>NC_138052.1:77383476-77983476 GCF_964194185.1 Rhinolophus hipposideros | reverse complement strand
ATATATAGAGAGAGAGAGAGAGAGAGAGAGAGAGAGAGAGAGAGAGAGAGGGAGAGAGAGAGAATGGAATATTGCTCGGCCATGGAAGGGAATTGCCATCTGTGGTGGCATGGATGGACCTGGAAGGTATTGTGCTGAGTGGAGTATCATACGGAGAAAGACAGATGCAATGTGATTTCTCTTATACCTGGAGTGTAAAGAACAAAATAAACAAAAAAGAACAGAAACAAACTCATAGATACAGAAAAGACTTTGACGGTTGCTAGATGGGAGCGGGTTTGGGAGTGTGGGTCAAGAAAGGGAAGGGATTAAGAAGTACAAAGTGGTTGCTACAAAGCAGTTATGGGGATGTAGGATATAGCATAAAGAACATAGTCAATAATATTGTAATAATTATGTGTGGTGTTAGATGGGTACTAGATTTGTTGGGGTGACAGATAGGAGGGGGATGGGGGATAGAGTAAAAAAGGTTAAGGGATTAAGAAGTAAAAATTGGTAGTTACAAAACAGTTATGGGGATGCAGAGTAAAGCATAGGGAATACAGTCAATGATACGGTTTAACAATGTATAGTACCAGGTGGGTACTAGACTAGTCAGGGGGCTCACTTCTTAAATTACATAAATGTCTAACCACTATGCTGTACCCCTGAAATAAATATAAAATCATATTGAATGTCAATTGTAATTGAAAAATTTAAAAAGTGGGGGAGGTGAAGGGGAATAAGAGGTCCAAAGATCCAGGTATAAAAGAAATAAATCATGGGAATGTAATATATAACATTGGGAATATAGTCAGTAATATTGTGTGTGATAGCATAGTATGGTATCAGTTGGTTGCTGGACTTATGGTGGTGATCACTTCTTTAGGTATATAAATGTTGAATGACTATGATGTATCCCTGAGACTAATATAATATTGTACGTATGTTAGCTATATTTTTAACAAAAATCTTTTTTTAAAAAAAAAGTGACACACAGCGTTTCAAAAAATGTTTAAGACTACCCCTGGGGAAAAAAGTCTGAAGACCATTGAACTAAAGGGGCTACACAGAAGTCTCATTTTTAGGCTTAGTTTAGGGGGTGCGGAGAGGAAATGTCAGTTTCTGAAGATCTGGAATAATTCCCTACTAATCCTTACAAAGTTTGGTGGACGTTTTGATTTTTATTTATACCCAGATTGGCTCTGTAATGTAGCAATAACATCAACATTGTTTATATCTTATACACCTGCCATTTGAAATTGTATGATTCTAGATAAAATACTAATGGGGGGTTGCATTATTGTAAACATTGTATATGACATGAAGACTTAACGGTATTATTTTGTTGCAATATTTTGAATCTTGTATAATTTAATCCACCACGTGACAACACTATTTTACCTGAACTCATACACATGGTTAGTTGTAGGCATGACTTCCTTTTTATGGATTTGTAAGTAGTTATTTGACTAAGAGTTAACTACTTAATCCCATCCAGATGAGGAAGATCCTGTCGAAAGTGGTGATGCTCAAATTTAAACAGATTTGTCAAATTTCAGACTCTACCTGCCTTTAAAGTGTGCCTGGGGAAAAACAAAATTAAGGTATTTCCATGTTTTTCAGTGGCATTGATTTGCATATGAAGAATAGCAATTCACTTAATTTTCTTAATGTATATATATTTTTAAGATGCTCTCATTCCGGAGGGGAAGAACGTCTAGAAAGTCCTTTTGCTAAAAAATTAACAGACATAGGAATTAGAAGAATCTTCTCTTCAGAACATGACATTTTCCGGGAAAGTGTAAGGAAGTTTTTTCAAGAAGAAGTGGTTCCTTATCACACAGAGTAAGTGGCATATTTTCCTTTAAAGTAATGTACATTAGGAGTACAATAAAGATCATTTTCTAGACTGCTGTGTGTTGTGCTACTGAAAAAATACTGTGTTCAGTGCTCTAAAAACTTTTTACTGTCTTCAGTACAATTCTGTAAGATAAGATTTTCAAGCTAGTTCAAAATTGTAACTATGGATGGGGACAGATGTTAACAAGACTTGTGGTGATCATTTTGCAATATATACAAATAATCATGTTGTACACCTGAAACTAATGTTATATGTCAATTATATCTCAATTTTAAAAAATTGAGGGGTGGCTGGGTAGCTTAGGTGGTTGGAGTGCTATGCTCCTATTTACCCTGAAGTGGCCAATTTGATTCCCACATGGGCCAGTGAGCTGCACCCTCTACAGCTAGACTGTGAACAATAGCTCGACCTGGAGCTGCGCTGCCCTGAGTGGCCAGTGGCCAGCATGAGTGGCCGGCAGTAGGCGTAAGTGGTTGGCAGCCGGCGAGAGATGCCGTGAGCTGCTGTGAGCGGCTGGCCAATGCCAGTGACCGACTGGCTCAGCTGAGTAGAGCGCAATGTTCATAACACCAACATGGGCCACCTCCACAACTAGACTGAGAACAATGGCTGAAATCGGAGGTGGGAGGGGGCGAAAGGGAGACAGGAGGGGGCGAAAGGGAGACGGGAGGGGGAGAAAGGGAGGAAAATTGAAAACTCAATCTAAGAATAGTATTTTTGAAAACTGGTTAAGTGGCAATGAAATACTTGTCAATTCCATATTTTTTCTGTTTTTGCTTCATGAATGCATTAAAATGCATAAAAGCTCAAAGCCAGCATAATGCAAATACTGGTAGGAAACAGGCTACCTCAAAGTATTATTATTACTGGAAGAAATATTTATTGATTAATTAATTACTGATTACCTACTTTATTGACCAAAAAACTGTCATTTCTATTAAATGATTTTGGTGTGTTTCCAAAATTCACTTAATGCCAATAATTTATGACAAAACCATTCTACAATTAGAATGCTTTTTAAAAATTATTTTTAAATAACTTCCATTAAGTTTTTATAAATACTTCTTGGTAAGAATGACCAAAACTAGCTAAACTCTGATACCATACACAACTAGTCTGGTGAAAGACTAGCTTCTTGCACAAAAGAAAATGTAATATACTTCACTCAAAGACAATATTTTTTGATTATTTCTTTACTGTTTTAAATTTCATTCCAGAAAAATTGTTGGTGAGGACTTGAAGTAAACATGATAGAAGTTGACAAATTGGAGTCAATAATAAAAATATTTTTGAAGCTACTTTAGTCAGTACACAAAACACACCAAAACAACACATTAGAATCAAACTCTTTCTTTTAAAATCTCTTGAAGTATCTGTATGTATCTTTAATCAGTATCTCATACCCCATATCTGACTAACTATACCTAACTACCACTTAAGAAGAAAAACAATCCTCAGATTCTTTAACCAGCTTCACCATGTCTTTCCTCTCATCATGTCATTCTCATTTTTAAAGAAGAAAAGCAGAAGTTGCACAACCTTACCCAAACATATAATCCTTCCAGAAATTCATTCGCTAGAGCTATGCCATAAGACGCTTCTGCTCTTCTGTTGTTCCTACTTAAACTGTAGTAACATTGCCTGCTCTTGTCAACTTTTGTGTAGTCTCATCCCATAAGGTCAGCACTTTAAGGAAATATGCAGAAAGCAATTGCTTTTACAGGACAAGTTGGACAAATTCGCATGATTATATGACACAACTATGCTGGCCCCCTAAGAGCACCAGCTGAGAGAAACTACACCCATGAATATCAGTGGATACAATTTGCAGATCCAATAGTTAAGAGTGGGAGTGGGGGCGGGGGGAGTGGCAAATACAAAGAAGTACGAAAGAGAACAAAAAGAAGGAGAAATGATAAAAGAGTCAGATGCAAATAGAAGGGCATGGCCAACGTCAACAACAAAACTTCAAATTAAGGGAGCAGTTCTGTAGAAAATCATTCATAAGTTCCAATTGTCACCATTCAGATAATATGAAAAAAAAGTTTTTCTGATTTTAAAATGTGTGTTATTTACAGATGGGAGAAAGCTGGAGAAGTGAGTAGGGAGCTTTGGGAAAAAGCTGGAAAACAAGGACTGCTTGGTATCAATATTGAAGAACAGCATGGTGGCGTTGGTGGCGACGTGTACTCGGCAGCGATTGTTTGGGAGGAGCAGTAAGTATAGCGACTTTTGAAGTTGAATCTTGTTTGTAAGCACACTGTTCACTTTACTGAGATAAGGATAGAAAATGCTTTGTAGTCTCTTTATAAGATTGAAAATTTAGTGTAAAATGTTAAAGTTTATACCACTCACATACTCTTGCACATGTTTTAAATGTGAGAAGATAAAAAAATCTCCTTTTAAGTTGTTGAAATAGATGTTATTGAAAATAAGTTTCATTTCTAATTGACCATTTGGTTATTTTCTCTCTTTTAAAAGGCTATTTGAAAGAGAACAGAAAAGTGGAAAAGTATTTCCATAAGTTATACTAAGCATTTAACTTACAAGAACAAATGAAGATTTCAGTTGATAAATGGGCAAAAGATTTGAACTAACAATTCAGCAAAAAAGAAATGCAAATAGTTTTCTTTTTTGAAAACTTACTACCAATCAAATGCAAATTAAATTAACCTGGGGGTATCATTTTGAGTATCTACAAAAGTTAGTGAAACCAAAAAACTATAATACCCAGTGCTGACAGAGTTGCAGTGAAAGTGACATTCATGTACTCTTGGTGTCATTATATAGTGAATAAATGCTTTGGGGATTAAAAATGTGAATAAATGCTTTGGGGATTAAAAATGTGAATAAATGCTTTGGGGATTAAAAATGTGGATACATATAAAAATTGAAAATACTTCTCTTTGATCTAGGATGCCACTTTGGGGAATTTATCTTAAGGAAACAATTTAATAGAAATAAATAGCAGCCTTGTAGAGAAATCATTATTATGTTAGATCATAATCCCCCAAATTTGGAAGCAACCTAAATGTCTGGCAGTGGGAGAATGAATAAGTAAATTATAGTACCTGATCAATTTGTAATATTTTGCAGCTATATGAGATTATTAAGACAACTATATAAAAAAAATAGAATTTTTTCATGTCATATAATTTAAAGAAGGCAGTTAAATGCAAAATTCATATCATGTCTGCAGCTACATCAAAATATTTCAGTATGGTAAAGGTATTTTCATTTTGCCAAAATGAAAATAGTTGCTGTGTTTGGGTAATACAGTTGTACGTGATTAACATTTTTAAATGTTTTATCTTTTTAGTCACTAAATAAGTGTTCATCAAACTCTATTAGAGTACTATTATAATCTTAGAGCCAGAAATTGAAAGAACAGTAAAAAGTAAGAGGGAAAACCTTCAAGAACTTTATAGGTTTGGAGGTAAGCAGGCTATTATATAACACAATAAGACCTTTAACATTTTGCGATTGTTTTTTTTAATTGAAAATCGAAGAAACTAAAAACAGAACAAAATAATTATTTTTTGCTTTAAATTTTCTTCTTTTTTTTCTAAGAGCATATTCGAATTGTACAGGTCCAGGTTTCAGTCTTCATTCAAATATTGTAATGCCCTATATTTCGAACTATGGCTCAGAAGAACAAATTAAGTACTTCATCCCCCAGATGACTGCAGGGAAATGTATTGGTGCCCTAGCAATAACAGAGCCTGGGGCTGGAAGGTAAAAGAACATTTGATTTGTTTTGAAGTGTTGGAAGCAGTGCTTTCACAGCAAATATTCTCTCTGTGCTTGCTTTATACCAAACTGTGAGCGAAATGCTTTGAGAAATACAAAGATGAACACAGCGTAATTCACATTCTCAAGTAACTTCAAACTCCAAGAGGAAAATAAGGCCTTATATACAAATAGCAATAAAATAGGTTGTAATGTCAGCTATGTTTGAGATCTTACTAGAGTGTAATGTACATAAAATGGAAGGTAGGGTATGAGTTGAATTTTGGGCATGATGAATTTTAAATGTGGTGTGACATTCACATGAAAATGTTTAGCAGGCTGTTACAAGTGTAGATTTTGAGTTCTGAAGACAGGCTAGAGTAGCAATAGGTTTTAAAAGCCATTCATGAAAATGAATCTGTTTATTTATTCAGTCATTTGACAGTAACTTAGTGCCTTCAGTGTGCCATGTATACAGTGGTGAACAATACAGATGCAGCTTCTGTCCTTATTGAGTAAAATGACAAGAAACAAATGAACAGATATATTCACAATTATAAATTATGATAAGTACTATGAAGGAAACAAGATGCTATGCTAGACACTAACTGTACATGTGGGTTTGGTAGGGAAGGGAAAAACAAATTTAAATATGAGTGCTAGAGAAGGCCTATAAAAAGTGGTTATATTTGAACTGAGATCTGATGAATGAGCAAGAACCAGTTATTCAATTGGGATGAAGAGTTTCCACATGGTAGAACCTGACCCTAGAGTTTAAGTGAAAGGATTGGAAAGTAGACCAAGGAGAAAGCTTTGCTATTATGTTTCATTTGAAACCATACAAATAATATTGCAACAGAGACAAAAAGATTGAGTTTGAAGGCAATCCGAACAAGTGTTTTGTTGTGAGCACAGGGGGAGTTTGAAAAGGCCATAGAATAGGAGCAAAGTGTTAATAATAATGTCAAGGCCAAAAAGATGTTGAGCATTGAGAAAAGGTCATGGCAGGCAGCTGGTGATCTTTTTTATTTTTTATTGTTTTTAATGCTTGAATTCTTTTTTTAAAAATTAAAGTATTTTGGGGTGACAATTGTTAGTAAAAGTACATAGATTTCAGGTGTACAATTCTATAACGCATCATCTGTATAGCACATTGTGTGTTAACCACCCACCCAGAATCATTTCTCTTTCCATCACCATATTTTTGATCCCCCTTACCCTCATCTACCACCCTACTACCCCCTTAACCTCTGGTAACCACTACTCTATTGTCTGTGTCTATGAGTTTTTGTTTTTTCATTTGTTTGTCTTGTTATTTTGTTTGTTATTTCGGTAGAGAGGAGGGGCAGAAGTTACTTTACAAGGGAGTGATGCGGCTATTGAGAACACAGGCAGAGAACACAGACTCATCTTTTTCAGAGTTGGGGATGAAAGGAAGTGTAGAGAGGGGGCAGTAGTTTGACAAGCTAGCACGAGAATGGAAACGGTTTATGTTAAGGAAAGCAGTGACTTATAGGCCAATGGGAAACAGGTAATGCAGAGGAAGAACTTAAAGATGTGGCAGAGCAGAATTGAAAATCTAAGACTTGTTTCTGAAGAGATCAGGCCCTGATGTTTTAAATTTTCTTTTTTCATGTTTTAATGTTTCATAGTGTCACTTGGTAATATGCTTAAATTGTATTTCTCTTTCCCAGATACAAATCTATAATTATAGGCCAATACTGACACTTAATTTTGCCAAAATAAAAGGTGTTTGCTTTTATCTTTTGCCTAAAAATGTGAACCTCAAAGAGGTAGGGCTTAATCTTCTTAGTTGGCTTTTAAGATAATTCTCTGCAGTAACTGGCTGGATAACTGGCTGACTGCCCAGCATTCTGATGCATCAGATTAGCTCGGTAATTAACATGTTCCAGTTCCAACCCACTGCATGTTAGCTCTGACCTAGACGCAACAGAATAAATAAGAGATCGTGATTTATCTCCAACTTAACTCATGCAAACAAAAGTTTGTTTGATTTTTGTTTATTTATATTCTCTGTCCTCAGCTGTAGTGATGTATATGTAATTATGAAGGAAGCTGAGAATAAGAATGGAGAGAAAAGAGGCAGATTTCTTTGAAGTTTGGTGAGAGCAGTAGAAAGATCACCAATCAGTTTATTTGGAAACAAGCAAAGGGGCCTCGTAGGTAAGAGAATGCAAGAATGGAGAAGAGCTGCATGTGAAGATTAGAGTGTTGAGGAATTATGGTGAGAATTAAAGAAAAATCATGTGGGAGGGAAGGAAGAAAGATGAGACGTGGTTCATATTGCTACTTTCAAAGATAGCTTAGACATTCTCCATTTTCTAACTTTGATTTAGCCTTAATAGTAAAAAGGTTGAGTTTGCTGGAAAAGATCCAGGCTTTCACTGGCCCTTTTTCTTTCCACATACATAGGAGACTCCATTATGTATAATTATGTACGAGGTATAATAAAAAAATATGGTGAATGTCTAAATAAAAAAAAAATATTAGAGTAAAAGACACATTGACCTTAATCTCCTTCAAAATACCCCTCCTTACTTCAAACACACTTATCTCATCATTCTTGCCACTTTCTGAAACAGTTCTGGAAAGTCCTTTTTCATGAGTGTCGTGACTGCCTCGATGTCCTGAATCTATTCAAAATGATTACCTTTCATGGTCATTTTGACTTTGGGGAAGAGCCAGAAGTCACACGGTGCCAGATCCAGTGAATAAGGTGGATGAGGACACACTGTAATGCTTTTGACAAAAATTGCCGTACCAGAAGCGATGTGTGACAGAGTGTTGTCATGATGGAGGATGAAGTAAAGACACTCATGAAAGAGGGAGGACTTCCAGAACTGCTTCAGAAAGTGGCCAGAACGATGGGATAAGTGTGTTCGAAGCAAGTGGAGTTATTTTTGGGGGGAGGATTAATGGCGATGTGTCTTTCACTGTAATATATTTTTTTATTTAAACATTCACTGTATTTTTTGATCACACCTCATATATTTGTATGATACTTTAACATTTTATATGCATTCATGTTTATTTTCTTCTTTGGCTATCATAATAATCTGTGATATTGTGATCCCTATTTAAAGAGAATCCATTCCTTGCCTCTTTCATCTCCTGGTTGCTTACAGCATTGCTTGCCTGTGGCCTCATCGCTCCAGTCTCTGTCTCTGTGGTCACACTGCCCCTCCTCTTCTGTCTGTGGAATCTCCCTCTGCCTTTCTCTCATAATTGTTGTGATTGCTTTAGGGCCCATCCAGATAATCTAAAATAATCTCGCCATCTCAAGTTCCACATCTGCAAACTTTTTTCCATATGAGGTAACACAGTTTCAGAGGTTGGAACCTGCGATCTTTGAAGGTTATTAGTCACTGAAGGATATTTTGAAATGGAAGCTACCTAAATGTTCAATAATAGGAGATTGTTTAAAAAATCATGATTAATCAGTGATGAAATGCTGCGCTGCTAATAAAATGTATCTTATAGAAAAACACTGGATATTATTAAGAGATCAAAATCATACGTATGGTTCCAATTTTATAAAAATGCACATATATATGTATCTGTTTCTATAGAGAAACACTGGAAGAATATATTTTTTAAATGTTCATTCCAGGAGATAAAATTATTTATTAAATCAGTTTTGTCCTTTGTCTAGAATATTGCCTGTATTTTTGTATTCTGATTATGAATATTTATCTTATAAAAATATGAATTATTTTATATTTAGAAAAATAATCTGCTTTGAGAGGAGGCTTGTTACAGCAAGTGATGTTTGAAACATGGTCTTTCAGAGAACTAAGCTTTTGATCAATAAAGATAGGGGAAGCAACAAAAGTGAATAGAAGCAGGCACGGACAATGTGATAAATAATCTCAGGGATATAATAGACCTTGAAAAGTCATCTGAGTCCAGGTGGAGGGTTTGGAATTCTAGTTGGGCTTTGTTATACTCTATAAAACCTGGCTAGTTTATGTAATCTTATGTCATATATTCATTTGTACAAATAATTTAGAATATAATACATCGGACATGATTTTTTAATGCATTTGTGTGAACATTCTTAATATTAGTTAACAATCAATTTTTATAATGGTGTATTATAAGCAGTTTGAATTATCATATTATATACATCCTTACATAACAGTTGCATAATTCAATTTTTACCAATTAATGAAATTTGCATCTTTTTTTTTTCAACTACAGTGATATGCAAGGAATAAGAACAAATGCCAAAAAGGATGGAAGTGACTGGATTCTAAATGGAAGCAAGGTGTGTAAGGAGAGGTTTCCACTACCCTTCTCTCCAGAGTCACGCCAGGGGTAACAGTGTCTCAAGGTCTGAAAGACTACTCATTATTGATTGTGTCAGATCTAGGGACTCCCACAGGAACTGACTGATTTGAGTTCATGCAGGAATTGAGTTGTTTTGTTTTGGAGACAGTATAAATTTTGCAACATTTATAGTACATGATATCTGTTCCTCTTCTTCCATTTTACATGCCTCCTCACTAATAGGGAAAATGTTTTAGATTTCAAATAGCCCTTATCAAACCAGAAAAGGGGAAGGTAAGGCTCACGTTGTCCAAATACGAGACAAACAATAGTTAATCGTTAATAAATTTGATGTTGATGAGAAACTGGGGAAAATGTTTTCTTGTAAATATCAAGAAGAGTTTCAAAAGATCTCAGGAGAGAAAGAAATCTTTGATAGAATTTGAGAGCCCTTCAGTCTTTTTGAGAGTCATATAAACCCACTGATAAAATTGGAAAGCTTCCCCAATTAAGATTACAGACAGGCTCAGGAGTAAGTATATCCCTTAAAATCTAATACAACTAATGGCAGAGGGTCTTTTTGTTTTTCTTTTTTTCTTTTTTTCACCTAAAACAGTGTCTGGTATACACTCAGTAAATATTTGTCGTTGGCTCTTAAAAAAAGATGTTCATTTTATAGAAGGCCTGTATAGGC
Source organism: Rhinolophus hipposideros (assembly GCF_964194185.1). NCBI lineage: Eukaryota > Metazoa > Chordata > Mammalia > Chiroptera > Rhinolophidae > Rhinolophus > Rhinolophus hipposideros. The sequence goes on along the minus strand of NC_138052.1, from coordinate 77,972,920 downwards.
TTCATTCTTTGAAGCGTTGGGTTATTTTCCTTCTCCTCTTTAATAACCTCATCTATGAATAATTAACACTTCAAATATTTGGATAGAGTACAGAGAGAGTGATGAAGCATGTCTTATCTGGTTTAGTCTTCTTGAATATACTTTCCCCTAGTCATGATTTTCACATGGACCTGACTTATTGGGGAGCATCACAGTATACTTGGGGTTTTTCAGGTATTCATCACTAATGGGTGGCTAAGTGACGTTGTAATAGTAATGACAATCACAAATCGTGAGGCAAGCTCTCCTGCCCATGGCACAAGCCTTTTCCTGGTGGAAAATGGAATGAAAGGATTTATCAAGGGACGAAAGCTACATAAAATCGGACTAAAAGCCCAGGTAAAGTCTTAATATAAATCATATTCAGGTAATAACTGAGTTTACTTAATTTTTAATGATAAATTATTTACTCAATTGCATTTACTCAATTATGCCTTATATATAGAACTATGTAAAGTACAATTATACCTTCCAATTCTAAATTCCTAAAATATGCTTCTCAGAAGTGATAATGGAGATTTTTATTCCACCATTTGTGCAACGCATCTTTTTCTAGTATTTAGCAATGGATGTGAATCAGGTATTTTGAATACCTGCTTTAGAAATGACAAAATTAACTACATGATTAATAGACACTCTATTTATGAAATATGTTAAAGAAAATTATGAAATAAGAACAGAAAATATTTTTTCTGTTATTTGGTAATTTTTTCCATATTAAGTAAAAAACATTTTACTTAATATGCATTAGAAATCCCTAGTCCTCAGTACCTACATAACTGGACAATATTGGAGCTTAGAATGATGGTATATCGCAGTGGGAAAGCCAGAAGTTTTAAAATCAAGTGAACCTGGGTTTGAATCTCTAGTTTACCATTTACTGTGTATTCATTAACCACTCCAATTTGGCTTCCAGTTTGTTTTGTTTTTGTTTTGTTTTTTCTTAAATTGAAATAATAATCTCATTAGGTTACTGCGAGATTTAAATGAGATAATTCTGTACTTAATGGTATAATCTCTTAGGATACTGCAGAATTATTCTTTGAAGATGTACGGTTGCCAGCTAGTGCCCTACTTGGAGAAGAGAATAAAGGCTTCTATTACATCATGAAACAGCTTTCACAGGTCAGAAGTATTAAAGATTTCATCTTTTGATTCGATAATGGACTGGAAAAGAATAATGTAGAACTATATAAATCCAGGCGTGCAAAATTTGTGACATAGCTAATCATTTGACTACAAAGTTGTAAAAACATATATATGACTCTTGTAGGCTAGATAAGTAAATAACTGAACTCAGGGACATTCAGTCAAGGCTTATAAGTGAGTAGGGAAACTAGGTATTACAGTTCTGATTCCTATTGGAATGATTTTAGCTTCTTAACCACTTATCTCTTTATAAAGAAATATCACCCAAAATGTTTTGGTTTTGTTTTTTATAGCACCTGGGAATCAAAGGCGAACACTGTTAAGCTCAGACTAAAAAGTTTTAGCCACATAGGGTCAGCCCTCACATCTGTGTTTTTAGAATGTGGTTGCTGAATTATCACTGAGCCTTACATGCCAGCATAAGAGTCTGTACCTGCCTAGTAACTGGAACAGCATGAGCTAAATATGAAATTGGGGATAAGGGCGACAAACACTAGCACAGAAATAGAATATGAAAATCACCAGCAAGATGGAATTAAACTCACTGTGGATACTTTTGCACTAATAGGCAGAATTTAACCTATGTACTTTAAGATGTTGATTTCCATAGATATATTAGGATAGTGTCATGCAGGGTCTCAGCTCTTGCTCCCCACATAAGAATACAGGACATGGTGAGGCCAAAAAGGAACACCCATGGAGCCATAGATAGGGGAGTCATACCACTATATTCTCGATAGCGGCTGGTCGAGACACTGGAAGTAGGATCCACATGATCCACAATCTGCTTGCTAACCACTCTTACTAGCCGCAATCCGCCATCTGCTTCTCTGCCAACCAACCAACCCCACTTGCTAGCTGCAATCCATAATCCACTTCTCTGCCTGCCTGCCTGCCTGCCTGCCTGCCAGCCAACCAACCCCCTAGCATAGACACGGCAGTTATATTAGTGACTAAGGGCTAACTGGTAACAGCTGATGGCCACCCAGCCACAGCTGATGGCCATCTAATAACCGAGCCAGCACCTTTCCACATGAGGCCGAGAGACTGGAAACCGCCCTCTAGGACTCTGTCCCCACAGATGGGTAGTGTGCAGACATCAGTAAATAAAAATTAACAGTTTCAGAATTTTACTCACAGATGAATAAAGAGAAAAGGGAATTTAATAAATTACATATATATATATATATATATATATATATATATATATATATATATATATATATATATATATATATCTTCACTATATAGTGAAGACAGTCATTTATAAACATAAAGGATTTGCTTTAGGAAGTTACCGACATGTCAAAATATTCTTAGAAATCATAGGAGCTTTTTTTATAAAGAGTTAAGAAATAAATTGTTTGGAGTTTTATAAAGATTATTTTTCAGATTTATTATCATTGAAATCATGTGAAAATCACTTGTATAATTGGAATAATGTTCAATACCTAATTTTTGGGTTATAGGAAAGGCTAATAATTGCTGAGTTAGCAATTTCAGCCAGTGAATTCATGTTTGAAGAAACCAGGAACTACGTTAAACAAAGAAAAGCTTTTGGGAAACCACTTGCACATATGCAGGTAAGCTTGTCGTCATGGTTTAGTATTAGATGATATCAATTTATCCTTCTGAAATGGGTCTAAGCTAAACATAAATATGGAGTAATTTTCATATAGGTGGTATTAGAATCCATGGGAGTGGGTGAGATCACTGATGGAGAGAGAGTAGACAAGAAGAGGTCCTAGGACAGAGTCCTGAGGAAAAAAATACAAAATATAAAGGTGGAATAGGAACAGAAGAGCCTACAAAAGACAATGGAGAATGAACACCCAAAAAGGAGAAAGCAAATCAGGCAATTGTTGTCAAAGAAGCCAAGAGAAAAGAGAATTTCAAGTAGGAGAAAGTGGGGCCAAATGCTGCTTAGAGAGAAAAAAAGATGAAGGTCAAAGGGCCAGTGATGATATGGAGGTCATTTCATAAGAGCCATTAATGGACTGATGTAGGCGTAGTGCCAGACTAGAGTAAGTAGAGGAGTAAATGGAAATGAGGAAGTAAAAATACTGATGGCAGGCAATTCTTTCCTGAATTTGGCTGTGAATGTTAATTGAGAGAAAGGATGGTAACTGGTGGGGCAAGAAGAGAAGGGTAGGGAGGAAGTGGGGGGAAATATGTGGGGGCGAGTGAAATATTTGGAGATTATTAATTTTGTATTATTATTGTTATTTAAGATGAGAATGTTAAGACCTGGAAAAAGGATTTAGTAAAGAGGGAAATATTGTAGATATGGAGAGGATAATTTAACTGCATATGATCTGTGAGAAAGTGTGAGTGTATGGGTGCCAAAGCACATGGAAAGATAGGCCCTCCCATTCCAACCGGAGAGACGCTTCCTCCATTGTAATAGGAAGAAAAGAGGAAAGAGGATGGCATGGGTTCAGCTGTGTTAGTAGAAAATTGCAAAAGATCTTTTCTGAAGACTTGCATTTCTTTACATAACAATAGGGAAGAGAGAAATGTGAATGAATGGAGCATGCAGGTATCCAGAGGAGAGTAAGGAAGATTTGAAATACCCTCTTGAGAATGACAGACTGAACTAACTAGAGAAACGTGGTAATTCTCTAGCAGTATTGAAGACCCAGATGAAGTTAGTGATCATGAATTTATAGTGGTACCTTCTGCTTTTTTGAGTATCAGACTTTCTATAATAGAAAGATTTAGTTGCCTAAGTTCAAGCACAGAGAATGTGGACGATGGTGTTTAATTAAGGTTGGGATTTGCCAGGAAGTTTAAGGTATTTGCAAAAGAACTCAGTATATGATGGCCATAATCACTAAATATGCCAATCAAATTTTAGACCCTCTAGTTTTTCTTAATGAAGGAACAGTTTATAAACAATGCAGTTGTCACACCAGGTCTCTGGTCCCACTCCCCACATAAGAACACAGGATACCTTGAGGCTAAAAAGGAACAACGGAGCCATGGATAGGGGTTCATACCACTATAGTCTCACTGGCGGCTGGGTTGGAGATACAGGAAGCAGGCTCCACACGATGCGCAATCTGCAGTCCGCTTCTCTGCCAACCAACCAACCCCACTAGCGTAGCCACAGCAGTTATATTAGTGGCTAATGGCTGACCGGTAACACCTGATGGCCATCCAATCATGGCTGATGGCCATTTACTACCTGAGCCAGCACCTTTCCATGTGAGGGCGAGAGCCTGGAAACTGCACTCCTGGCTCTGTCCCCACACTTGCAAAGTAAACACTTAATAAGTTAGCTTTTATTATTATTTTCCCCCTTAGGGAATGTCTTCCTTCATTTTGTTCCAATAAAAGGAGCCTTTTTATCAACTTCTTTTTGCTTCTGGTCTGGACTAACTCCATGTCATTTTGGACCTACTTGTTGCCTATACATTCATCAAGTTGACTTTTTCCATTCTAAAAAAAAAAACTTCTTTTCACCTTTTCTTACTGACCTAAGAGATCTAAATACAGTTGTTCTGAATCTATAGAAATCAGGCACATATTTAGTCAAGAAAGCATTTTTAAAAATAGTATGATTTGACTTGCCTAAATTGTGATTTCCTTAAGAGTAAAGATATTATACTTTAGCTTTCCTTCCATTCATGTATCACTGATTTACATATATCAGTGATTCTCAATGACTGCCCTCTTCCCCAGGCATTTAGAAATGTCAGGGAGGGTAGTACACAGAGACTTAAGGTGTAAGCTCTGGAGACCAGAGTTTAGTGCTCTGTTATTAACTGCTCTGTAATTTACAGATAGCTTTGTATAGCAACTAATAGACTCACTCAAAATGCCAGTAGTCTCCCATTGAGAAATACTGACCTACATGATTTATTCCTTTTTGTTTCACTGACCCAATATGTATTGATTACCTTCTAAAGGTTGTGTGCTCAGATGTAATCTGCTAGGAATGACTCTGGACATACACACTATAGCCTTTTAGCAATATAAAGGGAGTGATACCACTTGGTATCATTCTGTGACTTTCCCAGCTGTACCCAAACTGGAATTAGTATCATTTGCCTCTGAAATCCAGCCATCATCACTTCTACATCAAAAATGTTTTTATTAAAACACTCAGGCCTTTAGACCTATTCTGGGTACTATAAAAAATGAAACAAACAGACATAATTTTCATTTCCCTGGAAATCTAGAATTCCGGTGTTGTGGAATTCATATTAAATTACAACCAAGATGACTATAATGTTACCCAGATTGTCAGTATAGCTCACAACGTTAAATGTGGTTTAACATTTAACCGTGAAGGAAATAGAAAATTAGTATAATGTTTCCCATAGAAGAACAGGACTCTCTTTAAATACTGCTTTAATTATGAATAAATATATTTTGATAATAGTTTTAATCCTTTTCAAAGCAAGTGCCATTTTGCCTTCTTTTAAAGGTAGTTTACTAAAATTGCACTAGGTGGCAGTAGCATTCTGCTTCCACTGGTATATCAGTGAAACGAGTAGTATTGTTTTCTAAGTAAATGTACATGTTTTGTGATTTCTGAGGTATTACTTCTAATCTTCTGTTTTACTTAGATAAATATTTTACCTAGATAAATAAATTTACCCAGATGAATAATATTTTTTCATTCAATGTAGGAATGTGTTCAGAGAAGATGAATGACCAATACATGCCTACATCTACTCTAGAGCTGCACGCACTATGGTTCTAGTTGTTAAATTGAAATAGAAGACCTTTAAATGTCATATTATTATTGGTCAAATGTAATTTTGTGACCATCTAACTATTAGTTATCTTTCTCTTTGTTATCCTTGAATTTTGAACATTTTGAACCTTTCTGACCATTTGGATACATTTCAGAAAAATTCATTTTCTTTTAAAGATTGAGACCTACCATACTGAAGTAGCAAATAGTTATAAGATTTTCATTTCTTTTTATTCATACTCTCCATATTTGATGTCAAGTCTTACGATTTTCCATGGAATAGATAATGGAACAGTAAAATTCAGATATTAAATAATGATAATGACTGTCATTTATTATTATTTTTATCATTTTAATTATCATTATTTATCAGTATTTTCCCACTTTTTTCATTGCATTGTGCCAGTGTGCCAGACACTGATAAATGGATTGTCTTGGGTTTTTTTTTCATAGTACGTAACTGTATAACTATCACACTTATCCTTATTTTACAGATAAGGAGATTGAGGCATAGAAAGTTTAAGTAACTTACCCAAGATTACACAGATATTCTAACTCTGGAAACTACACTTTTAACTCACCCATTAGTGTTACTACCCTGAAATTTAAGATAGATAGACTTCTTTTCTTTCCCCACTTCCTTCTCTCATGGGCAATGAAGTGAAAAGTCAGTGTTCCTTTCTAATGCAAGCTTTAGTTATTTCCTATGTGGTATGTGCTCTTGATTTGAAGGGCACAAAATATTAGAAAAAGGCATAGGAGAGGGAAAAAAAATAACACTTCTTCCTTACATTCCTCCAGAAAGGGAATATCCAGTTAAGACCTTGTGTGGGGGATTAATTAACTATAAAATTAGGTAGCAAATCTAAAATATTACACTATTTTATATTAGAGTCATAATATATTAGAGTACAACTAATGGTGTTGTTTAAATGCAATACTGGGCTACTTAACCTCTCCAAGGTGTCTCCCAGTTCCATAATTTTATGATTCTAAGAGTTCTGTCATTTAGAACTATGAAAGAGACTCTATCTGGGCCATATAGTACCTTCAGGGAATTTTTTTTAAAATGCTAGATGCTGTATTATTTATTAGTGACTATTAATGAATGTTAAAAAATATTGCTACGAGCATGTTGATCATTCACACAAAGCACCTTGCTAATGTCGACCGGCCAAATAATTCTCCAGGTAGTCCACCAAAAGAGCGGTTTATTCAGCAAAAGAAAAAGAAACAAAGCCCACAAAGAGTGTGAGAAGGCACACTTGCCAGCCGGTGTCCCAGCCGGCCACCCAAGATGGCTTCCCTATTTATTAGCATCCCGCCCCCCCAGAAGTTACTACCACAAAGTTTAATAGGAAGTCAGGACTAGAGAATTAATAAGGAGCCCAGCTCTACTCATAGTCCACCCAGCTCTATGGTTAATCATCTTAAGATGCCAGTTCATTTTTATCACTAATAATGTGTAATACAATTAGTAGCTGCTGTTTATTAGAAAATAATTTCAAAAACTATGACACAATGTCTGCAGTGAAGAGCAAAGACCAAACCTGCTTAGTAACACTGAACTCAGTGCCAAGAATATGTACATTTTTCATCTCTTTATCCCCAGTAGTAAATTATGTACTCTTGGAGGCATTAATACCTTCAAACCTGGGGACCTCGCTGCATGTACTGACACAAGAATTCTAAATGAGCCCATCCTGGTCTGAAAGTTAACTTCAGTTTCTAGAAGCTCCCAGCGTTCTCATAGGAACAGCTCTCATATGAGAGAATTGGGCTTAGAGATCTTGATTCTCTCATATTCGAAAGAGTACATAAATTCTCAAATGTGCCATCCATGGGGGTGGGGGCGGGGAAAAAGTATCTTGAGACTTGTCGGATTTTCCTTTATTTTCCAAATAAAGTGTCATTGAACTAAACCAGGAGTAGGCTTAGAACTTTAGAACTGAGTTTCAGGGATTTTCACTGTTTTCAATGTATAGAAAAGTATTTCCCCACTTTTTCACTTCTTATTCTATCTTTAGATTTTCTGTGAGTAAACTTGGATATGTTGGGTGGGAGTGGGGAACTTTGTGCTGATTAAAGGGTAGAGATTTGGCCCAATTAAATATAAATGAAGAGAAAGGGCTATAGAAAAAGTCAGGAAAAGAATGAGAAGGGAAGAAGGTTTCGATGTAACCTCTGAATTAGAGGTCGTGATACAGAAGTGGGGAAAAGATGGCATCAGCCTTCCCACTGCTTGGTTTTGGAATCATTAAGTGCCAGTTACACTGTCTTTTTCTAGAACAAGATGGGGTAAAGCCAAGGGAAAGGTAGCCAGTTGGGTTTTTCATCAGCACGGTAGTTTTGTCTGCACATCTAAGAGGAATCTGTCCTTCAGATCTCCTACTCCACCTGTCACACCCTGGTCTTGCCTGGTCCTCAGTCTTGTTATGCTCCTTCTCTATTCTTTTCCAGAAATGGAAAGTACTCAAACTGTCCCCACCTCAATGATGCTGGAAGGTTTGAGAATTGCTGTAACCAATAACAAAGGCACGGCCAGCATCCTCTGACAATCGGGTCCCCAAAGCCTTCCTTTGAGGACTCAATCAAGGCTTTGGACTTGCCAGTACATAGGTGGGGTTCATTTCTAGTTTGAGTTTCACTGAGACACGTTTGTCACTAACTTATATGCCTTTTATTAGCCACAGTGAAGATCTCACTCAAAACTTCCACAGCAGATGATCACAACTCTTTTTCTACCCGAATTTCTACAACGAAGATAGAGCCAGCTGACTGTAGCTGGGCCTTGAACTTAGAAGGTCAACTAGAATGGGGTGTACTTTTTGGAGGTTCCCCAAAGTGGAAAGCCAGTATTTCAACTCCAAGCCACTTTCCTGAAAGACCTTCAAGAGTTGGTGCTAAAGAGACCAGATGTAAACTTAAAGTTCAAGATGTAAGAGCCAAGAGTCAGGAATACAAGAAAATTTGATTGAAGTGAGAGTAGTCAAGAATAATTGAGGATGGTCTAGATAGAAGGATTTCCAAGAATACTATTGGTGGTTTATGACCAGCAGGAAGAGATATATGGATATGTTAATACAGACAATTCAGTTAAAGTTAGAGCCTTTGCTAGATAAGCTTTGGGAGAGAGAAGAGGGCGGGTGGGGAAATGTGGAAGAGGTTGGGGTACTGGACTTTGATCTCCTGAGTACTCTGATTCGGTTATTCTTCTATGGCATTCTACAGGTCTAGATTAAATACCTTGCAATATAAAATAATGTTTTTGATGTTGTCCTTCCAGATTGTTACTTTATTCCAAGACAAAGAAGGAGAATAGACAAATATGATTACTTAATTTTATTAATAGAGAAAAATTCTTCATGGATTTAGATTCCGAAGGAAAATAGGTTTTCAATAGTTGTACCTAACAGACTATACCACAAGATGGTGCTCACCTATCAAAGTCATGCAGTGTTTCAAGAATCTTCCCTGGTCTACAAGTTTTAATCTAAAACATACAATGATTATTTATGTATTTATTTTTGCATCTTTTAGTACAAATTGCCTTAGCAATGAAAGATAGTGGGTTTTAAATTTAAGCTCTCTAGTTAACATATGCCTCTTTTTTGAAGGAAAAAAACAGGTAATTCTACTTTTGTTTTGTTCTAAAATTCTTTTATTATATAATTTTTGATCGCTAGGTGACTCAAAATCTGCTCTTCTGCCGTGCTCATTTTTATCTTTCATTTCCTTTAAATTCAAGACAGTGCAGCATAAGCTAGCAGAATTAAAAACACACATATGTGTAACCAGAGCTTTTGTGGACAGCTGTCTCCAGCTGCATGAAGAAAAACGTCTGGACTCTGCCACTGCTGCCATGGCGAAATATTGGTATGTGTGCTACAGTAATTAAAATGTGGTGTTTTCACAGACTGTTATGGAATTCTTCCAACTTTAAACTCAACCTTGAGGGTCTTAAAGGAAGAAGGCTGTGTAAATGAGAACTAGCAGTAAGAGCCAACCTTTTAAAAAAAAACGCTGAAAGGTCCCATTAAGTCTATTTATAATGTGCTAAAAATTACTCAAGTTGGTATTTAACTTTCAGCATGCCATTGAAAATAAAATACTAAGACACTGAAGTAGGATGTCTGATTAGTTCATTCAGGTAAGTTTAATTTCAAATTATCTGAAGTGTGGCACAAGAGTGAGACCAAAAAATTACAGCAAAACTTAAGAGTCCTGGAGTAGTCCCAATTCTTTCATTAAATTGCTATAATTAAATTTAATTTTCTCTGGAACAACATTTTGATATCTGTGAAATGAGTAGATTGGACAGGATTTTTCTATTTAAGGTATTTTTCAGGTCAAAAAAGAATTTCTGAAGAATTGACTATCCAATCAAAAGTTGCACATGCTCTATTAAGTATAAAGAAAAAATGTCCTCTTAAGTTTAAAAAGACTTCCATTTGTATTAAAGATGATTAGCAATGGTATTAAAAATTAATTGATTGAAAAAAAGACCCCTATACGGAGTTTTGTGTATTTTAAGACGCAAGGACATAGTTTAAATCAGATTCTAGATGTGAGTTTGGTTTGTTCTGTTTTAAAAAATAAACATTCTCACATCTCATTAGCCCAAAAATAACCTAGAAAAAATTCCTGTCATTATTCATTAACTTGTGTTCAGTTCAGTCAGGAGTAGAATGGGGAAATATGCATAATAGTTTTATGTAATGATTCCAAAATAATAAAATTGTCAAGTTGAAATTGATGTGAAATTACTAGGAACTTGCCCTTTTGGGGGAGGCATTTTACATTTACATTTATAGCAAGTTCTTTGACCAGTTGGAAAAAGTGTAAAAGAAACTTTAGATATTTTTGAAAAAAACGTATATTTGGATAGCTATTGACCTCATTGTTCTTTGAAAGTACCAGGTTTATGTAGACATACTGGTATTCCATTTTGAAGCAGAGGAAAGAACTAGTTATAGCCCAGTAAATATTTTGTTAAAATACTTGCCAAACACAAAAATTTATAGAATTCCAAATACTGTTGCCCCTGAGTCTTGTCTGTTAATCATTATATTGAATGTGTTTCTTGGGAATCATCTTCACCTGTCCTATGGCTTGAGTTAAACATTTTAAACATTATTTTAAATAGGAAAATGCTTCCCTTTGCTTTATGTTTCCCGCTATTGAAAAATAAGTTGAAAATAATTTTGACCTAACTTATATTTTTATGTTAAGGTGAATTAAATACCTACCAGCTCTCTGACAGGTTTTAATAATAGTTAAAATTATTGTGATAAGGTCAGAAAAGAATATCTCTCAAGAAGTTCATATTAAAATACATATACTTCAGGAACAATAATTCCCAAATAATCATGAATAAGTTTCCTATATGATGGCATGTACTTTAATAGTAGTAGATTTTAGATCTTAGATTTTCACTTTTACTTTTGTTTATTTCTGAAAACCCTAAAAATAATTTTTTTCCACAGTTACTGGAATTGAAAATTGTAGCCCTCAGGTAGGAAGTACATCTTTGGGGGAAGAAAAAAAAAAGAGACGTATTACAAAGGCAAAAGGAACTAGATGGCTGTATAATTATACCATTAACTTAGATTGTTATAGAGAATCTAAATAAAATAGATCAAATTCAAATTTTTTTACTGCATTTTTTTTCAGGCCTTAAATGGCCCAAACCGAATAGTCTACGCTTCCACATTTTATTTCTATTCTTAATAAAAAACCCAGCCAGAAATGTAATTGATAAAGTATTCATTATTGTGAAAATTCTCCTGAGATTTATTTCATATGTAATTTACACACAATTACAGTGATATCTCTGGTTGGCTAATATACCTAGTTTATATTGTTTGATAAATGTATGCATTTCATAAATAATTTGTTTCCTGATTGTGAAGCACCTCGTGCAAATCCATTTCAAATGTTCCTTTTCTGCTTTTTATTTCGGTCATTTAGGGCATCTGAGGTACAAAACAGGGTAGCTTATGACTGTGTACAGCTCCATGGAGGCTGGGGATACATGTGGGAGTACCCAATTGCAAAGTGAGTATCGCTGTTCTGTTACACTCTTCTGGATGATGTGAAGAGAAAGGAAAATCACTGTACATAGTACTTTGAGTATAGAGGCAAAGGAGGTGCAAAATCTTTGTATTTTTCAACTGACTACACAATGTATTCAAGCAGATGGAAACAGCTTTATGTTATCTGCTCACCACTAGGATTTCATTTTTAAAGAGAGTGAAGAGGTCAATATGCTAAAGCCTGATGCTTGGCTTTATTTGACTTATACAGAGGACTAATATCACATTTTTAATAGTTGAATAATGTTTTATTTTTGACTAACCATAGTTATTCAGGTTATAGATATAATTGACTCATTTTCTGTAGCTATTGGGCAGCTCATAACGTTTTAATCTCAGGGTGTATATAATTTACAACCTTTTATAAAAACTCAGCCATAAGTAGGGCTTTTTCCCTGTTTTGTGACTGTAAGCATGAAGTAGCTAAATGATTTTTTTTTTTTAAATCAATCCTTGGACTTGGATTTTGGTATATCCTTTTAGAACTACTTCAAACAGGACTTTCATCAAAAGCAGATTTATTTTTTATCTACATATAGTCAGGAAATCAAAAGTAAACATCGAGTTATGGTAGCACAAATTAAATTATCACTGAAATTTTTCCTGAGCATTTTCATGTTTTATTCACAATGTTAACCCCTCTATTCACAATAATTCACGATGTTAGGAAAGTGATATAATAATGGATGTTTATATTTTTTTACTTAACTGTGCTGTTACAACTGCTGCTGGGAAAGTAGACATGTGGTGGCTCAGTGTTTGTCTGGTTTAGTGCTGGGTTCTAAGGAAGACGTATTAGGTGAAGAGCAGTCAACCATCTACATAGCCCAGGACTCGAGTATAATAAGTCTTGGCCTCTGTTTTCTCAGAAGCTATTCCTTCAGGTCATTAGCAAGCGAAAATGGTAGCTTGATGGCTTAGTATTTGAAATCCCTGGTTTCAGTTTGAGAGACTTATATTTCCTTTCAGGAATAATAATCCCTTTCTTGGCCAGTTTATTACTTCAAAGATTGTATGAACTTTTAAACTACACTGCTATTTCTCTCCCCAAAGACATAGAGAAGGAACTTCTTATAACAAGAGAGAATAGTAGATAATATCAGAAAAAACTGATTAGACACATTAGGCAGTGTGTGGATGTGTACAGACTGTGATTTAATAGAAAAAAATCTAAGTGTGTTTCTTATATCCTCAGATAAAGCTATATATACAGTCTTTGTGTGTGTATTGCTGAGTCTTGGTTTCATAGAAAAAGAGGTGCTCTTTGTTTTGTTTCATTTTATTTGTTTTTTGTTTCTTTTTACATAACAGCTCTTAAGAATGAGTTTATTTCAGTCTTAATCACTAGGCTTGGGATCTGTGAGAAGTGAGGCTTAAGCTTTGCCATTTCAAGATTTCGCTGCCATGCTAGGTAGGAAGAGCAGCCTGAGACACAGAGCTCCATCATTTGTGTGGTTAAACATTCATTCTGCTGCCTTTCTCTGTTAATTTTAGTTGATGACTGAATTTAATTAGTAACCTATAAAAAGTCTACTGATCTCTGTCGTTACTTATTCCATTGGAACTTCTGTAATGAAAAAAAGTGCCCAACCTAGTCCAAAAATGTCTAAAAGCATTGAGATTGCTGTAGCAGTCTGAAATGCCAGGTAGATCCTCTAAATGCAGGGGCTGGATTTTGTGGACAGCAATGGAATCTGTTCAACAGAAAAATATATATATTTGAAAACACAAATGTCTCTAGATTTTCAAGTTTCTCTAGACAGTAGGTATTGAGACAATAAAATTCCTTTGTAATACAGTAAATCAAATCTGTAAATATTTATTGACTACTTACTTTTTGCAAGGTCCCATGATGAAATGTGGAGAAAGGTAAATCCAGAATAGGTCACGTTTCTAGAGAGCTGGCGCATTTAATTTGTCTCAAAAATTCAATTAAAAAAAAAAAAACATTTTATGCTTGAAAAAGGAATGCCTTTGAGTTTGTCTACTAGAAAGTCCAAAGCTCAATAACTAGCTCTACATTCCTGGGTCAATGAAAATATTGTGATGTAATAAAAAAGATACTTGCCAAAATGTCAGGATACCTACCTTCTCATCCCAGTCTGCTGATCATTTGTTATTTGAGCATTAAATAGAAACTATTAATGAGTAAATGTATTAACTTCTCTGCACCTCAGTTCCTTTACCTGCAAAACAATACAATATTTATTCTCCCTGATCCCAGAGCTGAGAGGATAAAATGAGACGAGAAAAGGTAAAAACAACTATACAGCCTCATGGTTATTGTCATTGCTACCAAAAGTACATTTTTGATGTCATTTTTTTCATTTTTTTGTGCCAGTGAATTCAGCCACTCAGGATTTTAACCTCATACATTACTGGGGTGACTATTAACCATTTCCAAGAAATAAGTTACTTGTTAACTTTGTGGGAAGTAATATTTTCTAAAGCATCATTTTATACCCTGACGGCAGCAGTGATGGTGGAAATCTAACAGGATGTTAGAAAATATGTACACTCTTTTCTCTTTTGTTTTCTACAAAACTAGTGGACTTTAACTTCCTTGGAAAACATTAAAGATAGCAAGAAATTTAAACATTCCATCCATTTCTAAATCTAAATTGGTCTTTCAAGAAAGATACCATATGTGCTGACTTTTACAAAATTAAATCAAACAAAACAAACCTATAAATGTTATTTTGAATTTGTAGTCTCTTCAAGCAAACTAAAACAAAGCTATATTGATAGATGATCACTATTTTAATAGAATTCTGTAATTAATACAATCGAGGATGAATGCCATACTGAAAAAAATTTATGAAAAACTTTTGTTGTTTGGATTTCATTAAATGAATACTTTAAAGTAATTAATAGTTACATGGTGAAAAAAAATTTATAATTTCTAATATCTTTTATTTATTCATTCAATCATCTTCTGATTTATCCAGAGCTTATGTGGATGCCCGTCTTCAGCCAATCTATGGTGGTACCAATGAAATAATGAAGGAGCTGATTGCAAAAGAGATCATCAGTGACAAATAGACATCTGCCCACATCCTGGAATCCTATTACAACTAATCTGGTTTTAAATCTACTCAAAACAAAATGCAACCTGGAGAGGGAAGAAACACTAAACATGTTTTTGTCTGCTTTCCTATAGAGAAAGAAATCAAATGCAAATTTAAGATTAACACAGAGGGGGGAGAAAACTTTGAATCCAAAGATTCTCAAATTCTCCTACATAAGGTTTAAATTTAAATTTTACATATAGTTAAAGACAAAGATTTTCTTATTTTAGAAGCCTTGGTGTTTCACTTATCCCTAAAATTCTAAAAAAACATAATTTATTAAATGTTTAAAATTGAGGCAGAAATAATTTTGTTCTTATACTATAAAAACAATAATAATACAGCACATTGACATTAAAAGGAAAAGAAACATAATTTAGAATACAAAATAATTTCAGCTATGTTTTGTTTGAAATTCCCCAGAACAGTGGAATTCTACCCCAATACCCTGTCTCTGTTCTTAAGTCATGGAACCGTTTCTTCAAACAAAAGTTTATGTAGAGTCCCTTAAAATGCTGATGAATGAAGGGCTACGGTAGTTGAAGCAGGAATCCTTCCAAACACTTAGCTAAGCATTTGCCTAACCCCACTGGAGAAGTCATTGGTCCTCTCATCCACTGACACTTGGGCTTTCAACAGATTCCCATCCCAGTTTTACAGAGGAATACAGAATAATTCATTATCCTTTAGTTTTAAGATACTGGTATATTGTATAAATATCAAAATAGTGACTTTTATTTTAGAACAGTGTATTTTTAAAATTAATTTAACAAATACTTTATGTCTTCTATACTCCAGGCTGTTAAAAATATGATGGCAAATGAAACTTGGCAAGATTCCTGCTAATGGATGAATAAACAAATAAGTTATAAATAAATAAAGAAGTACATAAATAAACAAGTTCAAATCATGATAAGTGCCATAAAAGGAATAAAGTAAGCATTTAAAATAGGAAAGTGAGGAAACGATGTTTTATTTGAAACTAAAAGTAATTATTATAAAAAAAACAAAGCATTAATTTAATTTGTAAACAGTTGGCATCATTTCAGTACTTGTTTTTTTGCATATACTGGTAAGACAGTGAATAAAGTAGTTTTTATAAGGAAAGAAATATGTATTCTTTTTCAATTTAGAAAGGCTAAACATTTTGTTTGGTGTTGTTGGTATTAAACATTATTTTTTAATTCAACCAGTCTGATTGGACAGAGCAGAGGGAAGAGAAAATACTTTCATACTATTCCTAGAATTATACACCTCTGACTTGCTCTTGGGTAATTTATTTGATTGCCAGCTTGAGTTCTTGCTCATTTGCATTAAATACCCATACAAAATGGGTTAAAGTAAATTTTTATTAGATAGTATACCGTATTAGCAGCTTTCACCTCCCTCATACTATCAGGAAACAATATACGATTAGACGGATCAACCCTCACCCCTCAGCCTCTTTCTCTTCCTTTCCCAATCTTAAAGGAAACTAGATTTTAGGAATACAACATCTGTAGGATATAAAGTAAATTAACAGAGTAGGGAAAACCTGTTAGGTAGTGGTAGCCAAACTTGGATTTGAATGATAACGCTACCATTTAGGACCCATGGTAATTTATTTAACGTCTCAGGACTCTTTCAGGTGCAAATGACAAAAGAAACCCAATTCACACCATTGTAAGCCAAAAGTGAATGTGCTAGCTTAAAAAGATTGTGGCCATGCAATCTAAACAACTGTGGGAACTAGGGTCTCAGGGGCCTGATTTTAGGGTTTAAGCCTGCCAGCATTTACACTGTACACGCTTATTTTTACCTTTCTTTGTAAATTGGCCTAATGGACACTGCAGAGAAATTTCATTACAGGGCCTATAAAAATGACCTTGGGCTGCTCCAGGATCACATCCTGGAGCACAGTGTCATTATAAGGTAGGGGAAAGGAGCACTGTGATTGACAGTCCCATCAGGAGCGCAGAGACTGAGAGAAGCAGTTCCTGGAGCAGAGTGGTATTATCAAAAGAAAGGGAACAGAGAAGTCTGCTGGGCAGACCTAAATCATACACACACATGCACAAAGCTATTGCAGTTCACTAGAGCTCGGAATAGGTTCTAGTGATTTTGATATATAAGAAAGTGAAAGGATTTCTAAGGTAAGATACTATCTTGGAATGATCGCTGGGACATTTTCTATCTCTTCTAAATTTGTTGCTTATCTTGCCAACTATTGTTGTTTTGCACCCTCAAAAGAAACATGGGTTGTATCGTGAGCTTAAAACTGAAAGCAAAATAGGGAGTTCAGAATGTGCTTCTTACCCTTTCATTTGGTTTTCATTTCTTAAATAGCTAATGGTTGTGTTTTGCTTGTGTGGCTTTGATTGCTGTTTCCTAGGGTGGGAGTTTATCGTCTGTATCTCACACAGTGCAAAGTGCTCAAGAAATGATAAATAATAATAGTGCTTAAAAGAACAGATTGGACCAACACAGCAAGAAAGCCATAGTGTGTAAATAATTAATGAGAATCAAAAAAGCTTGAGTAATTTTGGTTTGCGGCTGAGATTTTTAGAAACATAGTTATTGCTTTAAAATTATTTTTGCCCTAATTTCTTTGAGTGTCATTGAAATGACAAGATGTAAGAGAAACTGTTTTGAATTGCTACTGTAAAATCTAACTGCAAATCTTCACTAATCTAGTAATTTTAGTAGTTTACTGCACAGGTATAAGATTTCTAGGATACTAAATTTTTTCATAGGTCAGTATTATTTTTGGCATACACAGCATTTATTTATTTGGAGTCATTGGAAAGATTTGACATTGAGATGGAAACCAACTGTAGGCCTATCATGTCTACTGCTTTATAATACATGTTGAAAAGAAGTTCTACTCTATTTTTTAATTCTAATTTTCCATTTTTAAGAAAAGAAGTTACAGAAAACTTCAAACATACTCAAAAATGAGAAGACTGTATAATGAACCTCGAGCTTCAACATTTGCCAATGTATCTCCCTCACTTTTTTCTCAATTATTTTAAAGCAAATCCCAGATTTAATTCTATCTCTTATGTATGCATATATTTCAAACTGATGAAGATTTCGTTTTTTGTGTTTTTGTTTTTTTTTTTTTCATGTAACTACAAGGCCATTATCATACTTTAAAAACTTAAATTTAACATATAGTTCCAAATTAACATTAAATTTTTCTTGGTTATATCAGTGCCTTTTGTGGCTAGTTTGTTCAAATAGGGATCCAAACAAGGCCAAGAAATTGCACAATTTTATATTGTCTCTTAAGTCTCTTATAACAGTCCTCCCTTCTTTCTTTTTTCCTTCTCTCTTTCTAAATTTTTTTTAAATTAACACACAGCAAATTTGCCCCCCACACAGCTTTTTTTGCTTTACATACATACGGTAAAAAAGCCCTTTTTTAGTTCTCTGAATTTTAGCATATGTACAGATTCATGCAACCACCAATATAATCAGGATACAGAGCAGTTTCATCATGACCAAAAACTTCCCCATGCCCTTTGTAGTCATGTTCTCCCTGAACCTCTAACCCCTGGCAACCACTGATCTGTTCTCTGTTATTATAGCTCTGTCATTTTGAGATTGTCATATAAATGGAATCATATAGTATATGACCTTTTAAGAATGGCTTCATTCTTTTAGCAAAATGCGTTTAAGATTCATTCATGTTGCATGAATTAATAGTGTGTTTCTTTTTTAGTGTTAAATAGTATTCCACTGTATGGATGTCCCACAGTTTGTTTATTCATTCGCTTTGCTTAAGGACATCTGTGGTGCTAAGATTAAATTCCTAGGAGAGAAATTACTGAGTCAGAAAGGTAAATGTGTAAAAGGTAAGAAATTTACCTTTCTGAAGGTAAATTTCTTAAACGTTATAAGAAATTGCCAAGGGGTGGCCAGATGACTTGGTTAGAGCGTGAGCTCATAACAAGAAGGTCGCTGACTCAATTCCCACATGGGCCAGTGAGAAGCAACGGCTTGAACTTTTTGCTGAGCCACCTGTGGACGACGGGTTGTCTCAGTGGTTGGACTGTGGTGCTCATAACACCAAGGTCAACAGTTCGAGTCCCACATGAGCCAGTGAGCTGTGCCCTCCACAACTAGACTGAAAGAAATGAAAAATAATGACCTGACTTGGAGCTGAGCTGTGCCCCCCACAACTAGATTGAAAAATGATGACTTAACATCCCGGAAAAACACACCGTTTTCCAATATTCCCCAATTAAAAAAAAAAAGAAAGAAAGAAAGAAAGAAAAGAACTTGACAAGCTGTTTTTCCAGTGTCTATCATTTTGTCTTCCTAACAACAATATAAGAGTTCCAATTGCTCTGCATCTTCTCCAGCACTTGTGTTTTTTTATTTTATTTTGTTCTAATAGGTATGCTGTGGTAGCTCATTGTGGTTTTCATTTGCATTTCCCTAATGTTTAATGATAATGGTAACGAGCTTTAAATGTGCATGTTTGTCTTCCAGATATCTTCTTTGGCGAATAGTCTATTTTAGTTGGTTTGCTTGTTTTTTTGTTTTTTATAGTGAACTTCAAGAATTCTTTATATATTTCAACACTGTCAAGCCAGGCAAAGCCAGGCTGACAGATTCAGCCAGTAAAGGAACGGGAGCCTTTTTGAGACCCACTTTACAGCCTACATAGAGAGTGAAAAAGACAAGTCGCCAAAGGTATCAGCTCTTTGTGGCCATTGCACAGGGTGACAGTGAAACAAGAGGCCAGAAGACTGCAGCAGGAGCTCTGAGACACTCTGTTGCTGAGGCACCCATTCCATGATGCTGCTACTAAGGACTTTTATAGCTGCAAGTGTGCCTTCAGGGTGGTGAGGCAGAAAGCGTCAGCCCCATCAGAACATTTTACACAATAAGAAAATGTCTCCCGACAGCCTCCTTGGTATAGGGAAGCAAGTGAAAAATGGCCTTGTAGCAGCACCTCACAAATCTCCCATGTTCCAGCAGGGTCACAGGCATTCTGTTGAGATTCAGCTGTCCTAGGAGCCTTGCCTGTGTGGCCTAGGTGGCAGGGTGTAAGGTCGTCAGGCTCTGGCTGTTCCCCCAGATGCAAGTTCTTTGTTAGATACGTGGATTTGTAAATATTTTCTCTATATGTAGCTATAGTCCTTTTATTCTCTTAACAGTGTGTTCTATAAGAGCAAAAGTTTTTAATTTTGATGAATTCCAATTTATTTATTTTTTCTTTTCTGTATCATGCATTTGGTATCATATCTAAGAACTCTTAGCCCAAATTCAAGTCATAAAGTTTTTCTCCTACGTTTTCTTTTAAGAACTTTATGTTATACGTTGTTCATTTAGATCTGTGTTCCATTTAGTAATTTTTATAAGATGTGAGATTTATGTTGAGGTTCACTTTTTGACATACAGTTAGTCTAATTCTTCCAACACTACTTGTTGAAAAGAGTCTCCTTCATTGAATTGCCTTTGCACTTTAGTAAATGGACCATGTTGGGTCTCTTCTGGACCCTGTGCTGTTTTACT
Source organism: Rhinolophus hipposideros (assembly GCF_964194185.1). Classification (NCBI taxonomy): domain Eukaryota; kingdom Metazoa; phylum Chordata; class Mammalia; order Chiroptera; family Rhinolophidae; genus Rhinolophus; species Rhinolophus hipposideros. Next base: position 77,952,359 of record NC_138052.1, on the reverse strand, counting down.
GATCTATGTATCTCCTCCTTTGCCAATACTACACTGTCTTGGCTACAGTATGTTTATAGGAAGTCTTAAAATCAGATCATGGAATTCCTCCAATGTTATTCTTTTTTTTTTCAGAATTGTATTGGCCATTCAAATTCCTTTTCCTTTTGGTACAAATTTTTGAATCAACTTGTCTATATTTACAAAAAGAAAAAACGCTGCCGGTGTTTTTATTGGAATTAGAGTAAATCTGTAAATCTCTTTGGAGGGTATTTCCACTTATGCTGTGTTGCGTCTTCCAATCCATGAACAGGGAATGTCTCAATTCATTAGGTCTTCTCTGATTTATTTCTTCAGCATTTTGTAATTTTCAACATAGAGACACTATACATATTTTGTTATATTTACACTTAAGTATTTTGTTTTATTTTGGTAGCTACTGAAAATGTATTAATGTCTAATTCTGGTTTACAATTGTTTATTGCTAATGTAACTGATGTTTGCTGGCCTTGTATCCTATGGTTTGCTAAAGTCACTTATTAATTTTAGGAGGTTTTTGTAGATAACGGGATTTTCTACATAGAAAATATCATCCATGAATAGGGCCAATTTTATTCCTTTTTAATCTACGAAGTTTGAAAATTAAGTTCGCAAACTAACCCCAGAAAAAGTGCTGAATTCCTCATTGCTGAATATCGCTACGGTCACCCTTGGGAAGTTATGCACCGATGCCAGCACAGATTCCACCCTTCAAAGCAATTTTGGAACTCTTTTTCTGGAATGGCCATCAAAGTTCTCATCGTATTACCATTGATGTCCTGAATGTCATCAAAATGTCTTCCTTTCAATATTTCCTTTATCTTCGGGTAAAGAAAGAAGTCATTGGGGGCCAGATCAGGTGAGTAGGGAAGGTGTTCCAATACAGTTATTTGCTTACTGGCTAAAAACTCCCTCAGAGGTAGTGATGTGAGCTGGTGCATTGTCGTGATGTAAGAGCCATGAATTGTTAGTGAAAAGTTCAGGTAGTCTAACTTTTTCATGTAGTCTTTTCAGCACTTTCAAATAGTAAACTTGGTTAACTGTCCAGTTGTTACAAATTCATAAAGAACAATCCCTCTGATATCAAAAAGGTTAGCAACATTGTTGCAACAAGTTCTTAATTGTCAGACCTCATATATGCCTTTCATTTCTTTTTCTTCCTTCCTTCCCTTTCTCCTTCCTTCCTTCCCGCCTTCTTTCCTTCTTTCCTTCCTTCCTTCCTTCCTTCCTTCCTTCCTTCCTTCCTTCCTTCCTTCCTTCCTTCCTTCCTTCTTTCCCTTCCTCTCTCCCTCCCTCCCTTCTGTCCTTCTTTCCTCACTGCTTCTGTTTTTCTCTCTTTTATTATGACTAGAACTTCTACTACAATGTTGAATAGGAATGCTAAGAATGGACATCCTTGTTTTTTCCTTACCTTAGGCGAAAAGCATTAGGTTTTCACATTAAGTATGATTTTTTAAAGTAGATATTTTTGGAATTGCCCTTTATCATGTTTAGGAAATTCCATTCATTCTTAATAATTTGATTATTTTAATCATGAATGGATAATTAATTGTGTCAATTGCTTTATTGTATCAATTGATATAGTCATGCGGTTTTCCTTCTTTAGACTATTGATATAGCAGATTGCATTGATCACATCTTGAATACTGAACCAACCTTACATTCTTAGGATAAATCCCACTTGGTCATTGTATATTATAATTTTTACATATTGTTTGGTATGATAATAGTTTATTAGGAATTTTTGCATCTATGTTCATAAGCAACATTGGGCTCTGATTTTCTTTTCTTGCACTGTCTTTACCTGATTCTATTATCAGGGTAATGCTGACCTCATAAAATGAGTTAGGCATTATTTCTCCCGTTTTCCTCCATGCCATTGATTTGCTGGAAAATACCTAGTCATGTATTTTGTACAATGTCTACCATTATTGACTTATCTGATTAATTTTTCATGGTGATTCCTAATTTATTCCTTTATTTACTGTATTTCTTGTAAATTGATTGTCAGACCTGGAGCCTTAATTATATACAGGCTCAATATTCTGTTGTATCACACCATGAGACATATAACATGTAGTTGTCTCAGTTTCAGTGATACTAAGATTGATCAGTTGATTCAGATAACAGTCTGATACCTCTGTAAAATTCCCTGTCAACATTTTACCTGGTGGTTTTAACTTAACATCTGTTGAGAATTAGTTTCAAAATCTATTATTTCATTTGGAGTTGTAAAAATTGATTTTCTAATATTTTAAATCCTTTTGAATTAATTTCCATAAAGAAGAACTTTCAAGTTTTTGGTCAGTCTGTATGTCTGATGGGCCCTCTCGAAATCAGAAGCTGAGACACAGAAGTATAAAATGAAAAGCGAAGGAAGTCGTATTGAGCAGGGAGAATAGAGCCTTAGACAGTGAAGCAGATCTGACAAAATTTTGCCCTATGCAATGAGGACCTCTGGAGTAAATCCTCCCCATTAGTGGAGTCCCACAATTGGCAGGAATGGCCAGTCCCTTGTTCCTCTGCCCTGCTCAGTCATTTTCTGGGGACTGCCTGGGAAGAGGTAGCCTTGGCTTAAAGCTAATATGCATCCTAAACGTGGTAAAACCTGGAGGCTCAGTTAACTGTGTTCCTTACAACATAACAGGAAGTTCTTTCTTGAATGGAGAGCTGGGATTTATACCTCCATGGCTCCCACATCCTGAAATACAATTTGTAAATGAAAGGCAGAATAACTTCCTGATTTTTTTTTTCCCTTTCATCAATTTTCAGAGTAATGAGTGGAGGCCCCAGCAACCTCCAATAGTGGTGATATTATTAGTATTAATAAGGACTGATGGATTTTGGAAATTTAATGTATTTTAATTAATTGCAGTCATTCTTTTTGATGCATAAATTGGTTCATCCTAGGCCAGTTAGAGTCCCTTTAAATTTGTTCTTATATTTTCTTTTTCCTTTGTATTATGGAAAATATCAAACATATAAAAAAATACAGAGAATAGTATAATAAGCCACCATATGTACATCGCCCAGCTTTGACAATTACCAATTCATGACTGAGCTTTAGTCATCTATATCCCCATTTACCCCCTACACTCATGGATTATTTTAAGACAAATACCAGACATCATGTAATCCTGAGTCATTTTGACATGACCTGTTATTTATGACAGTGTCTTTGCTCTCTGGCAGAACAAAATTTCCCATACCCATCACATATAATTCTTGCCCTATAGCTGAAATCAGCCATTCCCCCCCCACCCCAAAGATCCCCCAGTAGTAGTGGGGATTTTCTAGTTTCAAGCTATTACCAAATGTATTTGTTTATTTATATTATTTTACATTCCGTTTCATAAAATCCCTCTTGAAATTATTTTGATTACTAAAAATCATACATTTTCTTCAGTCTTTTCCTTAAATCTAAACTCACCAGAAGTTTATCTTAACATATCCCAAGAGAAGTTGTGTTTCATTTTACAATAGAAAGTTATATTAGATAGTTTTTTCTGTTGCAAGAAACAGAAAGCTCAAATCAAATTTGGCTTAAAAAATTAAGGAAGGGCTCACAAGACTGGAAACTCAGGGCAGACTCAAAGCTGGTTGACTGAACATCTTAGCTTTGTCACTAAGGACACACTTTACCACTTGCTTTCCATCTCTGTGTTCTGTCATTTATAGTGTAGACTTATTTCTTAAACTGGACCATGAGATGGGCTTTCTTGTTCATGTCTAGAGTGAGAGAATAGACTTGTACCTAGTATTTTGGGCATAAATACTGAAATTCACTTTCATGGAGCTAGTTTGCATCACATGCCCACCTCTGAACCAATGATTGTGACAAGGGAAATAGAATGTATTAATTGGTTTAAGCCAGGTAGGGCCCACTTTGGGACATGGAGGTAGGAGCAGATTCACTCAAAGCACATGAGTTGGGTGGAGGGCTGAATACTAGCATGAAAATTAAGGAAATATTAGGAAAGTGGAATTAAGGAATAGAAACCAAAAGGCAACTAACAAATAACTACTATAAAAACTACAAACTAGATCCTGGTTGTTGGGATTAGTGCCTGTAGATTGTCATATCTCAAATGAGACATAGTCTCATTTTTTAATGCCACTTAAATAAAAAAATGTTTACGTGATTTTTGTAGTAGAGAGTTTCAATATTCACCAGTGCACAGATCTCTTTTTTGGGCACAAAGAGAAGTTTATATTTCCTGATTCCCTTGTAATTGGGCAGGACTGGGTTACAAGTCCTTGCCAATGGATTATAGATGGAAGTGACATGTCTTATTCTGTGGCAACAATTGTAAAAGTGCTGTAGAGGTGACATAAAATCAAAGCATGGAATACGGATCCAACATATGGAAGACAAGTGCTCTGAAAAGTTACCTGGACTTGCAGCAAACTTTGTATGAGATGGAAATAAACTTTTTTGTGTGTTAAATCACTGTAAATTTGGGGTTATTTGTTACTGCATCATAACCTGGCCCATCATGACCAATACAATGTTCATATGTTCTTACACATGATATATAACTGAGGAAATAGAACTGGTGTTACAATATATATGTAACACATTCAGTGACCCCAGGAAATGGCCACCATGTTTATATCTCATATGAAATGAATCAGAATGTTGAGATTTTTTTTTCCAATTGTAGCAATTTCTGACCAATATTTCTGGATATGCCTGTTTAGTGTAAAGATTTATGGGATTAATAACAAAAACAGCACCTTTATCATTTCATTCATCAAAATTCTTTAATGGTTTCACTAACTCCTACAGAATAAACGTTACATTCCTTACTTCACCTTGCATCAAAGCCTTCCATATTTTGGTCCTAACCTACCTTTGCAGACTTCGGCACCATTATTCCTTTGAATTACATCAATATGTTCAGCATTCTTAACAATCCTGGGCACAGCCAAAGAGCCTGAAAAAGGGACTGTAGTTCAAAAAAATCTATTTTAGCTATGTCTTTGCTTGACGTTACCCCAAACCAGCTTGTTACATTTAGCTAACCAATTTTAGACATTGTGCTTTGGAAACTGGTGGAGACCATTGCCTAACAAATATATATTCTCCTTTTCTTCCTCAATAATAATCCCTATATTATTGGAAGTGACAAGTGTTCAACTTTAGTTGTATTTCTGTCTCTTTTGCAACTAGATAGATCGGTACAACAAAGTTGTAGAATTGTTGAGAGGTACAGGAGAGGCAGCTTAAAGGCCTTGTTTGCCTTCTTTCTTTTTCCTGCCTCCTGCCTGGGAAGTGGTATAATGCCTGGAGTTCCAGTAGCCATCTGGGACTATGAAGATACTTTGAGAATGGAGGCAGAAGAGAATAGTAGAAAAGAACCTTGGTTTTTGATGACCTCGTGGAGCTGTTATATCAGCTCTGGGCCAGATACCTCCAAATTTTTTTTTAAAGCATATTTTATTGAGTCTTATAGTAAGATGCACCATTACTTACATACTATTAAGAAAAAGACCAGTGACAATAAAACAATACTATGCTTTCTTATTGTATCAATGCTGAGGTCATTCTGATTTCAGAAATGTTCAATTGTGAAAAATAATGTGTCTTAGAATCAATAAAATAAATTGTAAGAGAGAGAATTAATCCTTATGTTTTTAAGCCATCACTATTTTGGGCTTTTGGATGTATTTCACACAGGCTGTCTGCATCCTAACTGATACAGATTAGTTTTTAATCTTTCTGCCTATATATTTTGGACCTAAAACTTCTTGGGACTTCTGAGTCAACCTTCATCTGACAGTCCTTGTTTAAAAAATCAACTTTATTGAAGTATAATTCTCATACAATAATGTGTACCTGTTTTAAGTATTTTGATGAGTTTTGACAAATGCATGCACCCATTTAACTTCCACCATGATTAAGAAATAGAGTATGTCCATCACCCCTTCTCCCCATCTCACTCAATTCCCTCTACCCTTTGCCTAAGCAACCACTCATCTGCTTTCTGTTATTATAGATTAGATTTGTTTTTTGTACCACTTTGTATAAATGAAATCATACACTAATTACTCTCTTTTTTATCTGGCGTCTTTCAGCATACTGTTTGAGACTCATCTATGTTATTCCATGTATCAATAATTTGTCTCTTTGTATTCCCGAGTAGCATTCCATTGTATACTCAATTTGTTTATCTTTTGACCAAGTGATGGATTTTAGGTTGTCTCCAATTTGGAGCTATTGTGACTAAAGGTGCTATTAATATTTGTGTACACAGGTAGTCATTGTTTTATTCCCCTGTAGCCATGGGTCAGTTCTAATCACTCTTGTGTCCTGCCCTGGTTCTATGAATCCTACAGCTCTTGCTACCAACCCTGCCCTTTATCTACTTCTGATATCGGCTAGTTGGAGCTAAATCTGTCCTGAATAGGAATTGTAACCTTTCACCCTGCTGCCTCTTCTATTCTGCTTTCTAAACATGATCATAAAAAGAAGGAATAACATATGCTAAAATATGACAGTGGATGACAGTAGCTGTGGGCATATAAAGATAGAGGAATAAATACAACAGGCTTCCAAACTAGCCTTCTGTTCCATGAGAGGTAGTGAGGAAAGAACTCTGGCTAGGGAGGTCTGTCTTCATATCCAAGATTGGTCATTTATCAGTGTGAGAATCTAGAATATAATATTTAACCTCATTAATTACCCATTCCCCCCAACCCCGGAAAATGAATATAGCATGCACTTTGCAGAATGTGAGAATTAAATGCATACATTCATGCAACAAACATGTGTAGATGATTTACATGTGCCAGGCCCTCTCCTAGGCTCTGGGGATATAGCAGTGAGCAAAACAGCAAAAAGTGCCTGACCTCATGGAGCTTAACATTCTAGTGTAGGAAGACAAGACAACAAAAACAAAAGAATCAAAATCTATGTTATGTTAGATGGTAATAAGTGCCATGGAGGAAAACAGAGCAAGAGAAGGGGATAGAAAAGGCTCCGCTTGTAACATCTCCTCGATTGTGAGCTATTTAACACCAGGGCATAATCCTTCTCCTGTATCCGTAGCATTTATCACAATGTCAGCTGTATATTATTAAGTGCAGCACATGTGTTTCCTGAATGAAAGGACTGAATAAAAACAGTGTTGAGGAAAGAAGTTTATCTCATGAAATCATTGTAATGTAGCTTACCTGGACACTTTTACGGCCTTCCAGACAGGTAATAATTATGTCAGCAAGAATGGTGCCCTTCCCTTCTCCTTGTTCTCACTGGTTTTTGAGGTCTCCTAGTCACTGTTACATTTTTTTTCCTGGAATCAGAATGTACTTTCTGAATAATGACTTATGCTTTATTTAAAATAAAATAACTACATGCATTTTTCAGGCTTTGGTTGAATAATAAATGTAGAAAACCATTTGACAAATGATTCAGTATGTCAATTATTGTATTAAGGAGCTTTGGTATTCTACAGTTTCTGAAAAACCGGCATGCATTTTCAATCCCTGCTCCTCCCCCCCCAATTCCTATTATTTTTAAAGTATCATAAACTGAATATAAAAGGAATAAGAAAATTTTATTTGTATGATGGCTTGATAGATTGAAATATTTAAGGTCTGCAAATTTGAAGGACTGCAGTACTGAATATAAAAGAATTAACCTAGAATATTGGACACAGCCTACCTCCTAGTAGGGGTTGTGTGATGAACAAACTAGGTAATATATGCAAAATTATGCTTTCTGAATTATTACTTATATAATTACAAAGTTTAATGTCTATATCATCCACTATAAATTCCATGAGGGCAGTAACTTTTTTTTACAGCTGTATATACAGTACTGATCACATACATTTGGCAAATATATGAATATTTATTTTAATAATTGATAATTATTTCATAGGAGAAAACTATCCTCACATGATTTCATTGCACTACAATTCCTTCAGGTTAAAATCTGAATTTCAGTTATTCAACATTTATTCAATCTAGTTGACAGGGTACTTTTCCAGCCCAATAATATGATATACACAACCTCTACTCAAACTCAAAGATACTAACTCCTGAACTATTGATCCCTTCTTTCTTTCTCGGCCTAGTCTTTTTTAAAATATGAAGCTCAAATAAAAAAAAAAACAATCTTCCTTTGAGCTATCTCCACACATGCTTATCTGAGTTGTCACACTTAATTAAAAATAAAACATTTTAATGCCTTATTCATTTTTGCATTTCTGTTCCCAGGGACTAGGGTAGCCCTTTGAATATTGTAAACATCCAATAAATATATGTTGATTTAATTTCCACAACATATCATTCACTTATAATTTTTATTCCAATGAAGGTAGATCAATTTCCTCAAACTCTTCCTTTATCCCACATGAAGGTGAAACTATTGTTCTGAGGAATTATTAAAACGCATTCTCGCCTATAAATCAGCTTGTCATAAAAAAAATATTGCAGTAAAGTCACTATCTACTAGAAAGATCAGTACTCTGTGTTATATCTTACGCTTTGTTATAACTCCAATTCCTTGGATTATCCCCACTCCCACCATGATCTTATCCAATTAATAAGGGTGATATAATGGCAATTGTCTTTCTGGATCTAAATTTCTAGTGCACTCCATCCCCTAAATCATTCCATGTGAAAATTAGGTACTTAGAAATACTGTAATCCATCATCTAAAGCGCTATATTTAGTCCTGCGTCTAAAAAAAAAAAAAAAATTGAGTGAGTGGCTGGCGAAATGCAGGGTGTAGTTTAGTGGTAAGTGGAGCGCTGGGCCAGGTGCAAAACTCTCAGAGATGTTTTTATGTGTCCCTGGCCAGCTATCTCCACATAAAACTCCGTTTGTTTATTTGACTGTGCTACTGCAGAACAGAGTGAACTCCAACGCCACTCAAACCAGCTTTGTACAGATTTAAAAATGCTTGAACTGGCGGCTCCTGATTTTTTACCATAAAACGACACAGCTGGATCCACGGCAGGTTTGTCACCCTATTTCTGGGTCCCTCGCCGGGGCGGGGGAGGATCGTACAGAATGGACTTTAGGTTTGAACGCACAGCCTAAATAAAAGCAAATGCACGGAGATATGTAGACTTGGCAACTGTGACAACGCTTTGTTAAAACTTGCCCGTCAAGCGCCCGAGTGGGATGGTCAGGGCGCCAGGAGCCAGTGCAGCCCCGGCGCGGGCGGCAGGGCGTAAAGCACCGTGACTTTCTCCTGCGCTTTGTTTTTCCTAGCGCAGTGGTACAGAAATAGCAGAGCAGGGAAGGGAAGTCGCCCCGCCGTGTTTTTGTCGTGTATGTATGTTTTTCCCGGCTGGCACTGGGGAGGGGGAAGGAGGAAGCGCGAGCTACGCGAAACCCGCCTCCAGGGAGCCGCCGCGCCTCTGCAGCGGGGTTCGGGCGTCGCGCTCCAACCACTTCCAGAACGCTTCCAGCCGCTTCCTCAGACCCCGCCCCCTGCCGGGGTTTCCCCGCCACCCGCTCATTTGCATGGCGCTGCCCCTCCCCCGCTGCCATTGGCTGGCGCCGCGCCCCGCCCACTGTCCCTCCACCACCGCAGGGTTCCGTCCCCCGAGCCGCCCGGAGCTGCGGGCAGCGGGCGGACTGTTAAACCGCGGCGGCGGCGGCAGCCGGGGCGGGAGCGGGGCGCACTCTGCAGACGAGTCAGCGGCGCCCCGGGTTGGGGGAGGCGGGCGGGCAGCTAGAGATCACCTCAGCAGCCCCCACCACGGCCGAACCGAAGGTGCGGCGGCGGAGGGGAGCCAGGGCACCCCAGCAGGCGAGTGGCCGGCGTCTCAGCGGTGGGCTGAGGGGGGTGGGTCTCCTCTGCTTGGGACGGCGGCAACGCGGGGAAGGGAAAGCGAAGAACTCCGGGTGGACTTGCGGGCCAGGCGACCGACCAGCAGCCCCCCTCTTATCCCGAATTCTCTGGGCTGTTGGACTCTGGGTGCCGGCACAGGATTGCGCTCTAGGGCAGGGGTCGGACCATAGCCAAATTTAAACGGCTAAACCTAACAGCCTTGGCAGAAGCTGGAGGGAGGGGAGGGAAGAGGTGGGGGCGGGCCTAAGTGCGGTCACGTGGGGCAGGGGAGGGGCTTGGCAGGTCTTCCTTTTGTTTTGGCGGGCGCGTGCGCAGAAGGCAGAACACGTGGTCTGGGCCCGCCCCTTGCCACGGCAGCCACGCCTTAGCGGGTGTGGGTGTAGTGACCACTGTTTTGGGGAGCTCTGAGGCGGAGCCGGCTGTGTTAGCTATCACCGGTTTCGTACTTTATTTCAGGCAAACGTTGATTCGGCGTTTCCAATTAGACGGGATGGAGGTGGAGGACCTAGAGGATTACTGAGGAATGGTGTTTCTAAGTTTGTGTCGCTGCTCGGTGTGCTGGGGGGACCGATGTTGCTGGGAAATTTGAGGTCATTTGATAAAATTTGTTCGATAGCAAGAAATACAAGACCCCGGTCACTAAAGAAACCGCTGGAAAGGAACACGCTAGCCTTGCAGCCAAGAAGGAAGGCACTGGATGGATATTCTTGTAATGTTTTCTTACTCCGAGAAAATCAGTCTTTGATTCGTTCCCTAACCCCCTGTGTCCGAGGCAAATCCACTCCCTCTCTGGTCAGTGGTACGCGGTTTTTTTTTTTGTTTTGTTTTTTGCTTTTTTTTTTTTTAAGTATGGGAAGCACATTCACTTTTGATTTCCCCAAACTTTAGTCAGCTGGCGAGATTTAAGAGGATAGCGTCTTTTCATCTTTCCTTAACCAGTCTGCTAAACTTCGTTTGGGTCACTAGGACTGTTTTTAAAATACAGGATGAGGCAGGTTTGTTAGCAACAAAACCTAAGTGAGATATTTACCAGTACTGCAGACAAAACCAGCAGTGTTTTTGACTAGGAAAAAGCAGCTCTAAGAATAATATTGGAGAAAAACCTGGTGTCCTGGAATGTAGATTGCTTGAGAAAGGCTTAACTGTGAGGGGTCTCAGCTGTACGCGATTCTTAACTAGCTGTTTTGGGCAAGTCACAACTTTTCCGATCTCCATCTGTTTTCTCTTGTAAATAGTTTCATGGTATTGTCCCTGCCTTAAGAGATTATTATGAAAACAAAAGCCTTGTGTTAGTAAAAGTGATTTATAATCTTTCCCAACATTATAAATACAGAAATTGCCACGTAACACTGTTTTATAACAAAAGTAAGGATTTTTTTTTTTCTCTCCCTGAAGCCAGCATACCGGAAAGAATATAAACAATGAATGAATCATGAAATAGTATATATTTGAATATCCTGTAAATCTGTTATAACTATTATCTTTGATTCTCCCACAGTTTCCGCCTGCTTATTCAGATCAGTGTCAAGGGTGCCACCATTTCTTTTAATCTAGCCATTATTTCTTTTCCCCAACCCTCCTGGAGCAATTGTTTTTACATGAAACTTTTCTTAATCCAGCCAAATCTATCACATTGATGTTTGCAGTTTGTGTGTGTGTGATATGTGCCTTTATCAAATAAGTTGCTTATTTTGTTAAATAATCTTGTTTATTGCAAAATAATTTGGAAAATCAAGATGAATGCGAATAAGAAAAATACAAATAATTTGTATTTCTCTCTAAATATTTTCCTATGTATTTTGCGTATTTTTCCTAAAAATGGGGTCATGTTGCTTTTTTATCTGACTTTACCTCATAGACATTCCCATGTCATTAGTCTTTGAAAAAATTATTTTTGGCTGCTTAACATTACATCATGTAACTATCGTATTTAAATATTTTTTTTCAATTGGCAGATGTTTGGGATTTTTCTAATGTTTTGCTAGTGTAAATTTCACAACAGAGAATAGCCTTTCACATAAATCTTTGAAAAAAATTTTCCCATAGGTTTGTAAAAGAGGAATTACTGGGGCAAAGTCCATGTGTGTATGTGTTTAAGCTCCTGTAACATCACCAAATTATCTTCCAGAATGTTTTGATTTATACTCATTTTATAAGCATGCCTCACATTAATTACATCTTTGTTCATAATCTGGTATTAGTATTACAATGAAAACCTTGCTTTATTTTGAATAGTTTTTTTTAATCAATGTCTGTGATACATCTGTTTTCATAACACTGTAAGCTGCTTGAAGGAGAGGAATATATTTCATATTTGACATGCTGCAAATCACATAGTGGGTGCTCAGTAAATACTTGCCAATTGGCTGTTAATAGTTGCCTTTTTGACCTCTGGAAGATCAGAAAATTATGTCTTACTTTTTTGTCTTACTCAATTTATGAGTGCATTGTTGGCAATATACTACTTACTATTATTTCACTGATCCATTACCTTAAGTACTCTTTTTTGCTGGGGCGGGGGTGGTGTGGGCACTGATTTTATCACAGTTGTCTACTAAAAGGTCCAATGACTTCCCAACTGCTGCATTATCTAAGAGCTCCATCCACCTTTGATGCCATTTATCATGATAACTTTCATTTCCTTCCTTCATTCATATATCTTTTAGGGAATTCACTTACCATTTCACTTTGATCAGTCTAGTTTCAGTGTAGTCTTTTCTATCTTAAAAAAGAAGCCTACAGTCTAAAGTTCTTTTGTTTCATTATTCAGATTGTTCTTGATAACCCACCAATTATTGCCTATAACATCTTTCACGGCTGTTAATCTACCACATGAAACTTGCCATATGTAATTTTTGTTTTCATAATTTAATTATCACTTCATGTCCTTTTACATTTATCTACACAGTATTAGATAGTAGCTGAAGGAAGCAGAAAGTTATTTCCTTCAGGTTTAGAATTGTGTTTAGGATTGTTTACTTCTTAGATTCTTCAGGTTGTAAACAGCAAAGAATGGAGCTGCTTGCAACAAAAGTGACAGCTAATAGGTATTAATAATTAGCAACCAATTTACTGACTTTAGAACATATCATCATCTGTTATACCCCTATCCTTGTACGTAATGACCCTGAGTCATCATACAATTTTACATTATTTTCAGTATATTTTGTTTGGAAAAGCAAGGAAGGTGTATCATTTCCAAACGATTTTTTTCTTTTCTTTCTAAATGTTGTCTTGAAGAGAGATTTTACTGAATTGTGCTCCTTATTTCCTGATCATGTGGGATAAATAAACTACCACCAAATGTTAATAAAAATGGTAATGCACTTGCCTGTAGACAGTTTATAATGAAAATCGAAGACATTTTGTAATGAAAAATTTTAATATTTGATAATATTTTTTAGGTTTTTAGAAATACCTTGTGGATGTGAATATTCTAAGAATTACAGAAATAGGAGAGAATGCATTCATTTATAAAATTGAATTATAATAAGGAGGCTTTGTTAATAGTTTTAATGAACTTTTTACTCATTTTCATTTCTGTAAGACCAAGGATTCTCAAGCATGTTTTTAAAAGTAATTTTTTTTGGTAGTAGATCATCAATGTTTAACCACGTAAGGTTAAATTGGAGCCAAAATCTATAGACTGAGCAAATGTGATAGTGTATTTCTAAATGTAAATTTCTAGATCTAAGTTGATGTACACAGAAAAAAAAAAAGACTTCATTTATATTTCCATGAGTCATGCATTTATAGCTGAATAGTAATAATTCTGCTTGAAGTATGATCTGTTTGATATGTGGCCACCCAAGTGGCTTTATCTTTAATTAAATTCATTTAGTCTTTAAAGGGAATTCCTTTTAAGGCATAGTTTTCAAAATGGAAGTTTTTGCTCTAAACATTGTTGAGTACAAAGCACTGAGGTAACTACCCTGGTCATTCCAATTACTGCAGTGAGAATGTCCATATGTAGAATAAAGAAATCTTGGCAACACTATTTTGCATTCATACTTTTCATTAATTCCTAGATTTTAGAGGGACAAAATTATACCAGTGTACATCTCGCTACTTTTATTGTTTTAATTGGATTTACTTTTATGAGTTACAAATTAGAAACTGAGTTCCTGTATATTTCAGTACTGTTTAAAAGAGCTGCTTATATTTTGCTAAAGGAATTTTTTTCCTTCTCTTTCTCTGTTATAATAGATCAGCTATTTTAAACACATTTAAATTATAAGTGTGGAAATAATTTAATATTTGTTCCTATTTCAGGGTGTTCCCTCCCATCTCTCAAAATGCCGAAAGTCTTTTCACTTTCTTTTAATTTATGGATGAATCTGCTTTCTTTGTGATACTTTAATTCCTAGTTTGTGTTACTGCTCTGCATTTAAGAGAAGGGATTATCCAGATTCCAGCTGAAAGAGCAAATGTAATGTTCAGGGGGACATTTGGATAGGATATTTTCTGTGAACTATCTGGAATGTACGTTTGTGTACTAGAATATAAATCAACCAAAATCTGGAGCAGTTTTTTGGGGGATGGAAAATCAGATTTGGTCTTTAGTTTTTAATGCTTATACTTAGGAGGAAGAGTGGTTCTTATCTAGATTGTCTAGTGGTTCTTGTCTAGATTTTCTAGATTATCGGTTTCAATTCTGTAGACTAGATTAGCAAACTTTGGATTTAAAAAAACATGTGACAAAAATTGTTTGGTATTTGTGACCTATATGTACCTGAGTATTAAGTGTTTAGATCAACTCCAATTATTGATGTTGTAATTATCTTACTATGTATGAGTATCTTTTGAGAGATGACATAATATTGAGTATATCTCATGACTAAGGGATGAGATTGCACTTAGTGCTAAATTCATAAATATATATGATTTGTAAATCTTAAAAATAAAGATGGTCACTAGTGAAAACATTTTAGAGACAACAGGGGAAGACTTTTGATTTGTAGTATTAAGGCTATCAGAACAACTAATTTCTTCCTTAATTCACAACAAATCTTTTTTGGATTATATTTTATTGTAGACCAAAACTTAGAATTTATGTTGTAGACTTAATTTACAATCCCCTCTTTTTTTTTACTGAATTAATTTTATTTATAATAATGAAATTTGGTATAACCAAAAAGAAAGGAAAAAAAACGTTTTGATTCTGTGTAATTTTTAAATGTTCATTACTTAAAAGCATAAACTTTGGCTTGTCTTACTGAAAATTTCTCTCTGGTTGGTATTTTTTATGAGACTTCTAAGAAAAACGGATATATATTGAGATCTGGATTGTTCACTGGAGGGTTATTTACTTGGTGGATTATCTGTAACAGTTTTACAACAGACTTTTTTTTTTCACCCCAAAATTTTCTGGGCTGCAGATGTGCTAAGGAATAATTATTTATTTACTTTTAAACTGGAATGTAAGTTAAAAACTCTGTTGTAAAAACAAACGTGAAATTCATGCCCAGGAAATATAGTTAATTTTTGGATTGTCTAGAACTGTGCCTCTTGATAATCAAAATTATCTACTTGCTTAAAGTGTACTGATATAGTTTCTTAATTTGCAGTTTTGTTTCTTAAATCCTGTCAGCTTAACATTTTAGTTTCTGTATGTTGTGGTTAAAAGGAGTTTAGTTTTATCTCAGTTTTTTCCCTTTCAGATTCTTTGAAGTCCCATATCATCAGACTAAACTTTTTTAGGAAAAGGGACCTATTTTGCCTGAGTATTTTGGATGTATACAAAATAAATAATCATCAAAGATGATGGTGGTGCCTTAAGTAAGTAGAGCACAGTATTTTAGCAGGTAGGAAGAAATTTCTTAGATTTAGCTAAGATTCAAATACTTTTTTCCCCATGTAATTATGTGCATAATTAGAAACTGAATAATTAGAAAGTGAATAGTCATAAGAAGATCAAGATGCTTCTTAGGAAGTTCTCTGAAGATTTGCCTTTTGTATTCTTTATGTATAACCTAAAGTATATTATAGGTGCCTAAAAATATTAAACAATATGTTTGGCTAGGAACTTTGGGGACTGAAATATTTTAGTTATTCCTGTTTAATTAGGAGAACCATATACTTTATACTTTGTACTGCCTGTCTAATACAGTAGTTCTTTAACCACATGTGACTATTGAGCACTTGAAATGTGTCTAGTCCAAACTTGGTTTTTGCTAAATGTAAAATAAACACTGGATTTTGAAGACAGCACACATACAGAAGAATGTAAAATATCTTACAAGATATTTTTATATTGATTATAGGTTGAAGTAATATTTTGTATATTATGGGCTCAATGAAATTAAAGTTAATTTCATATGTTTCTTTTTACTTTTTGAAATATGTCTAGTAGAAAATTTTAAGTTATGTGTGTAGTTCACATGATATTTCAATGGAATAGCAATGTTCTATACTAATGTTTCCTAGCCTTACGGGTCCTTTCACAATAAAATATCTCATGAACCCACTTCCTTGAAATTTTAAAATAGTCATAATTTTAAATAATCAAATATTCAAATATTCAAAATATTCAAATTTTAAATATTCATAATTTTGAAATATTCAAATTTTAAATATTCAAATTTTAAAATAGTCATTCTATATTGGATGGTGTTTATTGAATAAATACTTATTTAGGGCCTGCTATGTGCCAAACAGTTGGGAATGACAACATTCAATTGCTGCCTTCATGCAGCCTTCATTCTAGTGGGAAAATGTGTGATAATGTTTAGTAAAAAATTATTATTTGTTGTAAGTATACTACTAATTATTGTATATAGTTTTATGTAATATAATTTTCATACATTGCTTCATTTATCAAATGATATATGCTATTTCATTATTTTTGGCATTTATCTTGCTTGGTGTTTGAACTTCCTGGGTATGTGGTTTGATATCTGTCATTAATTTGGAGAAATTCTCAGTCATTATTACTTCAAGTATTTCTTCTATATTTTTCTCTTTTCACTTTCTGTTCTCATTACATGTATTTTAACATCTTTTGTAGTTATACCACAGTTCTTGGATATTCTATTTTTTTAGTCTTTTTTTCCTCTTTGTGTTTGACTTTTGGAAGTTTCTATTGACATATCTTGAAGCTCAGAGGTTCTTTTCTCAGTCATGTCCAATCAAATAATAAGCCCATCAAAACATTTTCATTTCTGTTACAGTGTTATTGATTTCTGGCATTTCCTTTTGATTCTTTCTTAGAATTCCCATGTCTCAGCTTGCATTATGTGTCTGTCTTTGCATGTTGTCTGCTTTTTCCATTAGCAAATTAATCATAATTTGTTGTTTAAGTTGTTTTAAATTCACAGTCTGATAATTCCAACATTCCTGCCATATCTGAGTCTAATTCTGATGCTTGCTGTGTTTCTTCAAACTGTATGTTATGTTATGTTATGTTATGTTATGTTATTTTTTTATTTTGAGTCTCAATGTGGCCTCTACTTTAGGGGTTCTGTTCAGCTAGTCTTCAGGTGATTCTTGAGTTTGAATCTATAATCTATAATTTGTTTGTAATTTTGGTGTGATCCTAGGAGGCACCAGGCATAGTGTTTACCTAATCTGCCATCTTGGACCTTCTCCCCTGTTTTGTCTTTTAGTGTACCTTGTAATTTCTTGTTGAAAGGGGGCGTAATGTACTGGGTAAAAAGAACTCCAGTAAATAGGTCTTTAGTAAGACGTGGAGGGTAGGAAAGTGTTCTAAAGTCTGATGTTTGTCTGTTTGGAAGCCTGTACCCCTGGGCTGTGAACTCAGTTGTTTCCCCATCTTAGGTGGGACAGAATGGCTAGAGGGTGTCGGGTAGTTACTTTCCCCAACAGGCAAGGCCAGTACTGGGTATTTCTTTAATGCACTTTTAACAAAGAAAAAGCAATACTTTTGAATATAGGAAGTAATATGTTATCTATCACTTCTTTATTCTCATTTTATTTTACCTTACTGTAACATTTCATATGGCTGTCTGTATCTTCTTTATATACTTTTAAACAATTCTGCATTCTGGAATTTCCTTTGACTTCACTGACAGACTTTTAAAGTCTCCTTTTAAGGCTTTTTTGTAGCTCCTTTTCCTTTGCTCAGATGAATTTGAGTTAACCCCAGGGCTTGATCCTGGGCTCCTTTCTTTTCTTTGCTTATATTCTTTCCCTAGTTACACTCTTCTGATCCTGTGGCTTTAAATACCATTTGTATGCCAGTGATCCACAAAATAATATCTCTAACTATGACTTCATTCCTGAACTCTAGCTTGCTTACCCAACTGCTTCTACTTCGTCAGCTAATAGTTACTTCAAAGTCAACATATCCCAAACAGAAGTTTTATTTTTCTTCTTCAACCTTTTGTTTCCCCAAGTCTGCTCCATTTCAGAATATAGCACCACTGACCACCCAGTTGCTGAAGCCAAAACCTGAGTCATACTTGATTTCTTTCTTTTCCTTAAGTCACACAAAATGTTGGCTGTCAAAAGTTTTTTCACCTCTACTTTGAAACGTATCCTAGATTTATAAATTTTCGTTTCTACTGCTACCTCACTAGTCTAAGCCATCCGTACCATCTCTCCTTTAGATTAAATATTTCAGTAGCTTCCTAACTGATCTCCCTGCTTCCCTTCTTTGAAGTTGTTTCCATTCTTCCTCTAATACAATTTTTTTAAATCTACAGAATAACCACAGTTATTTTATTTTATTTTTCTTAAATAAAAATGTAAATCTGATCATGTTACTCCCTCACCCAGACATCTTCAGTGGCTTTGACTTGCATAAAATGTCCATGGTTTGGACCCTATACATCTCTCTGATCTTATTTTCTATTACTTTCTTTCTCTGGCTCTGTGTTATAGACATATTTGTCATTTGTTCCACAAACACACCGCATTTATTCCTTCCTGAAAGCTTACTATTAGTTGTCTTTTTTCCTTGGAAGTCTCCTAACCCAAATCTTGGTTAGTTTGTTATTGTCGTTTCAGGTCTCAGAGGTCATTAACACAGAGGTCTTCCTTCATCCAACAAATCTAAATGAATTTTTGCCCCAATGTAGTCATGTTGTATTACTCTACTTTGTTTAATTTTTATAAAGACACTGTGGAACCCTTATATACTTGACATTTTCTTATTTGTATATTTATTGTGTATCTCCCATTTGCTAGATTGTAAGCTCTGTAAGAATAGAAACCTTGTTTTTCGTGTTCACTGCCATCTTTCTTGTTACCTAAGATGGTGTTTGTTACATATTGCTCAATAAATATGTATTAAACAAATGTTAGGTTTTAGATTGATATATATTAAATTGAGGTTAAAATCTAGCTTCTACCAAAAATAGTCAAAACTATATTTATGAGTCAACGTTGGCCATTCTTCATTTCCTGCTTTTAAAAAGTCAACTAGTTTATTTCCATAATTTTTGGGAAATGTTTATTTTACTTTTAAAAGATGACATAGGTTTTCAGCTGCCATTCACAAGCACTTCTCTATAAATAACGTTATGATATGGATAGTCTTTATACCCAAATGAAATCACATGGCTTTATTTGTAGCTAGATATTCTCACTGTGTTGTTTTTTAAATTGGCTTCTGAAATACTGGAGATAATTTTAAAAGCTATATAATAATTGTAATCATGTGGAATACAGCTTATGAAACTTATAGAGAGCATCTTGAGGTGAATTTGCAGGATTATTGTTTATTATTTTATGCTCTCAAATTAGTATTCCTTATGCATTCTGCCTCCAACCAGATATCCATTGTGCATAAAGTGAAATAATACACCATTGAAAATAATTACAATTTAAAACTGTTACAAAAAAATAAAACTGTTACAGTGGTTGAAACCATTATTCAGAGTTAACCTTAATGGTAAACTCAGTAACTTTCAGGAATTTGTACATCTGATTTTCACTAACTCCTGAACATATATCTTCCATATATATTATATATAAAATATATAATATATATAAATATGTATGTATACTATATATATATATATCTCAAAGTCTCTCAATTGTTATGTTAAAGTTGTTTTAAAATAATTTTTAAATGTTTATTTAGTATTTTAATTTTGAGCACGTCCAATTTGTCCGTTGTTTTTCCCTTTATGAATAATGTTTTTGGTGTCATATCTAAAAAAATCTTTGCCTAACCCAATATCACAAAGGTTTTCTCCTGTGTTTTTTTTTTTGCCCCCTAGAAGTTTTATGGTTCTAAATTTTACATTTAGGTCTATGATGCATTCTGATGGATGTAACCATTTTTATATAAGTTGTGAGGTATGGGTTTAAGGCTCAGTTTTTTTGCATTTGGATTATGCCAGGTGCATTTATTGTTCGAGAACCATTTGTTTAAAAAAACTATTCTTTCTACATTGAATTGTCATTACATATTTGTCAAAAATCACTTGACAATATGTGTGTGGGTCTATATTGGAGCTTTGTATTCTTCCTATTTATCTTTGTGTCCATTCTTTTGCCAATGCCACACTACTGTAATTAGGTAGGTAATATGATTCTTTCAGCTTTGTTCTTTTTCTTGTTTTGGTTTTTCTAGTTCATTTCCCTTTCCATATACATTTTTTAAATTCAAATTGTTGATATTAGCAAATATCCTGTCAAGATTTTGATTGGGATTGTGTTGAATCTGTAGATCAGTTTAAGAACAATAAACATCATAACAGTATTGAAAAATCTATGCACAGTATATCACTCCATTTGTTTATGAATTCTTGATTTCTTTTTTTTTTCAGTGTATAAACCTTGCACATATTTTGGTAGAGTTATATTTATGTATTTCATGGTTTTGGAGCTATTAGAATTAATACTAATTTTAAAATTTCTATTTCCAGTTTTTTATTTCTAGCACATAGAAATATAAGTTATTTTTTGTATCTTGATCTTATATTTGCTACCTCAGCAAACTTATCAGATCTAGGAGCTTTTTTGTAGATTCCTTGAGATTTTTCTATATAGAAAATCATGTCACCTGTGAATAGCTACAGTTTACTTTTTACTTTCCAATCTGTATTCCTTTTATTTCTTTTTTCTTCTCCTATTCTACTGGCTATGATCTCCAGTATGATGATGTATAGGAGTGGTGAGAACAGGTACCTTGCCTCATTCCCAAGCTTAGGGCAGAAGTGTTCAGTCCTTCATCATTAATTAGGAAGTGATCTCTAGGCTTTTGTGTAGATGCTCTTTGTTAAGCTAAGCAATTTAATTCCCTTTCCTAGTTTGCTTAGTTTCCCACCGCCCCCCCACCCCCCAATCATGAATAGATTTTGGATTTTATCAAATAATTTTTCTACATCTATTGAAATCATATTTTTTCTTCTTCAGTTTTTTGGTATTGTGAATTTCAGTGATTGATTTTTTTTTTTAAATGTTGAACCAGACTTGCATTTATGGAATAGCCACACTTGGTTTTGACATCCTTTTTATATATTGCTGTGTTTGTAACATTTATTTTAAAAATAAGAATTGAAATAGGTGTTAATACTTATTACTACTTATTACTAAATCCTGGAACACTTTTTAGAAATTGTGACTTATTTGTTATTAATTCAGTTAACAAATATATGACAATTATTGTGTACCAGGCATTGTTTTAAGTGTTGGGGATTAGAACAATGAACAAAATAGAGGTTTGCCCTTAAACTATATTTTTCACTAGAATGTAATAAAATATTAAATAGTAGTTAGCGCTGTGAGGGGCATTACAGCAGTGTGATGGAATGGAGAGTCATGATGTGAGGGGCTAAAGCTGTTTAAAACACAGTGCTACCTCGGTTTTCGAACATCATCCTTTCCGGAAGACTGTTCGAGTTCTGAAACGTTCGAAAACTGAGGCATGGTTTCCCCATAGAAAGTAATGCAAAATGGATTAATCCGTTCCAGACCTTTAAAATCAACCCCTAAAGCTTCAAATTTAGCATGAATTTTACTATCTAATGATACCATAGATTCATAAAATTTGCAGCATTTGTAAACCGAAATGTTCATCAACAGAGATGTTCGAAAATCGAGGTACCACTGTTTACTGGTCAAAGCTGGACTATAATGAGGTGACTGTAGAGCAAAAACATGAATGGAGTGTGGGAGCCTGCCATCTTATTTGTGGGAAATTGTTCCAGGCTGAGAGAAGAGCAAGCACAAAATCCCTGAAGCAGGGATGTGCTTGTTCTACTTCAAGAGTGACCTAAGGCCTGTCAGCACGTGTGTGAATGATCTGAGAAGCAGATCCTTCCCCAGTCAAGCCTTCAGATGACTGAAGGCCATTGTTTCTGGAGTGCAGTAATCCATGGAGACAATTCTAGAAGGCAAAGTAGTTAGGGATCTGATAACGTAGAACTTTGTAGGCCATGGTAAGGACGACCTTGGATTTTATTTTAAGTATATGGTAAGCACTTATTTATTCACCAGATGGTTATTGAGCATCTGCTATGTGTCAATACTTTTTCATGTTGGCAATATAATGGTTAACAACATAGTTAAAAATCTGAACCTTCTTACCGTGTTTCCCCGAAAATAAGACCTAGCTGGACCATCAGCTCTAATGCGTCTTTTGGAGCAAAAATTAATATAAGACCCAGTCTTATTTTATTATAAGACCAGTCTTATAATGTAATATAATATAACATAATATAATATAATATAATACCGGGTCTTATATTAATTTTTGCTCCAAAAGACGCATTAGAGCTGATGATCTGGCTAGGTCTTATTATCAGGGAAACACGGTAGATCTTAGAAGTTTAGTGATAAATGTAGTTGTTTATGTAGTATGGAGGTAGTCAAAAATGGTAGAGTTTACGATCATCAGTTAGGAAACATTATTACACACAATGATTACATATTGAATAATTGGAATAAATGCACTTATATTTTATGCCAAAACTATATGAACATAATTCACCTTTTTTTATTTACAAGAGACATATCTATTTTTATGAGTTTCTTTTGGTTGTAGAGACTTTCAAGCTTGACTTTCTTATAAGGATACACTTGGAAATAGAATACATAGGAGCTCCGTGTAAATCCTAGAATAGGAACTGTGATATGGCTGGGCCTTCTAGAGACTAGAACCCAAAAGACTTCATATGTAAATGTATTGGTTATCTATTGCTACCTAACAAATTGCCCAAAAATTTAACGGCTTAAAGCACTTACTTTATAGTTTTTGTGATCTAGGAATCCAGGCATAGCATGGTTGGGTGCCTCTGGTTCAAGGTTTCTTACAAGACTGTAGTCAAGGTGTTGGCTCAGGCTGCAGTCATCTGAAAGTTTTACTGGGGAAGGATCTGCTGCTCAGATCACTCACACACCTGTCAGCAGGCCTTAGGTCATTGCTCTGTTGGCTGCAGATGTTAGTTCTTCTCTGTGTGGGTCTTCCAGTTTACAACATGGCAGCTGGCACCCCTGAGTGAGAGAGGTGACGAAATGGAAACCACAGTTTCTTTGCAACCTAATCTCGGAAGTGACATTCCATAACCACTGCTGCATTCTCTTTTGCTAAAAGCAAGTCATTAAATCTAGTCCACACTCAAGAGGTGAGGGTTACAGAAGGGCATGGATACCAGGAGATGGGGATTATTAAGGTAATTTGGTTTTTAATGAAAATGTCAAGTGTTTTAATGACAATTGTTAAAGTTACATAGATTTCAGGTGTACAATTCTGTAATACATCATCTATATATTGCATTAGGTATTCACCACCGAGAGTCAGTTCTCTTGCCATCACCATATATTTGATCCCTGTTACCCTCATCTACCACTCTCCTACCCCCTTACCCTCTGGTAACCATTAAACTATTGTCTGTCTATGAATTTTTGTTTCTTCATTTGTTGTCTTGTTCTTTTGTTGTTTTCAGTTTTATACACCACATACCAGTGAAGTCATATGGTTCTCTACTTTTTCTGACGTATTTCACTTAGCATAATAATCTCAAGGTTCATCCACGTTGTCACAAATGGTACTATTTAATCTTTTCTTATGGCAGAATAGTATTCCATTGTGTATATATCTACATCGAAGAAAACATAGGTATGAAACTTATGGACCTTGGGTTCAAAGAGGATTTTATGAATTTGACTTCAAAGGCAAGGGAAAAGCTAAAATGCAAGAATGAGACTATATCAAACTTCTGCACAGCAAAAGAAACGATCGGCAAAATAAAGAGGCACCCAACCAAATGGGAGAAGACTTTTGCAAAGAACGCCTCCAATAAGAGGCTAACATCCAAAATATATAAGGAACTCATACAACTCAACAACGAAAAAGCAAACAATCCAATTAAAAAATGGGCAGAGGACCTGAATAGACATTTCTCCAAAGAGGACATACAAATGGCCAGTAGACATGTGAAAAGATGCTCAACATCACTAATCATCAGAGAAATGCAAATAAAAACCACAATGAGATATCACCTCACCCCAGTCAGAATGGCTATCATCAACAAGACAAATAGTAACAAGTGTTGGAGAGGCGGTGGAGAAAAAAAAACCCTCATACCCTGTTGGTGGGAATTCAGACTGGTGCAGCTGCTATGGAAGGCAGTGTGGAGGTTCCTCAAAAAATTATGAATAGAATTACCATATGACCCAGCAATCCCTCTCCTGGGTATCTACCCAAGAAATCTAAAAACATTTCTCCGTAAAGATATATGTTCTCCAATGTTCATTGCAGTTTTATTTACGGTGGCCAAGACATGGAAACAACTGGTGTCCTTCGATAGATGATTGGATAAAGCAGTTGTGGTATGTATACACAATGGAATACTATCCTGCCATAAGATCATTTTAGAAGCTGCCTATCATACCAAGTAAGTGCTAGATTTCTCACCCGAGCTTTTTTGTGTGTTTTATTCTAGTTCTCTACCATAAATGTATCTTAGCCACTCTCAGTATACATTTCTTTCCCTTCTCTTTTTGCTGCCAACTCTAGTTCTTAACTATTAACTGTTACATTTTCTCTATCCCTTATTTTCAGTTTAGTTTGTGCAGGACCTAAGATGAACTGGACTGCCTCTGGCCCTGCTATATTTCACCTCTGGCCCTACTAGCCACTTTGAGTGTATCCTTAGCACTCTGCTATTTTTTGAATGGAAGTTGGTGGGTAGGGAGGGGATAGAGTGTACTGTCTTTTGAATATGACTATCTCATCAGCAGGAACTGTGATGAAAGCAGTTTCCCTTAGAGATCAATGTAGTTATTTAAATACTTCATAGATATTTATAGATTAGAAGATACAGGTTATTGAGTTGATCAAGTGACAGTGAATCCTGAAAATTAATTTCCCAACGCTAATAGCTTGTTTTATAATTATTTTTCTGTTTCTCATTAAAGTAGAATGTAAAATACATACTAAAACCCCAATAATCTGGTTATTTTTTGCTGCTGTTTTTTTGTATTTAGGACAAATGAGAATCTATTATATATAAAATTTATTATTTTTGAGACATAAAAGTATATAAATTTTGAGACATACAGAACTCGGGGAGAGGATTAGATAGAAATCTCTACTGTTTTTTGAGACATTATATAGTAAAGTACAAGAAGGCAAATATCTTATTTTTTATTATACAGTATTAACAACCATTAACATTGGTTCATTTTTGGATTTAGTGTTTTAACCACAAGTAATAAAATTTTGTAGTTAAAATTCAACTAATCTTAAACCACCACTCTTAATTGTTTCACAGAACTTACCAGATGCAACTATAGTTAACAATTTGGTGGGTATTTTTCTGGTTTGTTTTTTTAGTCTTATAAACACATAAACACACAGACATATGTGGATGTGTATATATATATATATATATATATATATATATATATATATATATATATATATATTAGGTATAGTTTTGTGTTTGTATTTTATATATGGTACCATTCTATATATTCTGCACTGTTGTTGTTTAACTTGATACTGTTGTTGTCCATATTGCGTAGAGATCTAAGTCATTCTTTTTGGTTGCTATATAGTATCCCATCATGTTTTATTATCCATTCTCTTACTGTTAAACATCTAGGTTGCTTTGAAAGAATGCTTTGCTATTACAAACACTGCTCTTTTGTGCACCTGTGAGAAACACATGTTCCACATTATTATCAAATTACTGAATCAATTTATAGTCTAAACAGATGTGAGAAATCTATTTACTCACATTCCTATAAGTGAGATTTTCAGACTTAGAACATTCTTTTCCTTTTGGTGGTTGGAAAACTGGTCTCTTGTTTTGTTAATCTACATTTCCTTCATTCCTAGTGAGATTGAGTGTGTGTTTAATGACTGTTTGGATGTCATTATCAGCGCAGTGCCTGACTGCCCTGTGCAGTGCCCATTTGTAGGAGTTCTTTATGCATTCTGGATGTAGTTTCTTTGTTATGTATGTCGTAGATATTTTCTCCTAGTCTATCACTTGCTTTTAACCCTGTGTGTTTTGTTTTTTTTAATTGCATAGAAATTTTTGTCTTTTTTTCCTTTTGAACACTCTTGCTAATCTTTTCAAAGAATTAGCTTTCAGTGTTGTGTTTTTAAATAGGAATTAAAGGTGTGGAGTTACAGCTAGAACTTTGAGTGGAGGCATTCAATATGAGCGTGTGGCCTTTTAAATGACTTAGTTGTCGTGTGTTGAAACAAAAAATACAGGGCATCATAGTTCCAAAATGTTTTCAAAAATGTCTAATTGTTAATGATATAAAATTTTTTTCACTGTTCACTGTTCATAATTTTTAATGGTACTGAATTTTAACTTTTTCTATATTTCACAATATATGGTTTTATATGTTTTCTTTTGATAAAATGAAATTTGTTTAATTATGGGATTAATTTTTAGTGGTCATCTGTAACAGTTCCACTACTTTCCAGGCAGGAATAATAGCTTCTATCATAACTGATAACTTTCCATTTGTGAAAAGTGAAAAAATTATTGCTGATGCTTTTTCAGGAAATATTTTTGCACATAGCAGATTAGGCAAGTTTTCATTATCACATTATTTTTAACAGCTGTGAAATTACATACTTATTTATTTGTAGTTCTTATTTATTTTGTAGTTACATCTTGCATTTTTAGTATATTTTAGTTAGTAATACTGTTCAGATTGTTAAGTTTAAATTGATATATCGACATTTAGAGTAATTTATTACATTTTATAAAAATAAGTAATTCTAACTTTTGGCTGAAAGTGTGAGATTGAGTCACATTTTCTAGTATGTACCCAGATTCCAGGATGGAATGTTTTTTTGACTCTCTCTCTAAATATTGTTTAAAAATGGAATCTTGAGATGTATAGTTGAGCCTTGAACAACACAGGTTTGAACTGCGTGGGTCCACTTATATACAGAAATTTTTAATGATTTTCTTAACAAAATTTTCTTTATTTAATTGTAAGAATACAGATAACATACAAAATATGTGTGAATTAACTATGTTATAACTTTGAGGAGTCAAAGGTTATATGTGGATTTTTGACTTTGCGAGAGGTTGGTGCCTTTAACTCTTGCATTTTTCAATGGTCAACTGTATTTACACCCACAAATATTTATCTACCACTTATTTTGCTGGGTAGTGTGAAACTTTAACTAGAGCTTGTGTATTAGGCTCACAGTCAGACCGAAGAATAGTTTAGTCCTTGTTGAATTCTTTATGAACTAGAACAAAAGGGCAGAGATAGTGTTAGGAGTTGGAAAATAAAGGATGAGTTGGTTCTATTGACATTTTAATCAGAAACATTAAAGTTGTTACTTTTGGAAAAACTATAAGCATAAAACTTTTTTCTAGATATTTGATTATTTATTTTTACATTATTTTAGGTTTCCAGTAATTATCTGCTGGATTCGCCATGACCCCAGCTCTGAGGGAAGCAGCAACAAAGGGTATCTGGTTTTCATCTTTGCCAAGTACCATGGAGTCTGACAAGATGCTATGCATGGAAAGTTCAAGAACTGTAGATGAAAAGCTAAAGGGAGACACTTTTTCTCAGATGCTGGGATTTCCTACTCCTGAACCTACCCTTAACACTAATTTTGTGAATTTAAAACATTTTGGCTCCCCTCAGTCTTCAAAACGTTATCAGACAGTTCTTTTAATGACTTCTAATTCTACATTAAATAAATACAATGAGAATTATAAACAGAAGAAATTAGGAGAGCCCAATTGCAATAAACTGAAAAATATACTGTATAATGGCAATAACATTCAGCTCAGTAAAATCTCTCATTCTTATTCTGAAGAGTTTGTCAAAAAGGAACCTCTGTCCGATACCACAAGTCAGTGCATGACAGATGTAAAAGTTATTCTGGATTCAAATATAACCCAAGACACTAATGTAGATAAGGTACAACTACAAAACTGTCAACGGTACCAAAAGAATGCACTTTTGGATAAAGGTACTAATGCTGAGATTAAAAAGGGTTTATTGCACTGTGCCCAAAAGAAAATTGGGCCCAGCCATTCAAATGTGCCTGTTAGTTCCTCAGCTGCTGAAAAAGAGGAGGAAGTGAATGCCCGTTTACTTCATTGTGTAAGTAAACAGAAAACTTTACTTAGCCAAGCTAGAAGAACTCAGAAACATTTGCAGATGTGCCTGGCAAAGCATGTTGTTAAGCACTATGGTCAGCAAATGAAATTTTCTATGAAACATCAACTCCCCCAAATGAAGATCTTTCATGAACCTGCCACAATTTTGGATAACAGTTTATCTAAGTGCACTGAAATTAAGCCAGATATCAACCTATTGACTGCAGAGAGTAAATTGTGGAATGATACAAAAAATGGCTTTGCACGGTGTACAGCTGCAGAAATCCAAAGATTTGCACTGTCTGCTACAGGGCTGTTGTCTCATGTTGAAGAGGGTCTGGATTCTGATGCAACTGATAGCAGCTCTGATGATGATTTGGATGAATATACCATTAAAAAAAATATGGCAGTGTAAGTGCAAAATTATTATTAGATCTTTTACTGTTACGTATATAGCAGCAATTTTGTCTTGATTTCAAGATGTGTTAAAAGGAAATAGATTTTCTAAAATCTTAATGCCTTAATCTTTAAGTTATAGAACTGGTGAATTTTAAAAAAAATGTTTCATTTGTTAAACTGCTGTGTGTGAATATATACATACTACTTAAAAATAAGTGACTCAATTGCTAATTAGCTGTAAGTAAAGCATTGTGGCTATTCTTGAATAGACTATTGACAAGGCCTAAAATTTTGCCTAAGTGATCTAGCCAGTGTGTTAGTAGCTAAAACTGAAAAAAATTATAATTTTTCTGTACTCATATATGTAGTTGTAAAGGTACAAAAATTGAGGTTTGGCAATCCATGAAATTGCTCTCTATATATTTATCTTTTTTTCCACTCTGATTTAATCTTTGCTTGATTTTCCTGCCCTTTCTTCCTTTGTCTCTAGTACCAAACTGGCCACAAGAATTATCTTGTACATCTTAGAACCAGCATGAGCGTGTGTTCAATGAATGAATGAATGAAATATGCAAAACTATGGACATTTAAAAGTAATTATTTTATTATATTAACATTTGCATTTTTAAAATATTGATAAGTAACAATGATTATATTTATCTTTAAAATCTTAGATTATATTATTATAAATGCCTTTTTTTTCTTTTAAGTTTATAGTCCTGATAAGAAAAACAAATTCCTTCACTCTGACTAGGAAGTTTAGTTGTCAAGGAATATAATTGTTTTAGGAAATTGGAAAGCACTCACATTCACCATTGCCATTACCATTATTTTAAATATATATTTGACTTGTCCCTTTTCCTTTCCCTCCAAAAATGTAGGCAATAGATTAATTCATAATGACATTACTGATGTACTTTAAAAATAACTGTTGGTTGAGAGACTAGTATGCATTAGACAATTTT
This sequence comes from Rhinolophus hipposideros, assembly GCF_964194185.1. Lineage (NCBI taxonomy): Eukaryota > Metazoa > Chordata > Mammalia > Chiroptera > Rhinolophidae > Rhinolophus > Rhinolophus hipposideros. The sequence continues at coordinate 77,922,657 of NC_138052.1, read as the reverse complement.
TTAAAAAGTTATTTTCCTTCGGAAAGAAAAATGGAAGTATTTTGTTTTTTGTAGGTTTGTGATACAATCTTTATAGCCCAATATGAATGGAACCTCCCACCTCCACCCCCACCCCAGTGTTCCTTTGGTGAAGGAGCAGAGATTCTGGATTACTATTATTACAATCATGGCTTACTCTGTGACCTTGAGCAAAAGTTGAAATTTTTCTTTACCCTCCAAATTAGAATTCTTCTTTGGTCTACTTAAAGAGTTCTGGAGATAATTAGATGAAATTTTAAATATAAAGTACCTATATCTTATTGGCACTGATTGGGCAAAGAGTGTCTTATCAAGCACTTTACTATTGTGAAAGACTGGAGCTTAATATTCCACAGGAAACTTGGGGAGTCACTGTAAAATATATGCCTGAGTTAACCATGTGAGAGGTGAGGAAGCTGGATCATTTGTGCATCAAATCCCATCAGTCACTGAGTGAAGGCTGTTTCTGGGTTGTGTTAATTCCCTTGCATATCTGTTCTGCTCCTTGGGTGACAAAGCAGGCTCAAGCAACAACAACAATAACAACAAAACTCAAAAAAAAATGTAAGTGCTGGCAGTTGGAAGTCAGGTCTGTGTGTTCTGAACTGGTAAGTGTGAGGCGATGTGAGGGAGTCACTGACAGACTTACAATTATGTTACCTCTCTTCTGCTGGTAAGACCTTAGAGTTCTAGCATTTCTTTTCTGCGGGGGAAATGATATCAGTTACTTTCTTTCAGGATGCATATGGGAAAACTCACCGACTTAACGCAGAAACATGGTTCTTTGTCTTATTCAAGGAAACTTGCCAGCATCTTCCAAATCACACAGTTGTCCTGGATGTTGGGAGAAAAACCCTATGATTTCCCCAAATTAGTTCCCATACGTTCAAATTTTCTTTAAGTTTTTACTTTGGAATGTAAATAGTCTTGATAAGGAAATTCTTTTAAACAAGATTAGATATTCACTAACAAAGAAGGGAGAACTCTTGATGTTTATTTATAAACTATCAGGGGAATCTTTCCAGATTGAAAAAAACTAAATAGGTAGTTTCTTGCAGATCTACAGAAATGAGTAGTCATGGTTTTCTTTACCCTTTCCTATTTTGCCAGTGGAAAGGAAAAGAAGTAAAGAACCAAGTGATGAATTTCCCTTTGAGGAACTGGATAAATAGGAGTATGGACTCAGTGTGACATACAGAGAATAAAGAGACTAATATTTCATTAATAAATTACAAATTAGAGTACCTTTATATTTGTATAATGTGAAGTTGACAAATTGTTTTTGCATTCATTATCTGTTAAATTCTCTACACTTTGGAAAGAGTGGGAGAAGTCTAATTTTTATTTTATTTACTTTTATGGGGAACAAAGGAAAAGTTGAATGAAAAAGAATCCTAGAGAAATTTCAATAATAATTGAGTGACAATTTGTGAAGGTCCCAGAAAAATTAAATAGAAAGTACAGAGTTCTCATATGTTCCCTGCCTGCCACACACACAACCTCTCTCATTTTTAACAGCCCTCACCACGGTGGCACATTCATTGCAGTCAGTGAAGCTGTATAGACACACTATCACTCAAAGTCCCTGGCTTACATTAGATTTTCCTCTTTGTGTTGTACATTCTATGAGTTTGGACAAATGTATAATGACATGTATCCACCGTTATATTATAGCACCATACACAATAGTTTCACTCCCCGACAAATCCTCTGTGGTCTCCCTGTTCATCCTTCCCTCCCTCCAACTCTTGACAACCACTAATTTTTCACTATCTCCTTAGTTTTGTCTTCTCCAGAAAGACATATATGACTACTGTTTTGCATTTCAACCAATAGTGAGTGAGAATTCCTATTCCACATCCTTGCCATTATTTAATGACGTTGGGGTTTTGGATTTTGGTTATTCTAATAAGTGTGTAGTGGTATCTTACTGTTTTAATTTGCAATTCCCTAACAACATATGATGTTGAGCATCTTTTCATATGCTTACGTGTGTGTGTGTGTGTGTGTGTGTGTGTGTGAGTGTGTGTTTACCAGGAGTTCTGAAAAAATGTATACACATTTAAGATAACATCTCTTAAAATGTGTATACATATTTTCTCTCTCTCTCTCTCTGTCTCTCTCTCTCTCTCTGTCTCTCTCTTTCTCTCCCTCTCTCCATATATATATATATATATATATATATGTATGTACATATGTACACACACACACACACACACACACACACACACGAAAAATGTTTAATGAGGTGTTTGTTCCTCAATCTTTTGCCTATTTTTTAATGGGTTGTTCTTTTTTGTTGAGTTTGAAGAGTTCTTTGTATACTTTGGATAGCAGTCCTTTAACAGATATGTCTTCTGCAAATATTTTCTCCCAGTCTGTGCCTTCTCTTATTCTCTTAAGAGTCTTTTGCAAAGCAGAAGCTTTTAACTTGAATGAAGTCCAGCTTACCAATTATTCCTTTCATGGATCATGCCTCTGATGTTCTAGCTGAAGTGTCATCACCATATGCAAGGTTACCTAAATTTTCTCCTGTGTTATCATCTATGAGTTTTATAGTTTTGTGTCTTATGCTTAGGTTTATGATCCGTTTTGAGTTAATTCTTGGTAACAATGTAAGGCCTGTGTCTGGATTCTTTTTTTTTTTTTTTTTTTTTTGGTTTGTTTGAGAATTCCTATTGCGAATAGGAATGTCCTATTTGAGAATAGGACATCCAAACTGGCATATGGATGTCCAGTTTTTCCATATGTTGAAAAGACTGTCTTTCTCCATTGATTGCATTGTCTTTGCTCCTTTGTAAAAAATCAGTTAATCATATTTATGTGGGTTTATTTCTGGGCTTTCTCCTCTGTTTCATTGATCTATTTGTATATTCTTTCATCCATACCATATTGCATTGATTACTGTAGCTTTCTTTATATTAAGTCTTAAATATGGATAGCATCAGTCCTCTGACTTTGTTGTTTTTCCTTCAATATTGTATTGGCTGTCCTGGGTCTTTTACTTCTCCCTATAAACTATAGAATCAGTTTGTCAATATCTACAAAATAACTTGCTGGGATTTTGATTGGGATTATGTTGAGTTCCTGGATCAAGTTGGGAAAAACTGATACATTGACAATATTGAGTCTTCCTATTCATGAACATGGTATATCTGTTTATTTAGTTCTTTTATATATTTCATCAGAGTTCCATAGTTTTTCTCATACAGATCTTGTATGTATAAATCTTTTATAAGATTTATATCTAAGTATTTCATTTTGGGGGGTGCTAATGTACATGGTGATGTGTTTTTAATTCACATTTCACTTATTTATTGCTAGTATATAGGAAAGCCGTTGACTTTTGTGTATTAACCTTGTATCCTGCAACCTTGCTGTATCACTTAGTTGCCGCAAGAGTTTATTTTTTGTGTGTGTGATGTTTTTCGGATATTTCCCATAAATAATCATGTCATCTGCAAACCAAGAGTTTTATTTGTTCCTTACAAACCTGTACATCTTTTCTTACCTCTTCTCCTTTTATTGCATAGCTAGGATTTCTAGTATGATGTTCAAAAGAAGAGGTGAGGGGATATCTTGCCTGGTTCTTGATCCTAACAAGAAATTTTCTAGTTTCTCACCATTAAGTATGATGTAACTATAGGTTTTTGATATATAAACTTTATCAAGTTGAGGCAATTCCCTCTATTTTTGCTTTACTGTGAATTTTCATCATGAAAGGGTGTTGAATTTTGTGAAATGCTTTTTTTATGTCTATTGATAATGATCATGTGATTTTTCTTTTTGATGTGATATGATAATGATGTGATGCGTGTTGATAATGATGGAGTACATAATTGATTTTTGAATGTTGAACCAACCTTGCAAAACTGGAATAAATCTTACATGGTCATAGCTTGTGTCTTTTTATATATTGTTGAATTCAATTTGCTAATATTTTGTTGAAAAATTTACATTTATCTTTATGTGAAATATCGCTCTGTGGTTTTCTTTTGTAATGTTTTTGGTTTTAGTGTCAGGGTAATGCTGGCCTCATAGAATGAGTTAGGAAGTAGTCCCTCTGCTTCTGTCTTCTGAAAGAGATTGTAGACAATTTGTCAAATTTCTTCTTTAAAATTTTGGTAGATTTTTACCAGTGAACATTTGGGCTAGTTGCTTTCTATTTTGGAAGGTTATAATCATTGAGTCAATTTTTTAAATAGATATAGGCCTACTCAGATTGTCCATTTCTTCTTGTGAGTTTTGACAGATTGTATTTTTCAAGGAATTGGGCCATTTATCTAGGTTATCAAATTTGTGAACTTAGAGTTGTTCATAATGTTCCTTTATTATCCTTTTAGTGTCTATAGGATCTGTGGGGATTTCTTCTCTTTCATTTCTGATATTTGTTATGTTTTTCATCTCTCTTTTTTTCTAGTTAGCCTGGTTAGAGGCTTATTGATTTTATTGATTTTTTTCAAAGAACCACTTTTTGGTTTCATTGATTTTCTCAATTGCTTTTGTGTTTCCAGTTTCATTGATTTCTGCTCTAATTTTTATTATTTCTTTTCTTCTACTTACTTTGGTTTCATTTTGCCCTTTTCCCAGTTTCCTAAAGAAACTTAGATGATTGATATTTTAGATCTTTATTTCTAATATTTGCATTTAATGCTATGAATTCTGTGCATTTCTTGTAATACTTCTCCTCACAAGCATTGTTTTCACTGCATCCCATACATTTTGATGATTTGTATTTGCATTTTCATTTAAGTTCATAATATTTTAAAATTTCTCTTGAGTTTTTTCCGTTGTCCTATGTGTTACTTAGAAGTGTGTTGTTTAATCAAGTATTTTTGGATTTTCCAGTTAATCTTTCTGTTACTGATTTCTAATTTAATTCCGTTGTGGTCTGATAGCAGACATTATATAATCTCTCTCTCTCTCTCTCTCTCTCTCTCTCTCTCTCTTTTTAAAACATTGTTAAATTGTGTATTGCCCAGAATGTGGTCTCTTTCGGTGACTGTTTCATAGTGGCTTGAGAAGAGTGTGTAATCTGCTGTTGCTGGATGAAATAGGCTCTAGATGTCAGTTATTTCCAGTTGATTAATGTGTTGTTGAGTTCAACTGTATCTGTACTGTTAAATTTTTTTGCCTGCTGGATCTGTGCATTTCTGATAGAGGAAGTGTTAAAGTCTTTAACTATAATAGGGGATTAACTTATTTCTCCTTGCAGTTTTATCAGTTTTTGCCTCACGTAGTTTGATGCTCTTTTAGTAGGCTCATACACGTTAAAGATTGTTATTTTCTTGAACTGTTGACCCTTTTATGTAATGTCCCTCTTTATCTGTGATAACTTTCCTTGCCCTGAAGTCTGCTCTGTCTGAGCTTAATATAGCTACTGCCACTTTCTTTTGATTAGTGTTAGCCTGGCATAACTTTCTTCACCCCTTTACTTTTAATTTGTATGTGTCTATATTTACAGTGAGGTTCTTACAGATAATGTATAGTTAGTTGGGTCTTGTTTTTTGGTCCACTCTGACAATTTCTGTCTTTTAGTTAGTGTATTTGGATCGTTGATGTTTAAATTGTTATTGATATAAGAAATTAATATCTGCCATATTTGTCACTGTTTTCTATTTGTTACCCTCGGTTTTTACTCCTATTTTTGTCTTCCATCCTTTTTCTGCCTTTTGTGGTTATAATTGAACATTTCATATGATGTACTTTCTCTCCTTTTTTAGCATATCCATTATACTTTTCTGTGTTTTTTGTTCTGGTTTTGTGTTTGCTCTTTTTAGTGGTTACCCTAGAGTTCGCAGTATACATATACAGCTTATTCAAGTTGTCTTTCAAGTAACATTATACCTCTTCCTGGTTAGTGCAAGTATATTATAATAACATTAATCCTGTCCGTTGTACTACTTCCACTTACACATAAGCATATATAAGCATTCACATACAAGCACAAACAGGTACACATAATCGATTACATTGTTGCTATTATTATTTTTGAACAATTAGATCCATTATCAATTAGATCCATTAAAGATAAAAAAGGAAAAGTTATTTTACTTTCACTTATTCTCCAATGTTCTTCCTCTCTTTATATAGATCCTAGTCCTGACATAGACAATTTTCCTTCTCTCTGAAAAACTTCTTAACATTTGGCATATAGGGGAATGATGTCAATATAGTGTGGAATTTGGCTTGGATTTTTTTCCAAACCATTTTAAACGTGTTAGTTTTAGAATGATCAAGGGGCAAACTTTTTCACAACTAAAGAGAAAGCCTTAGTAGTATAAGAAAAATGCTGAAAATTCTGTAAAAGTACCCTGGATATTGCATTACAGTGCTAGTTTATTGACTTTAAAAATTGCTACGTATCCCACTGTGTTAAAAGATCTGAGGAAGTTGTAAGTTTAGTTGAAGAAGCTGTGAGGATAGCTCCTTTGTATTAAAAAGAAATTGATGAAGAAAGCTACCAGCAGATGATATTTTTAATTTTTATTAAACTGGTCTCTTTTAGAAGTGAATATCTTCAAGGACCCACTTCAAAGGAAGAAGCATGAGCTTCTGGGCATGAAACTTTATAAAGGATGGACGGGCTTGTTGATACAAATGCCAGTGGAAAGTTAAATTGTACTAATATTTTTATAAGGATTGTTACTGTTTTGTTAGGACTCAGATTTAAAAATTCTATAGGTTTTGAGTGGTCTGGCTCTAATTCTGTTTTCTTCATAAGTTCAGCTATTTTAATTTTGTAGAACATGGGGTTATTCAGGAATGCATGTATGGTGTTACAGCAGAAATGCCTGTCTTCAATTCTGGGTTAGTGATAGTCACCTTTCTGACTAACAAGCACAGGCTAATCATCTTTTATTTAACTTTTTTTTTCATTGCCCATTGTAGTGGCCACTACTAGCCTTTTTGTGTGCAGTATAAGGAGGTGCTCCTTCTGCTGAGCAGATTTAGATTTGTAATTGTAGGGCTTGGCATGCAGAGCTCTTGCTAGAGTTTAGCTCTGCTTGCCCTTTTAGCCAGACCCTTGTGCAGTCTAAAGGACAGTAGTCCCACCTTACCTGTGGTTTCACTTCTTGTGGTTTCAGTTACCCATGGTCAACTTCAGTCCAAAATATTAAATGGAAAAATTCTGGAAATAAACAATTCATAAGTTTTAAATTACACGCTGTTCTGAGTAGCATGATGAAATCTCATACTGTCCCAGTCCATCCTGCCCAGGGCGTGAATCATCCCTTTGTCCTATGGTACCACAATGTAATATGCTACCAGCTTCTTAGTCGCTTTGTAGCCATCTTGGTTATTAGATTGACTGTCATGGTATCTCAGTGCTTGTGTTCAAGTAATTCTTATTTTACATAATTCCCCAAAGTATAAGAGTAGTGATAGCAATTTGATGCTAAATAGAAGTCGTAAAGTGCTTCCTTTAAGTGAGAGTTCTTAAGGAAAGAAAAAAAATTGTATGTTGAGGTTGCTAAGATGTATGGTAAGAATGAATCGTCTATCTGTGAAATTGTAATAAATGGAAAATAAATTCATGCAAGTTTTTCTGCCACATCTCAAACTAAAAGTTATGGTCACAGTGCATGATATCAGTGCTTAGTTAAGATGAAAAACACATTACATTTGAGGTGGAAGACGTGAACAGAGACAGATCACACTCTTATAACTTTTGTTATAGTATATTGTCATAATTGTTCTATTTTATTTTGAGTTATCATTGTTTATCTCTTACTGTGCCTAATTTATAAATTAAACTTTATCATAGGTATGTATGTATAGGAAAAAAAATAATATAAATAGAGTTTAATACTAACCACGGTTTCAGGAGGCATCCATTGAGGGGTTTAGAATATATTCCTCATGGATAAAGGAGGACTACTGTAATTTGGAAACACTACGTGGTGGCCTGGCTTCCTGAGCAAAATAGACACACACACACGCACACACACTGCTTGTTGAACTGCTAAAGCATGTGACTTTAGCTTGTTCCTTTAGCAAGTAGGTTTTGATCAGTTTAAATAATTAATTTATTTCGTTTATTTAATATGTCCCTAGTTGTCAGTGCTTGGTATTTGTAAGAATTTTAAAAACAGACCATTAACTTTCAAAATTCTTGCCATGTAATAGAAAGGGGTAGTGTTGAAAGAGTAAATAAGTATTCCCAACCTCTTCTTTATTTCTTTTATCCTATCTTTGGCTGGGTTGGCTGGGGGAAGGGGATGGGTAGATTGTAGTAGGAGAACAAGAGTAAATTTAAATTTGCCAGTCTGATATGTGACTTCTTTTAAACTAATACTGAAAATTTCAGTTTAGAACACTTGGTTCTTCCCGAGTTATAGGCAGAATTGCATAATTTATGAAGATTGTTTTTGTTCCCTTTCATTTCTGCTTCCTTTTAGGGAACCCTTTTTAAGTTCCAGTCTCAGATTATCCTTGGACATTCTAAATCCCATGCCTTGGTTTATCTCCATGTCAGAATTTCCTAGAGTTCACAATTGTTTTTATTTATTTATTTTTTGTTTGTTATTTTCTGTGTGTATATACAATTGTGTGGTAGAATATTAATGTTATTAACTTGTATGTCAATGAGACTTAATTTTCTTGAAGACAATGAACATTTTAATTAGGACTTATTAACCTAAATGACTCAAATTGCATAAAATATTTTTGAAGGAAGAGTGTGTTAAGGTAACAAGAAGACCTCGACATGAATATATAGAATGTTTTTCTCATTTTGTAAGGATTTAGGTTTGCTTCACAGGGTTTTGTGGGGAGCTGTTGGCTTTTCTATCCTCTAGGATGCTGTCCTTGCCTGCATTGTTGATACGAAGTCACTTGTGCTTTATCTGATTTCCACACCTAATTGTTTTTAATGACAGAGTTTGCACATTATTTTGGCTCATATCTGATTGTCAAGAACTTAGACACATACCCACACCTAACTGCAAGTAAGGCTGGAAAATGTAGTCTTTAGCAGAGCTGCCATGGACTCAACTAAAACTTGGGGGGTTATTATTTAAATAATTTAATAACCTCCTTGGGGAGGTTATTATTTAAAAAAAATAGAGGAGAATAGATATTGAGGGAAAATACACAGTCTGTTCAATTTGCCCCTTTGGCCACTCAAATATCCGTGCATTCCCTTCTCATAGAGAAAGCACATCAACTCCTGAAGGATGACAACTCAAAGTCACATTCAAAGGGTGGAGTCAATTTCTCTTTGTCAGATCCAGACGAGGTTCCTTATGATGTGGTGACCTGTAAACTAATAGAAACGTTTTCTAACCGTCTTGCCTTCTTGTTTCTTGTATGTATGTTGGAGTAGGGACAGGAAAGCTGCAACAAACACTCCCAGTGGGAAAAGAGGACAGGATACACATGATAGTTCCTGGTCCTTACAGTAATTAATAAGACTCCTTGCTCTGGAACTAGAGTAACGTCTTGATAGGATCCTAATTCTGCTTTCTTAGAGAAACTCCTTTGTCCTCCATCGTCCCCGACTTTGCTCTTTGGGAATTATTCTTTATCCATTATCCTTTGTGTCTATATGTGAAGTAGGTGTTGGAGTGTGTACCCTTATTGAAAACTGCATTGCATTCTCACCCTGCTTCCTTTTGGTGCAGATTTGGGCTCGTTAGATGTTAGGCTTGTGGTGTTTTCATGATAATAGAGTTCTCTTAAAAATGTAGGTTTACATTCTGGTTTATCCAGTCTGTTATATGTGAAAATATCACAGCCAAAGGTCTTATTTGGTCCTAGTTGTTAATCATAAAGACTAGTTAATTTACTAGTTATTGTCCTCTCTCCCTCAGTTTAATGACTGCCACCTTGAGGCTACTGAACATTTGGGTAGGAATTCATCTGAGTTTTGCTCCTAATCTGGTTCTCATTGTGTGATTTATAACTCTTTACAAGAGATTCTTGGAATACATTTGTGTATGTGTGTGTGTGTTTATATGTAGAGAAGCAGTTGGCTTTTCTATTCAAGTTCCTGTGTTAATGGATTATCCATTAAATTAGAAGTCGGCTATAGTCAGAGCCACCCTAAGTTGAGTTGTACTCCCTTTTGTTTCTGCTTATAAACCAATTCTTGCCTAAATTCATTTATATTGGGCTTAAAACAACAAAGAACAGCCAACACCTAACATTTTCTGCTTCTGCTAGAACTATAGTTTTGGCAGGCACTTGGTCTCTTTTAAATGATCATGTTTTGCTAGTATATATATAGCAAATGGATGGATAACTAACTATAACATCCCTTTCCTATCTGCTTAACTGTCCTACCTCTAAGTTAATATAACATGTTTTGGGTTTCTCTCATGGCCCACCATATTGGTCATAGCAATTTTTGTAACATTTAGCATAAACGCTAAGTTGTAAGAAAGATATTTAAAACTAGTGGCTTAAGCATGATATCACTGTTTTTCTGACAGAACAATTGAGAGATAAATGCATGATACAGAATAGATAAAAAGCTTTGCTTCTATGAAATTGTCCAGAAACCCCCAAAGAAGGAATCTATGAACTATTTTTAATGTTTGTTTGTTTTTTCTTTAAAGATTCTGGCCCAATATACAACTGTAGTTTGTTGTTTTTTTCTTTTGGTTTTTTTTTTAAGGCAATGATACTTTGGATGATATTTTGAGTATGAAATATTAGAAACAAAATAGAAACTGTTAGGGAGCGAGAAGGTAGAACACACACACACAAGATAAAGTTCTTTGCATAATGCAGTGAAGTTCTAGTACTATATTTGCTCATGGTTGTAAATAACTAGAAAACTGGACAAAATGTATTGAACAGTCACTGTTTTCAGAAAATGGACATAAAGGACCTAAGGCATCAAAGGACAGAGATTCAGTGACTCCTGAGAAAAGAGAAACAGATGAGGTGACCCCTGTGATTGCCCTCGTTTTCTGCTGGAAGGCACTTTATGATCTCTGATGCAGGGAGAAGAAAGCCAGGTGGAGCACAATGATCTTACCTAATTAAGACAAAGATTCAAGTTTGGTAGGCTGAGAAAGCTGGAGATCAGAAGACTGAAGTTGAGGGACCTAGAAAAGGCTCCAGAAATCTTCATGTGGTCCCCTTAAGAGAATTTTGTTGAATACTAACCTGTGCATGTGTAGATGAAACTCCACAAAGGTGGACAAAGAACTATCAGGAATCTGAAATCTGAATAATTTCCATTGTGCATAAGGTTTGAGAGACGTTTGAGTTCTGAATGAGCAGAGTGGAGAGACTTCATTGAACATTTGGAGCATTACGTAGAGATCCCAGAAAGGTCACACTTCAAGAGTAAGGTGAAATTAACCCTAGTCTGGCTACTCTATACCTCTAATAGATCTTGAAAGCAAGCTGAAAAGAATGAAGTTGGACAGCAAGTAATTTAATAACCTGTTGAAATAAAATTTATCACTCTCAAGGAAGACCATAAAATCCAGAATTTCAACAATGATAATATTCATAGCGTCCGTAATAATGTGTCATCTATAGATACATATAGATCTATATATATACAAATATTTATATAAATATATCTATATAAATATATCTACAATAAATATATATAGATCTATATATCAATATATAAATATATCTATAAATAGATCTATATAGATCTATATATAAATATATCTCTATAAATATATCTATATAAATATATCTCTCTATATAAATATCTATATCTATATATATATATGTGTGTGTATATATATATATATATATATATATTAGACATGCAAAGAAGGAGGAGAAAAATCATAAATAGAAACAGAAACAGAAACAGCGGGCATGGTGAGATTACTTTGGAAAGATTCTAAAATATCTGTTGTGTATAGTCTCAAGAACTAATGAGAAATTGAATGTACATAAAGAACCACTGAACTTTTAGGGGGAAAATATGATATCTGAAATGAAAACTATTGTTTGAGCTTAACAAGAGTGTAGACATTCAGAAGTGGTCAATAAATTTTAACATATAACACAAATTATCCAAACTGAAGCTCATAGGGCAAAAAGACCAAAAAAATTGAACTAAACAGTACAGACCTGGATACAATATCAAAAGTTCTAACGTTTATGTAAATGGAGATTTAGATGTAAGAGGGAGGGGAGAAAGAAAAAAAATATTAGGAAAAATAATGGCCACAATTTTTCCAAATTTGCTAAAACCCATAAAACCACAGATACAGGAAATTAAGGAAATCACAAACAGGACAAAAACAAAACCACACCAAGGTATATTGTAGTCAAATCACAAAGTTGTAGTGACGTAGAGAAAATCTTAAAAGCAGTAAGTGAGAGGGGAGACATTTTATATATTTAGGAGATCAGAGATATACCAAAAGAATAAATTACTTCTGACTTCTCATCAGAAGGCATGCAAGCCAGAAAATAATGGAATGGTATGTTTAAAGTGCTGAAAGGAAAAAAAAAAGTCAACCTAAAATTCTCTATCCAGTGAAATGATCTTTTAAGAAACAAAGGCAGAATAATACTTCTAAATAAAAGCTAAGAAAATTTGTTGGTTTTTTTTTTTTCTTTTCTGTTTTTGGTGGAGATTGACAAGCTGTTGGTCAAATTTAGATGGTCAAAACAATACTGAGAAAGAACAAAGTTGGAGAATTTACACTACTGGATTTTAAGGATTACTCTAAACTATAATAGGGTGGTATTGAGTTAAGCTGTTGAGATAGACAGATATCCTAAGGGGTGTGTGTGTAGTGTTTACAACGGATATAAGTGTTCCTAGACAGTCTTTTATTTATTCAAGAATAGCTTTTTTTTTCTATTAAAGAATAATAGAATCTTTCAACAAATAGTTCAGAAACTAAATACCCTATAGAAAAAAATAAATATGAACCCTTACCTTACACTATACAAAGAAATAAATTTGAATTGGATTATAGATCTAAAAGTTAAAACTCAAACTTCTTGAAATTTTAGAAACATAAATAAATCTTTATGACTTTGTGTTAGGCAAAGATTTCTTAGGACATTAAAAGAGCTTTCCATAAAAGGAAAGTTTAATAAATTGGGCTTCATCAAAATTAGAATTTTTTGCTGCTCAGAAGACACTATTAGGAAAATGAAAGACAAGCTACAGACTGGGAACTATGTGTATTTCCAATACATGCAGTCTGACACAGGTCTTGTGTAAGTAAGAAGAAAACTCAATTAAATGTGAGCAAAAGATTTGAGTAGATATTTTGTCAAATGAAGTCATAATCCCTTGGGAACCATGAAAAGCATATGAAAACATGGTTTATGTCAGAGATTGGAGAACTACGGCCCATGGACCAAACCTGCCCGTTGACTTTTCTTTTTTTTTTCTTTTTTCCATAAACACATTTATTTACTAACCAAAGTGAAGATCCTAATTAAACCAAGACTTGGAAATAGTTGCATGTAAAATGTTTGTGATAAAGATAATTGAACACAGTAACAACAACAACAAAAAGCATGGAGAGATTTGCTCATTGAACTTAGTTTGTTTATCCTCTCAACTTGTTTATCCAGAAGAGTGATGGAATTTTTACTCTACTTTTTCATAGATCTGAGTACAGTTGACATTGTTCATGACACTTTCCTACACTAATTTCCCATTTTCCAATTTTCTTGTTATTGTGCTTTCCTTCCCATCCCATACTTGATAATTGAACCAATGCACCTATACAGCTGCAGACAGTCTGAGCTTTTCTGCTATCAGCTGTAGTTTCTTCAAACTTCTGTCTTAAGTTACATGAAAACTGTTGTTTTCAATGTACTCTCGGTGTTTATGGTAAGGTTTTTGCTGTCAGAAGTGATGACAAAATCTGGTTTGGCTATGACACCCATTTTTTGCAGAACCATTCTAATCGTCCTTCCTTCATGTACTCATCAAAGCCTCTGCTCTCTAACAAGTGCCATCTTCCTACCAGCTGCTGAGTGGTGGCCATGGTGGGCCAGGGCAGCGTGCTAGGCGGGCAGAGCAGAGTGTGGCACGGGGCAGTATGGCTCCATTGACTGTACAAAAACTTTTCTTGGAATGCAGTCACATCCATTCATTTATGTGTCGTCTATGGCTGCTCTCATGCTATAATGACAGATTTGAGGAGTTGTTACAGACCAGGCGGCCCACAAAGCCTAAAATATTTACTATCTGCCTCTTTGCAGGAAAAAATGGCCAACCCCTGGTCTAAGGGAATCAAATTCCAGGGAAGGATAAGCTCTTTCTAGGTGAGAAAATACCAGTGGAGAAGTTTGGCTGAATTTAATATGTTTTTCCCAGGCTAACTCTTACTTTTCTTGGGATTGTCATTTTCCGCAACTGAATCTTCTTTGATTTTTTGTCATAGTTAATTCATTGTTATTAGTGATCTAAAAAAATCTTTATGTTAAAGATTTCATACCAGTCCCTCTTCAAGTCTTGGTCACTTCAGATGTACTATTAGAAAACTCTTGTCTTTTTCTGAGAAACTACACTTCAAGTTCACAACAGGGATGTAGATTAATGATGTTGACAATAGGTTAGTACCGGTACCAAGAGAAATTCTACTTAAAACAACTTGATTTCAACAGCATGTATTTATTTCCTTCACCAAATTCAGTGGTGACTGCCAGGATGGGGATTGAAGGCATTTGCTGGCTTTTTGGGGACTAACTAGTCTCACTGCCCAAGTGGTGTCCACTCACTGATATCTTTGCTCCTATCGTCACTGGAAGGAGGAAGCTGCTCCTTACGGCATTTGGTGGTCTGTGATTAGTTAAACACACCAGAGCGATGCAGGGAGTCAATGTTAGTGGTCTGGCAGGCCAGTCTATTATGCTAATTAGGAAGTCTAGACACTCTGGATATGCCTCATATTTTTATTTGTTATTGCATCAGCTCTGTTCTCATTGGTTATGCTCTAAATTATATAAACCATTACATCATTGGTTATATAAGTTGTTTACATAAAACGTCTTTTGACTTCAGGGTACAACAGGTGTTAACCTCCTTTGTGTGAGATAGTCATATGCTTATCTGTAACATGTTTGCAATGTTAACTATTTTTGAGAAAAATATGTTTTCAAGCAGGAGGTCAGTTTTGGTGGAAAAGCTTGTATACCACTTTTAATTATAGTAAATAGATTTTATTCACTCCTATCAAAATATAGGATAATATTATCCTTTCCAGAAAATTCATTTTACATATCACAAAGCCCCATCATTAGTTTACTTAAATTTAATCTGATATTGCTATTTTTCTGTTTGTATAATTTAACGTATAACATATGAACATAAAAGTGATTTTTGTAAATTTAATTTGAATATCATTATTTTTACTAGAAGTACAATAACATGAACTCCATGAAAAATTTTTACTATATTTGACTATTAGCTAATTATCATTTTGGTAGCCAAGCAGAATTGCATGTTAGAGGGAAATTTTCCAACTGGGACAAAATCTAATGAAAGAATGTTTAAGATCATCATTGATTTCCCCATGCTTACTCCACACCATACTTCTATAAATCCTATCAGCTTTAAAATAAACCTTGAATCCATCCTCTTATCTTCATCTCTTATCTCCTGTCTCTTTCCCAGTCCAAGCCATTTTCATCTTTTAGTCAATATGTTAGTCAGAATAGGTTATATTTAGAATAATAAATTAACCTCCTAATAGTAGTTTACCACAGCAAAGGTTTACCATGGCTTACATAAAGTCCGGTGTGGTTTGGTTTGTGATCTTACTCCATCTTGTAGCTGTACTACGGTATCTGCACTAGAGGCTTTGAAGTTTGTCAAGTGGATTGGAAATGACTAGATCACTTTTGCTTACAGTGCATTGGTCAGAACTAGTCACATGGCTCCAACCTAAGTGCAAAAAAATCTGGGAAATGTAGGACAGCACATGAAATATTTGGAGATCACAATTTTATGTGCCACACCCAGATTATTATACTAGCATTGTAATTGGTTACCTTATGTCTTCTCATATCCCACTTCAGTGCTTCCTCTACAAGTAGTCAGAGTGCTCAGAATAAATGTTTTTGTTACTATCTTGTTAATAACTTCCTTTTTGCATAAAATTCAACACTTTTACCAGGATAACTAATACATGATCTTTCCCTTGCCTTCCTCACTAATCTCGATTGGCAGTTAGTGTTATCAAATATTATCTGTGATTAGTGTGTTTTGAATAGGCATTCTCCTTTATTTTGTCCATAATTATGAAAGTGTGATTTAAGTGTCAAATTTACAAAATCACAATAATGATGATAAACTGAATAAATAATAATAATAAGAGAAGTCCTCTCATTTATATTAAAGTCTCCTCAATCACACTGTATACAATTAGGATCTTTAAAAAAAATAATCTTTTGGGAATATTGATGTAATGTAAAATCCTGTTATAATGGATAACTTCTGTATAGTAAACTTAACAATAATTGTATTCCGTTTCTCTGACAATAAATGATCTCTTAGGATAAATGTTATCTCTGGCTAAAGTTAATATGAAAAATATACCATTATGATTAAATGTGTTTTAAAAAAAATAATAAACTTTATTTTTTAGAGCAGTTTTAAGTTTACAGCAAAATTGAGCAGAAAATAAAGTTCCCATAGCCTTTGTACCTACAAAATATAACTTCCCCACTGTCGATATACTGCACCAGACTACTGCATGTGTTACAACCAGTGATCCTACGTCGACACATTGTTATCACCCAAAGTCCATAGTTTACATTTAGGGTTCACTCTTGGTGCACATGCTGTGGGTTTTGACAATAAATGCAGTTTTTCGACAATATTTCATAAAGTTTGTGTTTTGCCATTAAGTAGTTATTGCCCTTCAGTTGTACCTTTAATCTCTGTCATGTTTTTCCTTGGCATTCTGCAGCTCTTAATTATCCCAAACACACACACACACACACACACACACACACACACACACACACACATAATTGTTTTCTAGTTGAAGTGGTGGGAATATTTTCACAAAGTAATTAATTTGTAGTCTTTCAAACTGGATTAGAGTAGTGCCTTTGCCGAAAGATAGAGGAACTAGGGTTCAAATACGCTTGAAAGTAAGGCTTAATATAAATTATTTATCATCTCTGGCTTATGAATGCTGGGAATCAGGTTTTTCACCAGCTGTTTATTTTAATAGACATGTTAAGATCTATATATTTGGTATTCTTATTTGAAATGTAGCTGAACATTCATATTTTTGATAATTTTGACCATTTCTTTACATTGATTTTAGGTATTTACTTAGCTAATAATGATTTCTGTTTTAGCAAAGGAAACTTACATATAGTAAAATTGAGTACCTATGGTGGTTTGTTACATAGATTTAGATCTAGCAGTTCACATGACATCTGCTTGCATATAAAAGCCCATGTAACAGTTTTTTCAGGGTGTTGGTATTGTCATTCTTGTTTCCTTTCCTTTGCTGGCCCACTCTTATTTCAGCCCTTCAGCATTAATAAAGTATTAAGTAGCAAAGGAAATTATCCTACTGCTGGGTAAGTAATATTGAATAAAAACAGGTGTTTGTGGGATAGAAAGATAAGAAAATTAAGTCTTTTTCTTTGATAAGAAGTTGATATGACATTCTTGTTTCATGTAATTAGATGTTTTGGAAAGGAAATTGGGATTTTATAACAGGAGCCAGGGAAGTTATTAAGCAGTCTCTGTGAAAACTTGATTGCCTTTGTGCTTTGACTAACACTGTATGTCTTGTTTACAGTAACTGTAGTACTGAATGGAAGTGGCTTGTAGACAGAGCAAGAGTTGGCAGCCGATGGACGTGGCTTCAAGCCCAGATTTCTGAGCTAGAATACAAAATCCAGCAACTGACGGATGTTCACAGGCAGATTCGTGCCTCCAAGGTATTTTCTCTGTTCTTCTATTTTTTTTAAAAAAAATTACTGTTTTAGTTTCTCCTCATCTCTCCACACAAAATAATTGTTACGAACCTTTATAAAAATGATGTTAAGATTTTAATATATTAATAACTATAAATTGAAGCTATCTTTATAATGCTTTTGTATTTATGATGATCATTTATACTTAAGCAATTCAGAACTTCTTTGTTGGATTCCGTTTAATAGCATAGAGTGTTTGTTTGTTTTGCTTTTTAAAGAATTATAAATGGAGTGGCTGGTTAGCTCTGTTGGTTTACAGTACAGTGCTCTTAACAACAAGGTCGCCAGTTCGATCCCCACATGGGCCACTGTGTGCTGCACCCTCCACAACTAGATTAAAACAACTACTTGACTTGGAGCTGATGGGTCCTAGAAAAATACACTTAAATAAATAAAAGTTTAAAAGAAAATTTATAAACATAAAAAGTTCCAGAGAGCAATATAATGAACACCTGTGTATCCACCCCAAAATTTATTGAATGTAAAATTTTGCCAGTATGAGTTTAGTTTCTAGAATAATAAAGCATTATCTGTACAGTTGAGGTACTTAGTTCTTCCTAATCCCATTCTTTCCTCATGCCACTATTCTGTAACCACTATTCTGATTCCAACATTTTTTGATATTTATTATTTTTATGTATGTTTTTATACTGTTGGTACATCGGTGTCTATCTGTATCTACAAATAATATTTATTTCCTATGCCTTTGAAGTCTATATAAATTATACATATTACAAACACTTTTGCAACCTGTTTGTTTTTGCTCAGCATGATATTTATGCATTTTATCCTTTCTGTATGTTTTTAATTGTATGCATGGAATGGAATTGTATAAATACAATGTAGGTTTATCTCTTTTCCTATTTTCCTTTGATAGACATTGTTTCCATTTTTATGCTAGTAAAAACAATTCTGCAATGACTATCTTTTATGTGTTTTTTGTGAGCTTATGGAGAGCGTCTCTTGGCTATATGTCTAAAAGTGGAAGTGCTGGATCTTAGGCATAGCTGTCTTCAGCTTTCTTATACTCATTGATGGAATTGGATAATCCAGTATTCCCACTAGCCAAGTGCATAAGAACTCCTGTTTCTCCACATTCTTGCCCACATTTATATTTTTTGACCTCTATAAAGAGTGTGAAATATTATTTTATTGCTGTTTTAATTTGTCACTGAATATTGTGAGATTGGGCTTCAGGGTAATTAATCATCAACTTTTCTTTCATTCTTTGTGGGTTTTTTTTTTGGTGTACGAGTTAACTTACCTTTTTTATTCCTTTTGGGAGGTGGTAGTGGTGGTGGTGGTGTGCATGTGCTTGTGAATTTGGATACTATTCTTGGTCAGTTATGAATATTACAGATCACTCATGTTGTATCTTGTCTTTTCATTTATTTATTTATTTATTTATTTATTTATTTATTTATTTATTTATTTATTTATTTTTAGTATATCTATTTTGGAACAGAGTTTAACTTCAATGTAATTGTACGGATTAATGTTTTCCTTTGTGGGTTATGTCTTATGGTATCTTATTTAAGAAATCCTATCCCTGATATTAATTTGATGTTCTTTTTGAGGTATTGATCTTTCTCTTTTTCATTTGGATACTCAGCCCAGCACTGTTTTATAAATTATAGTAGTTCACCCTTACTTTTCAGTTTAAATTACCACATTTGTCACATGCTGAGTTTTGGATCTATATGAATCTGTTACTGGACTTACTAATCTATCTTGATTATATCATTCTTTGTGACCCACTACTAAGCAAATTTTGTAAATGGTCAATATATAATAGAAAAGAATGTATATTCTTTATTTGATGATTATAGAATTCTCTGTTAGATTAAGCTGGTTGACTTTGTTGTATATATCTTCTGTGTCTTTTAAAATCTAGATCTTTCAATTTCTGATACAGATTTGTTAAAAATCTGTAACTGTGAATTTTTCAGTTTCTCATGGTAATTCTGTTAGTTTTTGCTTCTTATATTTTGAAGTAATGCTGTTTGATAGATACAATTTTATTATTATTATTATTATTATTATTATTATTATTATTGGTGTTTCATAAGCTACATACCTGTACACATAGCTAGATTTAAAAACATCCACTCTGATTAGATTTCATTTCTTATTTGCCCTTATTTCTCCTCTCTATTTGTGTCTTGTTTTTCACCTCTCTTTTGTTGGGTTGGTAGAATTTGCTTTCTTCCTTTCTTTTCTTCTGCTGGTTTGGATGCTATACATTGTAGTTTTATCCTTTGTCATTACTCCTAATTTTTAACATAATTCTTAACAATGACTAAAAGTACTCAGTGTTTTTATGCTTTATTTTTATACTTAAAACATTGATCTTAATACTATTTAACTACCTATTGAATATTACCTACTTCAATCTACTTACATTTCTAACGTGTTTCATTTAAAAATGTGCTTACTATTCTTTCATGTGTTCTACCTATAAAATTAGTTACAGGTTAAGCTGCTGTAACAAAGGCCCCCAAGTATAGTGGATTTAAAAGACACATAATGCTTCAAAAGTTGGAGAGGGGAGGTGGTATAGGCTGGTGGGGCAACTTGGTTATACAAGGTCACTGGGGGACTCAAGTTCCTTCTATCTTGATGCCTGCTGTCCTCTAGAAAGTGTTGACTGAATAGTCATTTCCTCATTCCAGCCCTTGGGAAGTGAGAAGAGAAGTGCAGCATAGTTTGGCTTTACCTTGGTGGAAGTTGCACTACATTGGCTTACATTCCACTGGCCCATATTTAGCCACATGACTACAACTAGATACATAGGAAAGAAATCTGAATAATAGTCTTTAACTGAGAAGTTCTCTGCATGGCTAAACTCCAGTAGGGGTGGGGTCTTGCAGTAAATAGAAATGGTAAATGGATACTGGGAAGGGTTTGCAGTTTCTGTTATATCGCCTTTTCTTTCTTGGTTTACTTCTTTCTGAAGGACATTATTTAGTAGTTTCCGACATTTAAACTGACATCTGAACATTTAAACTGTCTTAGTCTTTGTATATCTCAAAATTTCTTTATTTTACCCTCACTCTTCAGTGATATTTTAGGTTGATACAAAATTCTAATTTGATAGTTCTTTTCCCTCAGCACATTAAAGATCTTATTTCATTGTTTTCTTTGATACTGATGAGCAGTCTATTGTCGATGTAATTTTTTTTTTCTTTTCTGTAAATACTCTATCTTTTCTGTCTGGTAACTTTAAAATGTTCATCTGATATTCCACATTTTTTTACTAACAGGTGTTTAATTATGAATTTATCTTTATCTTATTTACTTATTTTGTTCTTCGAGTACACATTCTAACTGTACAAGTCACTGAATTTGGACAAATATATGGTGTGTAGCCATCACCATGATCTCTCCTCTTCTTGATCTGTTGTGTCCAGGAAAGGAGAAAAGTGCTTATTTTATAGGAAATTTGATTAAAATGAGCTTACTATTTACACACTAATTTACAAGTTTTCTCAGGTATTCATGTTGAGATGTCTTAAAGGAATTGGAAATGTAAGACATTGTGGAAGAAGGTCTGTAAGAAGATGTAGATTTGGAGTTTTTTTTTTTTGAAATGGCAGTTAAATTTATGTTATGTTGTAGCAAGTTTTAAATTAAATGCATTCATCTCTTTCCTTATTTTCTTCTTCTCTCCTTTCCTTCATTCTTTCCCTTTTTTCCATTCACACATAGTTATTAGGATGTCTAATATATTCTTTAAGTATACAGTAGTAAACAAAACCTACAGATTTCTTGTATTTTCAGGTTTTGCAGTCTATTGGGAGTAAAAATTAAACAAATTATTACACAAATAAATGCTGTTTTAATTCCAACCAGGGGAAATTTAACGTGGAATTTCCCTAGTTTAAAGACTTGTATTGTTTCCCAAAAATTATAGGCTGTTTGCTTGGAACTTGTAGTATATTTTCCCGTAGAAGCAATAACATAGTTCTTCTGCAATCCCATGAAATCCTATTTAATCTAAATATTGCTAAATATCTCTTTATAACTAATGGTGATTGGTCTGAAAAGAAAAAAGCTGTGACAGAAAGGAGTTTTTGAACCATGTATTTGGCCCCACCCAACCTAGGGTCTGCACATCAATGAAGATTAGTAAGTTTTAGGCTCTATTATGAGTTTATATTCTGGAAGGGGATAGACCATGTATATACTTAGTTGTAATATAATGTAATAGGTGCAGTGATACATGTTTTTAATATCATATACAAGTGCCATAGAGATTACTTAACTCTTATCTTAGGGGTTAGCGGGTCAGAGAAATCATCAGTAAAGAGATGATCCCTCTCAGTATGACTTTCGAGGACAAATAGCAGTTTGCCTGAACTGGGAAAGGGTATTCCGGAAAGGTTTCAAGGCAAGAAACAGCATGATCTTTTTCAGGAATGACAAAGAAGTATAGGATACAAAGGAACAGAAAATATGAGTTGTGCAAGGACAGGAGCGGAAGCTAGGAAGTAATGAATATTATTTAATGCGTTGTAGAATTTGGTGGTGATGTCTATAGGAAGGTGGATAAATAGGTAGGAAGAAAATCTTAGGCTTACTGCTTCTGTCTGATGAATTTGAGGGAACTAGGTATGTTCAATAATAGTTTCCTGATGGAAGTTTCCTATTCAATTATTGTAGTTGCTGTTTCTCATTTTTAACCTTGTCTTCACTGGGCCTTCAGTTGTAGTGATTTCTCAGTCCTTTCAAGAGCACCAGATAATTTCTCCTCTCTGATCACTTTCTTTAAAGGATATAGTATCACAAGCATTTTTATGGCAAAAAGATTTCTAAGAATGAGTCAAATTTAAAACAATTTGGAAGCTTCCAAGAATGTGGGTTCCAGTTAAATTGATGACTAAGTTTTTTGTTTGAATCTAGATAGTCTGGTTTATATTGTTTTGACTTGGGAAAAGATATTTTAATATTCTGTATATTCTAAGCATGCTATGTGATTGTTAAACATTTTTAAAAGTTTGATTATATGTTTTTATCTATTAGAATAAATTATTTTAAGGAAAGAAATCTAAATTTCCCAGTAATAGTTTATATAGTCTTACATTTTTCTTTTTTCAGTCTAGATGTGTATCTGGCCCTTTGTTCCCTTAAGAATCATATTATATTTATTTTATGGAAAATGTCATTACAATTATGCTATCAAAATACACTATTTATTTTGGTAGTTTCTCCTTACATTTTTTAGGAATTAAGATGTTTACTTGCTTATTTATGTGAATTTAGTCGAGCTATTATTATACTGAATAGGGAAGAAGCTTCTTGAGTTATTGTAAGAAAAAACATTGAGAAGAGTGGTTATCTTGAGTGAGACAGAACTTTCTGTTTAATGTATCTTGAAAGGAAAGAAAAACAAACCCTTTCTTGTAGGTTAAATTAGAGATAAGGGAAGGGAAAGAGATTGAGAGATGATCTTTTGTAAATATCCTGTTTAAATAAGTGCCAGTTTGTGACTGGTCATGAAACACACACTGAGTAGATCTACAAATTTTAGGTTGTTAGGCTGTCATTTGCCCCTTCTTTGACACACTCCAGGTCTACATTTTTCGATAGAAGAAAACAGATATTAACATCATCTCTTCTTTGTTCTTGCAACAGCTTTGTCAACACATTACAGCTTTCCTATTTCTCCTTTTTTCTGTTTCAGCTTTTCACTAAGACAATAGCTTCTTTTCACTCTTAGGGAAAAAATGAAAATAGTTATTTTTGGTCAAGAGGTTGTCTTAAATGGTCTCTCTCAGATTTTTTTGTTGTTGTTATCCTGTAATAGAGTCTTCCACATTTTAAATGGTACATTTTGTATGTTTTAAAATTTTTATTTAAATTTTTGCTTAAAATTAGTCTTGCTGACTTTATATAAATAATAAAGATGTTGCTGAGGCAGTTGTTTATTTTTTCATGCTATGTCTTCTCTATGGGGACCCTTGGAGTTGCGGTGAAGATCTGTAGTGGTGTTATCAACAACAGTTGTCTTCTCTGGAGCAGTTGATTTGCTTTCATCTTATGCTAGAGTTTTCACTTGTCTCAGTTATCACAATTCATCATTCTAAAGAATTTTCATTTCTTTGTTATTTACCTTGTTTTATCTATCATTAGACTATTCCTGATTTTTTTAAAATTCAACTTTATTGACACAAAATTGTAAGATACTTAAAGTGTACATCATGATGACCCAATACATATATATCATTGTCCTGAGTTTTAAGAACATAAACTATCTCTGCTGTCTCTAAAGGATTTATTTACTCTTCTTCCCTTTCTTCTCTATTCTTAGCCATGCAGAGAAAAATCATGGACCATTCTTCTCACAGGATGAGAGTTTTGTCCAGGGCAACAGTTTAAGGGGATAAAAATAGATTATGAAACTGACTATGAATGTTTCCCCTGTTAAATTTTAAAAGTATTATTCTTCATTAAAGTAACTATAGTAGGTCCCCTACTTATAAAAAGGTAGTATTCTAAAGGTTTGGAAATTTGGCTTTTGAAATTCAGAATCAGTTTTTCCATATAAACAGTGTTGTAAGGAGGGATAATGAAATCAGGCTAGTTCACAGCAGCCTGGCCTGTAATATAAACTATAATCAAACCAAAGAGAATTAGTTAAGTTGATATGAAGAAACTTGTATTTCTTTTGCATGAGGTACTTGCGAAAAATCTAGTAAGAGACTTGTACAAATTTTGAATGGACATTTCAGATACTTCCAAAATTTTTTGAGATTGATGATACTGTGTTTATGAACTCTTAATTTAATTTTTAAAATATCAAATGAAACAAACTTCTTTTAAATATATTCCTTTAGAATTCTTGACAGCTATATTTGTGCATACTAGGAAAATAGTTATTGAGGTGGGATCAAAAATTGGATCCCCTCCTCTTTGTAAAGTTACTAGCACTGTTGTGAGTATAGGTAAAAAGAAAAAAAAAATAGTTGTTACTTTTACCAAACATCAGTGGTAATAATGTTGCTATAAAATAATAAAATTATATTTAATACCATAGCTGAATATGTTGGTTCTAATGTTTTATATTGTCTAAATTATAGAGTAAACTAAAACTACTGAGATGTAGCATATTATAATCTATAGGCAATGTAAATCCTGTAAATAGCACTTATACATGATATAAGCTGGCCCACAACAATCATTTACTTTGTTCCATTTTCAAATCCTGTACACTTACATTAATGTTTTTAGTCTGTTTTTTCATTATAAGAATATAGTATTTTAGCCACATTATGCATTTAATAGCTTTTCAAGTAATCTATAGGGGCTTATTGGCATTTTGCAAAAATCTATATCTACATGTATATTATATAATAATGTATATTATTCTTTGCCGGAGGACATGTGGTAGAAGGGGTAGGAAGGGAAGAAGTTTCACTGTTAGAACTGACTATGAAATCATTAAGATCATATCTGTGCACTCCTTTTTCTTCTTTCTCTCCTGTGTCTGTTGTCTCTGAGAGACCTAAGGATGAGAACAATTGGAGTGAAGAAATGAGGACTATGGGAGAAAGTTTAACAAGCTCATTCAGGAAAAAGTGTGTGTGTGTGGCAGGCTGTACAGAGGCAGCTAGATCCCCACTTATTCAGTTACTGACATTTCAGAAAATACCCAAAGTTGAAAACTTGTGTCTTTATTGTTAGCTTATCTACCTTGTAAGCAACAAGAGTTTTGATTGGCCCAGAGAGTACTTTTTCTCAAGGGTGCAGTCCTGCCTATAGATACTGGTTGGCAGCAACAGGGTTGGGGCTCCTTACAGAGCTCTGAAAGGAGTTACTATAAAATTAGATTGTTGTTTGGATGTTTTTAAGTTTGGTATGTGAATTTATGAAATTGGGAGTGCTCGAATGTAAAACTCAAATGGAAATGCCAGTGACCAAAATATCAGAAGATTATATCAGGAAATGTTGTAAATTTCAGTCTGAAATGTTCATGTTCTATGTATAAGCCTTGAACTTTATTCTAAATCTGTCATGCTTTTAATGCTAATAACTGAAACCAATAAGAAGAAAAATAACTGCATGTCTATAATTTATGACAATATTTTACAAGCCTACTCCATCAGACATACATGTTATTTTAGTTGCACGTTTTAAATCAGCCAATCTTTTAGAGTTAAACTGTGCTTTCAAGTGAGTATTTTCTGATTGCCAAGGGATAATAAGAAGCATGGTTTCAAGTGCATTGTAACATTAAGATTAATTTAGCAGTCAATTTGTTTTCATTTTAATTCTTTAATTGCTGTTTGCCTAGGGGATAGTGATCCTAGAAGAATGTCAACTTCCAAAAGACATTTTGAAAAAACAAGTACAATATGTAGACCATGCACCTTCGTTAAACACTACAGGGAATACTCAGATTCCCCAAGAGAGTCAAGATCCTTTACCAGAACAAGATTTTGAAATGTCACCAAGTAGCCCTACACTACTTCTTCGCAACATAGAAAAACAGGTAATGAGAAGTGAGAGTAAGGTGTGAGTGGCATAACATGACTTTTAGTAGGTTTTATAAATTATTTAAATGAATGTGTGTGTCTACTTGGGGTATGGGTTATTAGAGTTGGCAATTTGACATTAAATATATGTAAAATATTTAGTATATGATTAATATCTATTATAATATTGATATAATTAAGATTATTTAAATATAATATGTAAAGTATTAGTACATAGGGTGATAACTCATTTATCCTAGGGTTGGAAAAATCTTTTTTCTAACAAAATTGATCATCATTGACTTTTTTCACGGGAAAGAACACTGGTATCACTTAATAAAACTGAACGGTTGTTTGATTCATTTAGTGATGGAAATTTGTAGTGAAAGATAATATTGAAATATGGATTCTTTCATAAAAAATGATCACGTAAATAGGAAGTCAAATAAGTTCCTAATACGTTACTTCAATTCCAAAGCCTTTCCTGGTATTAAATACTGTTATGGGTCACTCCAGAAATTTAACTCTTCTGTGTTATATTTACCCTTTGAAATCAAACCATTTATTTTGATTTAGACTTCACTGGCTCCTGAACAAACCTGGCTATCTAGGAGTTTGTTACCTTTCAACCAGACAGAATCTGCTGGGGTATACCTGGCCAGGACGACAGCTGCATAATTACATTGTTCCACTGGGTAATAGGGACTCATGCCTGCCTACATCTAATTTTTCTGACATACAAGTATATTGTGAAATAATTTAGTACTATGATACTAGTATCTTACTCCTGTTAAGTCAGAATATGGTATAAATTCTCCCACCCCATATTTGTTACATTTACAGTTGCCTGGTTTTCCTTAATTGGAATGCATAATCAAATTACTTTTATGAGTAGTTTATAATTCACAAAGTTATTTTGTAATTATCTGATGTTAAATTGGAATGTACTTTACCATATAAGTGGTATTTTAAATAAGTGTTGGTTATATTCCCACTTCTTTCTTTTCCCTCTCCTGATCCCACAGGATCAGTCCCCATTCACTTTGAGCCTACTTGTTTCACACTCCAGAATAATGTGTTTGCTCAGTCAGTCAGATCTACTGCCTTTATCTGTAGATTACTACTTATTTTTTGAAAAGAGATTTCTTGTATTTTTTTCTTTCTCCCTGATAGCACCAATTTGTTTGATTGGACGGAAGTTAACATCAGAAGTGGCTGATTTGCAGGGCCCAGTGCAAAATGAAATTATATAGCCCTTTTTGAAAACAATTTTCAAGAGTTTTAAGTTGGTAACAGCAGCTCATTAACCAAGCATGGAACCCTTCTGAGTACCCTGTGCAACTGCACAGGTTGCTCACCCATGAGGTTGGCCCTGGGTATCTTGTTCATTTTAGGTCCCATTGCTGATGGGCATACGCGGGCTTTGGTAGGGAAGGGATCCAGTACCTGTTTCCCCGAAAATAAGACCTAGCCGGACCATCAGCTCTAATGTGTCTTTTGGAACAAAAATTAATTTAAGACCCAGTCTTATTTTACTTTAAGACCGGTGTAATATAACATAAAATAATATAATAATATAATATAATACCAGATCTTATATTAATTTTTGCTCCAAAAGACACATTAGAGCTGATTGTCCAGCTGGGTCTTATTTTCAGGGAAACATGGTAGTTGTGAGAACAATGGTAATATAATGGCTGTAGACATAGGGAGAGCTGAGGACAAAACGGGCTGCAGCAATCATTTGTAAAGGTCATTAATAAATTGCCTATGAACAGGTCATTTGCTCTTGAAACATATGCTAAAAATATTTTTATAGGCCAATTTCTTAAAAATGAAATTGATTTCAAATACTACTTGTTAAGGAAAACAGTCCAGGGGTTTTAAGTGGCAGGGGCAGCAAACCTAATATCATACATATTTTCCTTAAGATAATTTGTTGGTAAATAACTGTTCACAGACCATAATGGAATTTGAATATAGATCAGGCAATCCTTCTACTTGATTAAATTAATTTTGTTAGAGGAATATTTTGCTTACCAAACAAAATTTATTTAGGTGTCTCAAAAGCAACTAAAGAGTTGGCAGTTAAAATATGAGAGCACTGTTGAGTTGTACACTGATACCAGTTTTTAAAAAATAACACTGATTCATAGTATTAGTGTATATTTGCATTGTTAGATAATATGTTTTGTTCATAAATTGAAAGGTGACTTTATAACTTCAGGTAATTTAAAATAAATTTCATACTAGTGTATTTACATTAGAAACCTTATTATCAATAGCTAGTGTTTTCACTTTTAAGTTGATTACATTTTGTTTTTAGAGTTCAAATTATGCCTCTCCTAATTTTACTTTTATTCTCGTTTTTACTGAGTTTCCTATCCCAAATATGGACTCAGGAGTAAGATTTTATTGGGCTGGAGTGGAGTGGTGATAAGAGTAAAACTAGGGGTTGGTTGTAATGCTGTCCATCTGGGCCAATTATTCAGACATACCTGACCAGCGACCTCCAGTGTCAGAATATTTTAGGTGATGTTTTTGAAGGTGGAACAATGAGAAGAGTGTGTCAGTATATCAGACTGGAAAATATGAGATATTCTATAAATTTCTTTGCATGAATAAACTAATGAATGCTTGATAAATGGATAAGGAATCTTTTTGTATTGGTGATTTTGAAAATGAGCTTTAATCTAAAAATGAGTAATAATTTTTAAAATGAAGTCTTTAGGTACGTATTATTTTTCAAGAAAAATAGCAAAAACATTTCAGGGTCTTTAGTATAAAAGATTTTTTGAAGAATTCAAATATTAGATTTAGTTCTATCATATTCTTTGTTCTCATTATTTCTAATAACATGATTATTAGTTTCATACAAATAAGTTTCAAAATAATAATTTCATGTAACCCTCTATTTTTAATAGAATATCTTGCAGTTAGTAAAAATGGTGAAATAAGTCTTATTTTTAAAATTGTAGTCACATTGTATAAAGTGAGAAAACCAGATTTAAGAAAATTTATGTGGCATGATTTAATTAAAAGTGTGTAAGTGTGTGTGTGTGTGTGTGTGTGCGCGTGCGCACATACATGTTGTATATATACTCATGCCCACATATACTCAAAAAACAGACTGGAGGTATATACCAAGATATTATAATAGCAATTGTTTTCTCTGTGAAATATTACTACAGGTGATCTTTTCCTTTTTAAACCTCTCTGTACTTTCCCTTTTTTTCTATATTGAATGCGGATTATATATGTAGTGAAAATAGTTGTCATTTTTTTATAGAAATGTATTATTCCCATTCATATGGCCTATGTTTATTTTAATAGTTGTAGGTGGTTGTTTTGAGAATAATAGTAATTACCACATTACAAATATATTACATATGTTTAAGTTTGGGATACAGGACAATGAAAATTTTGGGTACCTAAAAAAGCTGATATTTTTGAATTAGGAAAATACTGAGAGACAGTGTGGCATGGGATTGAAGCCTGAATTTGAATTCTAGCTCCATTTCTTACTAACTTTATAATCCTCGATCAAGCTGCATTATCTTTCTTTGCTTCAATTTCTTCTTCGTCATTGATTTTACATACAGTAATATCCTAGTTCTAATATTACCTATTTTGCAGGTTAGTTTTAAAGATTAGAAATATTCTAGTACTAGTATAGTGCCTGCACATAATACCCATTTAATAAATTATACTTATGAATTTGTTATTATTAATTTGGCCACCTCGAAGGAAATGTTATGTAGACGCTATTAGCAGAGTTCAAATGTTTTAGAAGAGGGTATGATGAGTAGAAAAAGAAAATATAACAAAAAAGGATGTGTAAAAGGTGTACCTTAAAATGTAGATATAATAAATGGAAAAATTAGTAGCTGTGTCAATCATTTTTGTATATTAAAATATTTGTTAAAAAATAAACCTTTACTTATTTCATGAGAAGTTAAGCATTTAGTAGACACTTGCTTAGCAGCAGTAAAAGGTTGACTGTTTTCTTGCAGAGCGCACAGTTGACTGAGATCATCAACAGTTTGATTGCCCCTCTCAACTTGTCTCCAACTTCATCACCCCTCTCCTCCAAATCCTGTAGCCATAAATGTCTGGCTAATGGCCTTTCTAGGAGGTAAGTATCTCTGGGATAA
The DNA here is from genome assembly GCF_964194185.1 of Rhinolophus hipposideros. Lineage (NCBI taxonomy): Eukaryota > Metazoa > Chordata > Mammalia > Chiroptera > Rhinolophidae > Rhinolophus > Rhinolophus hipposideros. Next base: position 77,892,110 of record NC_138052.1, on the reverse strand, counting down.
TTTTGCTTATAAATTTGTCTTTGCTTATTTTATTTTGTTTTATCTTTTAAGTATTTCAGCTGCTTTTTTTCTTCTTACTTAAGCACTATTAGAGAACAATCAATAGACCATGGATACATTTTTAGATAACATCAGATGTATACTTAAGGTAACTACAAACCTGAGAAATGAGGAAGAGAGCTTTCCAGGAAGTTTCATAATTTTTCTGAAAAAGCAAAACTGATACCATTTGCTGCAGAAGTACTGCTTTATTTAATACAACTTCCATTTTGTACATTTATGTTCTTAAGTTCCATATTGCCCTTGCAATGTATTTTAAGAAAAAAAAATATCCTAGATATAGTTTGGGTGGGCATAGAAGATTGATAAATATTATTCATAAAATCCAGTTAAATTTTACTCAGCCAATTTTTAATTCAGCTTTTATATGGTGAGTTTTTTTCTGTATGTAATAATTCCTACAATCAATTAGCAGTTTATTGTTGTATCAGCAAAATTATGTATATATACTATGAATCCTAATAATTTTGGGGAAGAGCATTTGTTCTCTTTTACTTTGCTTACTTTTTCTCTTTGAATTTTTCCTTTTAAACATGCAATTAGAATTTAAGATGTTAAAAGAATATACTTTTGTGTGTGCATCTTTTTTCCCAATAAAATTATAACGTGGGCTTCTTTGCTTTAACTACCATAGAGGACAAAGTGTAACTTAGTATTGGGAAATATTTATATTAATAATTACATGATTTGTTAAAATTTTTTAAAATATAGCTTGAAACAAAAATTTATACCATAGTGAAAATTATGCTAAGTAGCCATCACATTCTTAATGAAATTAGTGGATATAAACCAAATCTTACAATAAAATTCTGTTATTTGATATTTAGTTCTAATGTGTTATTTTGAGAGTCTTAATTTTGAATACTTTTACATTTTTATTTGTGCTGGGTATATATGTCCATTGTTCTGTTCAGGAAACAGTTCTTTTATTGGTTTTGCTTTATTTTTTGTTAACTTTATATTCATTCCTTGTATCACTGATGATTCACTTTGAAAGTAAGCATGCTCACATGTTGTACAGGACTCTGATATCTTTATTTATGAGAGCATATCCTAATTAAGAAAGTCACAATTACAAGTTGAACCATTAAACACCATCAAATTGGTATATGATCATTGTTATTTGAGGCTACACCCATTTACCTAAGCAGGTATTACTTGATCACACATATACTTAGGTGTGTGTACATATTTTCATTTTGATGTACTTGCTTGTATTTTTGGTCATTCATTCACAAGGTATTTATTGCATAACTATTTGCTGTATGCCATATACTCAAGTCCCAGGGATACAAAGATGAAGAAGACAAAGTCTCCACTTTTAAATAACTTGCAGTCTAGTAGGTGAAATGTGTAATTATTTAAAGCATATAATAATAATGGCATCTCATGCAGTTGTTTGAATATTTGGTTTTAATACCTGTTATAGTTGAAAAAGATGACTCATAAAAATAGGTAGATCTAAATGAAAGAAATGTAACATTGGCTGTGTTTACTAAATCATACCTTTTCAGTCCTGTGTAATAGATCAAAGGTTCTTGTTGAAATCAAGTAGTAATTGCCATCTTTCCTAATGTCAAGTAGTTGTTCCTACATACTAATTCGAAAGTTTATTTTTAAAAATTTGTAACATATTCAAAACCTACTAAAATTCTTTGATAGATTTAAAAGCAGATAAAAATTTGTTGTCCAACTTCTTTAAGTATGCTGATGTGTTTTATTTAATTTTACTAATAAGTTTATTTTCAGCAACAGTTTTTCAAAATACTTTCTATATAACACATTTCTTTCAAAAAGCGTTTAGTTTCACATTTGTTATCAAAATATTATATTTCCCTTGAAGGAAAGATTGTTTTATTTTCTAACATTTGCTAGAAAATGTAATATAGCTACTTTTCATCAACGAGAAGATGAATAAATTTAGAACACTTAAAACATTGTTTAAAATGTATAATTTATCTTTAAGTAATCACTCTTTTTAAATGATTTGTTGTCAGATAACCAGCAAACTGCTTTGTGAAACAAAAGATTTGAGAGATACTCCTGGCCCCACTTAAATTTTTCTAAAAATTCTCCTTATGATAATGTATACCATAAATATACAAATCTATTTACCTACGAACATAAAAACTGGAATATATTGCAGATAAGAGATTGATAACTCTGGAGGAAAAGTAAAAAATTTTGAGAGTATATGGTGGTTGTCAGATGCCAGACAAAAATGTCTCTAGGTTTTGTCATTTATAATTTGAGACTTTAGCAAAAGCAGTGAAATGACATGATGGAGAGAAAGATAAGAGTGGGTTAATAAGGGTGAAGATGGAGATGAAGTAGAGAGAAGGAATCAATATTATACTTTAGAGGCTGCTGACAGTAAGGCTATATAGTAGAATTGGATGTACAAGGTCAAGTAAGGTATTTTTGTGTTTAAGGTGGAAGGAATGTAAGCATCTTTATTAAAATAAAGGGATGGGAAAGAGCTAGAGATGGGAAATGCAGAAATAAATATCACAGAGTTATGGAGGGACCTTATGACAGGAGAAAATATACTTGCTCTTTGAGAGTGGCATGAAAGATATTAAGATGGGTATAGATGCAGTTGTTTATAATAAAGTGACTGTATCCAAGTTAAAAGTCAGAAAGGAAGCGGGAGGACTTAGGTTAAGGTTTGGATGAACATTGACAAATAAAATATTGCCCCTTTATTTCCTTCCCCCTGTTCTTTTCTTGTAGCATGAGCAGCCCTGTAAAAGGATGTTACGTGGTTTCTAGAGTTTTTTATTTTAACCCCTTACCTATATTGTGAAAAGTACTTAGTTAGTATTGGTAAAATTAGTTAAGAATTTAATTTAGAAGTACTGTATTCTTTAATTGAACTTTTTATAAAAGGAATGCATAGTAGTAAAATTCTATAAATTTAACAGATTATTGTACATTACTCACATTTGAGGACATTACCATAGATTTTGAAAATTAACTGGAGATAGAACTTTATATTATAGTAATATGTGAAAAGCTTTTTAAAGATACCTGCATTGAAGCAATGTGAAATGTATCTATTTATGAGCCTTTTGGCCCTGGGAGTAAAAACGTCAGTTGAAGCTTAGTTTTATTACTTGTATCTTGCTGGTTTTTCAATACGTTATTTTTTTCTTCACACATAATTATATATGAAGAAAACATTTCAGACTCATAGTTTTTCTAGAGTAAAGGCTTAGTTTATTTAATGTCGTTCAGACTTGACACTTCACCACAAAGCGCTTTGTGAAGATATCCCTATTAAGCATGTAAGTACTATTCATTTTATGCATTTAAGTATATGTAAAAGTAAGAAAAGTCGTCATTTAAATAAGAATTTTTAAAATTCTGATAAAATGTACATAACAAAATTTATCATTTTAACCATTTTTAAGTGTAGTGACATTAAGTACATTTACATTGTTGTGTAACAATCAGCATCATTCATCCCCAGAAATGTTTTCATCTTCCTAAACTAAAACTCCCATTAAATAATAACTCCCCTTTCTTCCTTCTCCCCAGTCCTTGGCAATCACCATTCTACTTTGTGTCTCTATGATTTGACTCTCTGTGTACCTCATGATGTGACAATATACAGTATTTGTCCTTTAGTGACAGGCTTATTTCACTTAGCATGTCATCAAGGTTCATGTATATTGTAGCATGTGTCAATATTCCCTTTCTTTTTAATTTTGAACTGTATTTCGTCTTACATATAGGTCACATTTTTGTTTTTACATGGATCCTTTCATGAACATTTAGGTTGCTTTCACCTTTTGGCTGTTGTGAATAATGCTGCTATGAACATGGTTATACAAATATCTGTTGAGTCCCTGCTTCAGAGGTCCAAAAAAATTCAGAGGTCCTTCAGAGGTTCAGACCCCTGCTTCAGAGGCCTGAAAAATATTGAAATTAAAAACTAAGTGAGTTTGGCAGCAACATGGACACAATTGAAAAGAGAACATGTAACATAGAAGATAGATTAGAAGTTCCTGAACATAGGAAAAGAGACAAAACAATGGAAAATATAGAAGAGTCATTTAGAAATATGGAGAACATATTGAGCAGGTCTAAGATGAGACTTAATTGGAGACTTGGAAGATGAAACAGAGAATGGAGCAGAAGAGATATTGGCTGAAAAATTACCTGATCTGATGAAAGACACCAAATTCAGGAAGTGAAACAGATTTTTCAGAGGGACAAATAAAAAGAAATCCACTGCTAGAAATACAGAGGAAATGACAAATGACATCTAAAAGCAAGTGTGGGGGTCTGGGAGGAGGAAGACATTACCTTAATGAAAGACACAGTTTGACTGCAGCTGACTTCTCAAGAGTCATCATGGGAGCCAGAGTACAGTGGAATGGCGTCTTCAGTGTGTTGAAAGAAAATATTAGGTTGGTGCAAAAGTAATGGTGGTTTAAAAGGTTAAAAATAATTACAAAAACCGCTGTTACTTTTGCACCAACCTAATAACTGTCTACCTAGAAATTCTATACCCAGAGAAAACATCTTTCAAGTCTGAGAGTGAAACAGATGTTTTCAGAGATATCAGAACTGAGAGTTTGTCACTAGTAGACTCTAATAATAACCATACAGTATGTGTTTCAGGCAGTGGAAAGTGATGATCCCAGATAAATAATTTGAGATGCAAGAAGGAATGTAGAACAAATACAATGGTAAATAACTATATGAGTATATGTAAACAAACAGTAGTAAAATGTGTCTAGTGAGGTTAAAAAAAATGTCTATGGCAACAATAGCATATAGGTCAGGAGGAAGGTAAATGGATTTAAATTGTTTTCAGGTCCTTGAATTATTCAGGAGGCTGGTAAAAGTATGGATTTAACTTTCGATGTGGTTTCTGCCCTCACGATATAGAGGCTAGCTGGTGATCAACTGAATAATTACTTAAATAAATGTAATTTTAAACCCTGATCGAGTGCTATGAAGAAAATGCATTGTTAAGCTATCACTTTGGAATTAGACAGATCTGAGATCAATCCCAGTTCTGTCATTTGCATTGTGATCTTGGGCAACTTTTTAAATCACAGTTAAAATAAGACCAGTCTGCTTCCTGGCTTGTTGTGAAGATCAAATGAGATAACACGTATGACATTTTATTTTACTTGTTAGTTGCTTATTATTTGTCTTCCTGGATGAAAATGTAAGCTCCATGATAGTAATCGTTTTGTTTTTTGTTTGTTTGGTTGGTTTTTTTTTGGTCTGTCTTATTAACTGCTATTTTCCTAAGCATCTAGATCAGTGAGTCACATCATGGATACAAATAAGTATTTGTTGAATGAATGAAATGCTTTTCAAGATTTCTTACAGGTTATCAGCATTCCATAAAAACTTTTTTTGTGTATTTTGTTTCTTCTCCCTCATAGTCAGATTAATATTTTAGTTGTTGCTCTCCTGGCTGTTTTCTGCAGTTCTGCTTCCTCTCATCTAATTTAATTCTGGACTAGAAAATCAGATAACCAAAAGCGGTATCTGTATCTGTACTATAGTAAGAGATATTCTCTAGTAAGAGAGAAAGTCTCTCTTAACAGTGACAGCAGTGAGCTTTTGTGTATGGACTTAACTGAGATCTTTTTCTGTTACTTTAAAGGCTTTTGTGATTTTAGCTATATTCTGTATACTTGAGGTTGCCAGGTAAGTAATCTCATAAGTGCTTCTAATAAAGCATATGTATTTCTAGCTTTATATCACATTACACTGTAATTTTTGTGTGTAAGTAGGTTAGAAGACATTTAAATTTTGAATTTTTCAAGTTTGGTCATTTGTTCTGTACATTAATTTTTTAGAGGACCACATAGAATTTACTTTTTAATATAATTTTTTAAAAGTACCTAAGGTCAGTTTTTAAGTATCCTAATGATCCTTTCTCACAATGTCTAAAGTAAATTCACTTGGTTAATTATTTTCCAGGACACCAGTTTCCCCACTTGTTATTCATTGATTCCCAATCCCCATCTCTTATTTTAGTGTCATTATCTCCCAGAAGTCAGAATTGTGTTTTTTTTTAGCTTTATTTGGCAGCAAGGCCTAAGTTGAATCACCACAAACTGAGCAATTGAAAAAAAATGTCTTCAAACAAATGAAGCATTACGTTTTATCATTATAGAGATAGCCATTGGTTTTTATATCACATACTCTAAAATGAAGATAAAATGTTATAAGTGGATCCTTGTTTACCCCATGGAGTATCTATGAGAAGGTGATTTCTACTTGAAATAATGTCTAGATTTTTATTGTCGTTGTTGTTTGTTTTGCTTTAATGAGTCCCAGAATATGATGTGAAATTAGATTCCAGTGAATCACTGCGGTGCTATTTATTTCCACTAATGGTAATTATCTCATGAAATGCAGCCATTCTTTCTGATTGAGTATCCTAATTGAAAAACTGCACTTAAACTGGCAAACTAATCACATATAAAGTAACTCTTTTACTCTCATCACAGTTTCAATAGTTGCTTTTCAGTTATGAGAAACATTATTTGTTAGCAGCATATTATTCTAGGCTGAAGTTTTCAACATAATTTTAGGTTCCTATGAATAATGTTAATTTTTGTATTCGCTAGATATACAACATCAGTAAGGAAATAAAATTTTCCCTGCTGTGTTTTTAAAGTAAGACCAGTAAGAATTCTTTTGTAAAAATCTTGCTTTTCTCTCTTTATCTCGATTTACATAAGTCTAAAACCTAATGTTTTAGGGGACGTTTAAGTAAATTGTTATATAACCACTGGTTGGCATATCATGTAACTATTAAAAAATTATGTGTATAGTAAGTATGCAATCTTGGGAACATTCCCATTTTGGAATGTTAAGGGGAAAAATCGGGATAACAAAATATTGTACAGTATGATTTCATAGAGAAAAAGACGACGTGTGTACGTCAAAATTTTAATGAAAGCTATATTTGTGTTTAGATGATGGGATTTTGAAAAATATAGCTTTCACTTTTTTAAACTTTTTTTATTTCCAAATGTTCCTTTAAAATCAAAAATAGAAATTTGTAAAGTCTCAATTTCAAATTACCTGTCACTCATGTCAGAAAAACAGATCAGAGATTATATTGAAGAGTCTGAACTGTATCTCCCAATCTGACATTAGCTAGAAATGTTTGACAAATGTTGTATCTCAATTCTCAGAAAAATATAGCTATCATATTGGCTTCTTAATTTATTTGCCCTTATTCTTTAAAAGATCCCAATTGAAGGTAAGAGCCAGAAATAAGAATGACAGCACTGCAATAGTGGGTCTCTTTTTCTCTCTACCTTTTAATATAGAAAACTTTGACATAGAGAAAGCAGAATAAAGGGCATCTACATATCCTCAGTTTTAACAGTTTTTAAGATTTTGGTAACTCATTTTAGCTATTTCCCTTGCTGACACATTTCCCCCCCCATGGACTTTTTAAAAGCACATTCTATTTGTTGTTATTTTAACTGTAAATACTTCTGTATGTTTCTTTGATAAACTTTTTAAAAACATACTCATCATGTTATTATCATCTGCTTATTGTTCTTATTAGCCATAATTTATTACTCATGAAATTCTCTATCCATATTCAAATTTCTCCAGTTGTCTCACAATTATCTTTTTATAGTTAATTTATTAGAATCAGAATCCAGACAAAGCCCACATTACATTTGGTTATTATGTCTCCTAAGTCTTTTATTCTCAAATAGCCATTTAAAAATATATTAGAAGTCCCTGATTCCCCCCCCCCAAAAAGTTTAATTTTTAGATACTTTTTTTTGTTTTCTTCTTATAAAAATAGTACAAACTTATTGTAGGAAAACTGGAAAATACACAAAATACTAGGAAAAACGTGGAAATCACTTATATTGCTCAGAGAATATTTCCTTCCTATTATTTTTATACACTATTTTCACAGTTGAGATCTATTGGAAACATTTTAACATCTTATTTCAATATTATATCTGAAGATTTTTATACTTAAAATATTTCCATTTTAATGGCTGCATTAAGGTACACCTTAATTTTTTAGAAAGTACATGTACCTTATTTGTTTTGTTTTAGAGAGACCACATTAATTTAGAGTACCATTTTACAGTGTATTTCAAAACATTTTCTTATTGCTAGTTGAAGAGACTTGTATTTTTAAGTAGCGGTATAGTTTCCCTACTTAGTACCCAGGGTAGGGGAAATGACCTGATCATGGCAGTTTTCTCTATACCAGATAATGCCTGGATGTTGATCTATTGGTCATTTGAGAAGAGTGTTTACTTTTGCCATTTGGAGGATCAGTAATGCCCCTAGTGGGCCCATTTCGTAAGTTTATGTAGTTTCAATTTAAAATGGGTTATGTCATCCTAGATGTCATTTAGTTATCTGAGTTATCTGATGTATTCATTTCTCCAAACACTATCAAGGGAAAAGAAAATAGTAAATGCAACTGTTGGCAGGATTTTGGGCATCAGGGAAAGATTGGGAAAGGTTGCTGCTTACCTTTGTTGCTACTGGTTGAATTCATCAAATAACTCGCACTGGTAAAAAGGAGAGACTTAAAATAGAGATTACAAATCATGGAAAAACAATAATTCTTAGATGTGTATCTTGGACTGTTTTAACAAATCACCTCTAATGGGGTGGCTTAAAATAACAGATAACTTATTCACAGTTCTGGAGGCTAGAAGTTCAAAATCAAGGTGACAGGAAGAGCCGTGCTTTCTCTGACTGTTCTAGGGAAGACCCTTCCTTGTCTTTTCTTAGCTTCTGTTGGTTGCTAGTAGTCCTTGGTGGTTCTTTGGCTTGTAGACCATTTCCAGCTGCCTCTGTCTTCATATGGCATTCTTCCCTGGGTGGATCTCTTCTTTGTCTCTCTGCCTCTTCTTATAAGGACATCAGTGATTAGATTTAAGACCCACCCTAGTCAGTATAGCCTCATCTTTCCTACTTACATCTGCAAAGACTGTATTTCCAAATAAGGTCACATTTTGAGGTTCCAGATGGATGTAAATTTTTGAAGACACTATTCAAAGCAGTGTAGTGGGTGTGGATATTTGTGTGTGTGAGTTTATGGGGATCTGGGGCTGGGGTCTATCATAATGTCTCTGAGAATGCACATTTTAATTCTCCATTATAGATTTCTACTTTTTCTGGAATATGTTTAAATATGAGAATAGGTGAATGTGGGGGAAATGTTTAACCTCTGACCTAAAACAGTATTTTTAAACTCTGTGTTGAATATTTATTCTGTTATTCCTTGAGAATAAAAGATAAAAATAACTTCATGAAATCTTTTCTATGCTTTTATGGTTCTAGCATTCTAAATGTATAATCAGACCCAAAAGTTTCTTATTTACTAGAAGTATTTGAGTAGAGCATTATAACATTTATTCCAGTCCTTCCAAGAACACAGTTTGGCTTAGGCAAAGGTTATCAAATACTTAAATAATTTACTATGAAAAATTCCAGACTATTTTTCACTATATTTAAAAATATATACATTGAAATTAGATTATTCTTCCACGTCCATCCGCTACTATCACAAGATGACACGAAGATGTTAGCTAATATATATGCCCATTTAGATAGTTTTATTTATTAATTATGATATAAGTATAATTAAGTATTAATTATGACATAAGTATAAGTATAAGATTTGCAGAAATTGATTCTGGTAGTGATTTATAATGAACTATCATGTAAAAAATTAATTGACTCACTTCTGGGCCTTTGGTTCTCATAGTAATCAGAGTGTAGGAATACATTGTTTAAAAAATTCACTTGAAGTTTTCCATTTATACGCTATAAAAACAAATTCAATGCCTGTTGTTAATCATACATAAATATCTTAATTGCTAAAATTTTCTGGGATTGTAATAGAAAATCAGTGGTTTCAGGAAGTCATTAAATAACTGTTAGAGAAATTAAACAATGTTAATAAAGTATGAACTGAGGACTTTCTGATTATTTTCTTAGATAAAGCTCTCAGTCATTTTTCACTTTTCAGATTAAAAGAAAAATATAGATTAGAAGACATTTTTTAGACTTGACTTATGCTTTCTCTTTTGCAAATCAAAACATCTTGTACCTCTCAATCTGCTTATTTTTATAAATTTATCATTGACATACTTGATTATAAGATAAGGTGAAGTAAGATACATCATATCTTACTATCATACACTAACTTTTGTAAACCAAAGAGTTAGAGATTTAGAGGGGAACTCAAGGCAGTGTAAATATATATTTTATCTTTTTGAAATATCAGGAACTTCTGAAACAAGTGTAAACAAAACAGACAGTCTCTGCACTACTTACAGTCTGGAAAGGAAGACTGAGGGACTGTGCAAGGGCTCAGAGGCTTCCCTGAGGAATTTACTTTTGAACTGAGAGCCAAGTAATTATTGGAAATTATGTAGGTGAAGGAGGAAGTGAGAAAATTCCGGGAAAAGAAATAACATGTATGGTAGAGACTCTGAGTTATTTGAAATGAAAGGAGGTATTGTAGCTGGAACACGGGGAATAGAGAGAGTGTCCTGCAAGATGAGACAGGAGAGCGATGGCAGGGGCCAGACCATCAGGGTCTTTTACATGAAGAATTTAAGAGCAATGGGAAAGCTTTGAGAGTTTAGGCAGTGTGGAGATGGGAGGAAAGGGAGTGACAGGATCAGACTTGTTTTCCCTAAAGACTGGTATAGAAGGGACTGGAGGGTAAAAAGCATGTATGAAGGGAGACCAGTTAGTTATAAGGCTGTTAGCGTAATGCTGGCACCAAATAGCTTGGGTTAGGGGAGTGGTGGTGGAGATGTAGAAAGGTGTACGCCAAAATCTACCCTCACTGCCTCACTGTCCCTCTTCCTCAATTATTTAATTCATTTTAAAGCCAAATTATTCTGTCTGCCTATAACAAAGGATCGAGGCTGGCCTTTGGGGGATTTTTATTCTTTGAGTAAAAGCTTCCAGTTAGAAATCAAAGAAATGTAATTTGTTGCCTCCCCTGGTACTGTCCCACTTGTAAACTTGCTACTTCAAAAGTCCAATGATAATTATATTGATAAGTATTGATATTTGTCTTGCTAACTATAATATAACAATACTTGACAGTGGCCCATTGCATCAGTTTCTGGAGTTTCCTAGGTGTACCTACAACTGATTGGGATCACTAAGCCATTTCTCTTATTGACATATTTATTTTCCTTCTTCTCTTCCTCCTCCTCCTTCTTCTCCTATTATTATGATTTTTTTTAAAGAATGTCTTGTGATGATAGTGTCTTATATTGCTTTGTCAATGATATCTGTCTTAAATTCATGTTTTACTAAATACTTAATTCCTAGATAGTCTCTTATCTCCAGAGGAAACATAATTTATCTCTTGTTCTGCTTTTCAATGAGGTTCATTGATTGACTATCTCTTTAATGTAAAACACTGTAAAATAAGTGAATTTATTAGTGATTTATAATAATCCTTTATAACAACCTCATCAATTATTTATAAAAATAGTTTATGCACCAAAAATAAAAAAAATAGTTTAAAAATAGTTTAGCTTTGGTGAGAATAATATGCTTTACACATTGAGTACACATTGATCAGTTCCAGTAAATTCCCCTGTTTACTTGAGAAGGATAACTTTTGATGACACTTTGCAAGGATCCTTAGTACTTAAAAAGTGCTAGTAGTCATCTAAGAATGAATCGTCTGCAGCAGGGAACGTTAAATAAAGAAAATAGTAAAACTAAACTCTTTTCCTACGATAATGTCAGCCACTGTAGAAACTTGAAAATATAACATTTGGTGATACAAATGACAAGCTTTTCTTTTAAATCAGCCTGTGAGCCTCTAGCCAGTTCAAAGTTGTGTGCTGTCATTCAGTAAGGTGATGGTGGCTCACCATTTTGAGGACTAAGTCTCCCGGGGGGAGGCGGTAACTGAGAGCTCATTAGCAAGTGAAGAGTTGTAAATACCAGAGTGAGTTAACTGTGCTTCAGTCTGCTAGAATAGTAAGTAAGAGCTCTTCATTTTCCCTAGATACTACCCAGTAGTGTTTCTTTTAAAGAGCAGTATAATCTGCCTAAAGGTGTTTCTAACTTGCTAGACAAAGAATCTCTTAGTACTGGATTACACCCGTCTTCCTGGATCCATCTTCCTAGATCCTAGCTCTCTGACTTGATTACCTCTGATACCAACTACCTACTGAAACCTGTCTTCTTCCTGACTTTGACTTGCTTCTGTGCCAGCCACCTGACCTGCTTAGTGCCTAACTTGACATTGGCTATCATCTATGCCTTCTGCTCACCCTGGAACAATACATACGATATGTCACAGAAAGTAACATCAGGATATGAAATTGGACCTGTTAATTTGAGAGTAGCATTATATCTTAAACCTTTCTCAGAGGGAAGATCTTTAGAACGCTTATTACTGGGACTTAAAACTTACTTGACTAAAGCTCTGCAGACTAAATATTTTTAAAGTGAAATAGCTATCATCAACTCTTTTCCCTATACTGGCCTGACCAATAGTATATACTCAGTTATGTATTTATTGACTATATAATAGTCACCAAATCCATGTATAACTATTCTCTTTTGTTTCACCAACATAAGCTATTCAGGTACCTTTATTTTTGGTTTCTTATTACTGTGTAAAACATTCTTGAATTACTTGTTTTGACCACAAGCTAACAGGGTATTTTATAACAACTATAAGCAAATATGATTGAAAACCAATGATAGTGCTGTAGAAAAACGCTTATGTTTACCATTGAACGCCAATTCTACTTGAACCAGAGAGCACATTTACAACTTACATGTTGATTAGAACTTTTATGTCACATATAGCAGATTCACTTGTTGATTTTAGGATACTGTCTATATAAATAAGTTTTAAATTGGTATGGTACAGTGCCTAAAAAGTTTCATTATTTTATATATAATAGTATAAAGGAAATTAAATTTATGTGGCCCTGAGTATTAACTTCTTCCTAATGTTCTGATGTTTAAGATATTTAAATACAATGTTTTAAAAGCAATATGAAGAATAATTAAAAATTAATATGCTTTTTGCTCATGTAGTTTGTGTGATGTTTCATTTTATAGTTGTGACTTCTGTGTCATCAGAAGTTTAAAATATTTCTAAATACAGTAGGATTATGTATTTCTTTCAAAATTCACTGAAATGCTTATTTAAGAGCAACTTAAATAAGCAACTTAAGATGAGAGTTCAGCCCTTTTTAAACGTATAGTTTAAAAAGGTTTTAAACTGTAGTCCTAGTCCTATGTAATTTCCCCAATATGCAAAAAGAATATGATGTAAATAGTTGCAACACTGTGTAAAATACATGAATTATTGATTTACAAATGAACATGAACATTGTACTAGTGAACTCGTGAGCATCTCTAATCTATGGGATTTTTATTTTGCAGGAAAAAATAGAAGTAGAAATTACTTTCACAACTTGAATATGTAATTCCTCACCAATTGAATATTAATTAAATATTAATAATTAATCAAATATTAATTCTCTCACCAATTGTTACCACAGAGTTGGCTAAAATTAACACTCTTCTGTCATAATCAATCAAGGAAATTTACATTTAGTTTTCTTTGTCTTTTTTGTTTGTTTGTTTGTTTTGTTTTATTCCCTCCATTCCCCAATTATTTCATGGCATTGCAGTGCTTCAGAGAATTTAGATGAGCTGTCTTCCTCCAGTAGCTGGTTACTTAACCAGAAGCACAGTAAGAAAAGGAGAAAAGACAGGACAAGATTGAAATCTCCACCCTTGACTATCATGAGTACAGCAGCTCGAACAAGGCCACTTCAGAATTTCCACAAACGAAAACTCTACAGATTGAGCCCTACTTTTTATTGGACTCCACAGGTAAGGTTGCCTTTGGGAAAGCATGAACAAAGATTTTATGGTCAATATGTTTCATGAGGATATGGATTGTACACCATTATTTAGATAATTATATCTAGAAAGTTTTAAATAGTATATAGCTTAGAAGTGACTAGTAGGTATTGACAATATACAGAGGGTGCCAAAAACATGTATACACATTTTAGGAAAGGAAAAAAACTATTAAAATTACACTGATGGTAACCACTTTGAGCACCTCTTGTAATTGCAGAAGGCAAACATGACTTGTATTCATCTTTTGTTACCAGTATATATTACAATTTTAATAGTTTTTTTCCTTTCTTGAAATGTGTGTACATTTTTTTTGGCACCCTCTGTATTCGTGGGATTTAATGAATTTTTAAACATAGCAGTGTACTCTGAAATTTCTCACATCTCCATTTATTAAATCCATTATTATGCTTAAACTAATTTGAAGGAAAATAACGTATCTAGGTGATTTAAAAATTTTACTGGTAAGGTAATAAGGAGAGCATAAATTTACTACATATTTGTTTTTTTGCTTAGTAAAGAAAAAAAGTAAATAAAATCACAGCTGTCAGTTATTTTGGAGAAAATCACATTGCTCTCCTTTTTAGATTTGGTATTTATTAATCCTAGTTAGTGCTCCATTTCCATTTTCTAGAATATAAGCAATGTGATTTTATATGTCCATGCTTATAGCTTTTATAAATAAAATAAACTTCAATAAAAGCATTTATTTTGAAAAGCATATTTTACATTTATTAGCAAAGTGGTAGGCATACATCTTTCAATGCATATCTAAACAAACTGTGAAGGGCAAAATTAGTTATCCTTAGTTCTTGTATGACATGCTTTTTCCTATTATATTTTTAAATAACATATCAAAGGAAAAATTATCCTTGATGCTATCATTTAATATAACTTCTGATTATTACTGCTTTAAATATTTTTAAATATACTTATATAAAAATCAAAATGCTTTGTTTTATTAGTAATCGATTTTAAGTATGGTTTAATAGATCCAATTATAAGTAAGAATATGGATTCTGACAAATTAGTTTTTATTAATGGATATTTGATATGGAGCAAGATATTTATATAGTCTTAACTATATAGTAGAGATCCAGACGATAACCTTGCCTGAGTGATCAAAATTAACAGCCTATGTGAAGGATACAATATCATGATGTACAAGGTGTGATGAAAAAATATGGTTAATGTTTAAATAAAAAAATTATTACAGTAAAAGACACATTGCCATTAATCCCCCTCAAAATATTCACCCTCACTTTGAACACACTTATCCCATTGTTCTTGCCACTTTCTGAAGCAGTTCTGGAAGTTCTCTTTCATGAGTGTCTTTAGTTGTGGTGTAATGGCTGCCTCGATGCTCTGAATCGATTCAAAACATTTACCTTTCATGATCATTTTGCCTTTGGGGAAGAGCCAGAAGTCGCATGGTGCCAGCTACAGTGAATTAGGTGGATGAGGACACACCATAATGCTTTTGTTTGACAGAAATTGCAGTACCAGAAGTGATGTGTGACATGGAGCCTTTCCATTGTGATCAAACAAGACAGATGGTTGAGTACCATCCAACGGAAAGGCAGAGATCCTCAATACGGGGAGTGGCACGTTGAAACTTCATAACTGTGTGACAAGTTTCAACTTGTTCAGTGCACTCAGGTGTGAGCTATAGTGGAGAGAAGGTGTATTTTAGTGTGTCATAAATCATCATCCTCCATCATGAGAACGCTCCGTGTCACACATCACTTCTGGTATAGGGCAATTTCTGTCAAATAAAAACATTATGGTGTGTCCTTATCCACCTTATTCATTGGATCTGGCACCGTCTGACTTCTGGCTCTTCCCTAAAGTCAAAATGATGTCATTTCAGGACATCAAGGCAGCCATGACAACACAACTAAAGACACTCACGAAAGAGGACTTCCAGAACTGCTTCAAAAAATGGCAAGAACAATGGGATAAGTGTGATTGAAGCGAGGGGGAGTATTTTTTAGGGGGATTAATGGCAATGTGTCTTTTATCGTAATAATTTATTTTAATTTAAACATTCACCATATTGTTTGATGACACCTCATGGCCTTCTGGTTAGGGATGGATAACCTGAATTTAATCATGAGGAAACATCAGACAAAGTCAAAATCTGAAATATGCTATTAAAAAATGGCAGCTGGGCTGTATTCTTTTAAAAATGTCAAAATCGGAAAAGCCAAGAAACGTCGAGGAACTGTTATAGATTGGAAGAGCGACTAAAAATATATATGATAACTAAATGAATATATGATCCAGAACGGAATTCTTTTGGAGGCAAAAAATTACTGGGACAATTGAGAAGACTGGACTATTGATGACAGCTTTTATAAAAATATTGTATCAATGTTGAATTTCCTGAATATGATGACTGTTTTGCAATTATGTAAGAAAACATACTTGCTCTAGGAAATACACATTGAAATATTAAGGGGTAAAATGGCTAAACCATCCATTGTGTGTAATAAATTAACCCTTGTGCTTCTAGAGTGGTACTAGCATTGTAGCATTCTTGGCAGAATTGAGAAAATAATGTTTTAAATCATTTTCTATAGCACTTAACTCTTTAGTTGAGTACTGGTGGAGAAAAGCTTACATAAGGCCAGTTGGAGAGGGGTGGGAGTCTTTGATATTAGGTAGCATGTAGTAGATGGTTTGTAGATCATCTCTCATTGCAACAATTACATCTATAAATTACAAAAAACCCCCACACTATTAAAGATATTAGCGGGACTTTTTATGGACCCATCAGAGACTTGAGGATGCAGGGCAAACTGCCACCTCAAAATATGGAGAGACAGGAACATCCAGAGAGTCACAACCAATATCTGCTTACTTGGAGCAGAAGCCACAACAACCATAAAGTAATTTGTAGGGACTCTTAAATGATAATTTTGATGAATTGCTTGAGGCTGAGTGTGGACTAGCTGGAGAATTAAAATCCCATAGACACTACAGTCTTAGGAAGGCCCCACACTTTCATGGACTTCACTTCCAGGCAACCCACTAAGTTCTCACAGTGAAAAGCCAAGAAGGATTCCTAGTGGCTCTGGCATGGACAGGGAAGGTAACCTTTATGAAATAAGTCCAGAGTATTGTCTATTGTCTACAAGGCTTACCATTCAGGGGAAAAGACTCGACCAGAGTTCTATTCCACCTGGGAGAAGAGCATTTCTCCCACTCCTGCCTCACCTAAGAAGGAACAGGGGTGGAAAATAAGGAACATTTGTTAAGGTCAGAGACCAGGGACACAGACCCACTAAAAGATTGAGATTTAATCAAGATTGTACTAGAAAATGCTGCTATAATAGATATGCTTCCTGTTCCCCACATTTTCCCACCACACCAACAGGACTCCCAGTACAATAACAGTTGGTTACAGCTACAAGGCATAGACTCTCTGAGAAGGAAGTCAGAAGTCAACAGGGGGGACAAAAACAAGACACTAAAGGAATTTGAGGCCTCTGGCACCTACACCTAGAGCAGACATTAAACATAGCCCAACTGTTACCCAGATTAATACAACATTGTGATAAAGGCCTGTTTACCTCAAGTCCTATTACCTGATACATCATGTCCAGCTTTCAACAAAAAAATTACAAGACATACTAGGAAAAACACTCCAAAGAGACCAAGAAACCATCAGAACTAGGCTCAGTATGAAAAAACGTTGCAAATCTCTTACATAACTATGATTAATATGTTAAAGTCTTTAACGGATAAAAAATACAAAACATGCAAGAACAGATGGGTATTGTAAGCAGAGAGATGGAAACTCTTAAGAATCAAAAGTAAATGCTAAGAATCAAAAACACTTTAACCTAAATGAAGCATGCCTTGCACGGACTCATCAGTAGACTAGACATGGCTGAGGATAGAATCAGCGAGCTTACGTAGGTTAACAGAGACTTTATAAACTAAAATACAAAAATGATAAAATATAAACTGATAAAAATATAAAATATAAAAATATAAAAATATAAAATATAAAATGATAAAATATAAAAAAAATGAAAAAATATAAACTAAAATAGAAAAATGAATGAAAAACAAACAAACAAAAAAAACCAGAACAGCACATCCAAGAATTTGGGGGTAATTTCAGATGGTCTATCAAATGTGTAATTGGAATACCAGGAGGAGTAAAAGAGAGACTGGACCAGAAAAAAATATTTGAAGTAATAGTACCTGAGAATTGTCTGAAGTTAATGACAAGCACCAAGCTACATATCGGGGAAATTCTAGCAGGAGAACATCAAATAGGGTAAATACCAAAAAATAAACACCCAGGCATGACACATTCAAACTCCAGAAGACCAAAAATGGAGAAAATCTTGGGAAAAGGCAGGGAAAAACATCTTTCTTTAGAAGAACAAGGATAAGAATTGCAGGCAACTGAACAAGGATAAGAAAGGCAGGGAAAAACATCTTTCTTTAAAAGAACATGGGTAAGAATTGCAGCTGACTTGCATGATAAGAAACCATGCAAGCAAGAAGACAGTGTAATGAAGCACTGTTAGTGGTTGAATTGTGTCCCCCAGAATGCATATGTTGAAGTCCTAACCCCCAGTACCTCAGAATGTGAGCTTATTTGGAAATAGGCTTGTTGCAGATGTAATTACTTAAGGTGAGGTGAATAGGATAGACTCTAATTCAATATGACTGGTTTCCTTATAAAGGGAATTTGGACAGAGATACATGCACACAGGAGACTGAGATCAGAGTTATTCTACAAACCAAAGGGCACCAAAGATTGGCAGCGAAAACCAGAAGCTAGAAGAGAGCCGTGAAACAGATTCTTCTTCACAATCCTCAAAATAAACTAATCCAGCTGACACCTTTCTCAGACTTCCAGCCTCCAGAACGATGAAACAGTACATTCTGAACCACTCAGCTGTGGTACTTTGTTAGGGCATGTATCGATAAGTATTATCGATTGCTGTGCACAGACTTATTTTCAAGGCCCGATACGCAAGACACACCACCACAAGCCGGGATGAAGGGGTTAAAGAGTTTTATTACAAAGTGAAAGTGAGTAAGACAAGACAGAGATTAGAGGAATATATTATCATACCACTAACAAGCAAGGAGGCAATTCATCATACCACCAGGGCCCGGTCAATTAGAGTCGTAGAAACAGCAACGGCCTTTCATCAGCAGGGCAAAATCCCAATCAAGTAAAGTTATCAGCACGGGTGAAACATCATGCGCAGAAACAGCACCGGTAAAATATCAACACGGGCAAAACATCATGCGCAGAAATAGCACTGGTAAAATATCAACACGGGCAAAACATCATGCGCAGAAACAGCACCGGTAAAATATCAACACGGGTAAAACATCATGCGCAGAAACAGCACCGGCCCTTCATCAGCACGAGCGAAACACCTTACAGCAGCCCAGGCAGCCGGGGAACAACTGTTGCTGTTGCTCCTTCGCTTTCTGGGGTTTTGAGGACTTCACTAACAACAGCAGCAAGGAGCCAATAAGCATACGTGTTAACAACACAAGGAACTGGTCTCGGATCTGGCTAGGAGCCGGGGCCAGTCCTTGGTATGAGATTAGATGTATCAGAGCTCAGCCCACCTGTACCAAGGCGAAGGCCAGGCTCCACATCCTGTAAATATTTTCTTGGTCCTTGGGAGGGTAGCCAATCCTTCCAAGGCCAAGCACGTATCCCAGCCACTGAGAGTTTACATCCCCAAATGTTCCCAGGCAGACCTTCATATATTCTATTCCTTACAGGGCAGCCCTAGCAAACTAATACACTGACCTTATTTGGAAATACGGTCTTTGTTAAAGAACCTGCATAAGATCCTTTTGGAGTTGGGATGGGCCCTAAATCCTGTCACTGGTGTCCTTACAAAAGAAGGGAGAGAAAGATTTGAGGCAGAGAAGAAGCCTATGTGAAGATGGAGGCAGAGATTGGAGTTGTGTCCTCACAAGCCAAGGAACTCCAGGCGCCATCAGAAGCTGAAATATGCAAGGACACCTCTGCCCCAGAGACTGCAAAGGGAGTGCGGTTCTGGCAACACCTTAGTTTTGGACTTCTGCATCCAGAACTGAGAAAATAAACTATGGCTTAAAGCCATCCAATTTGTGACAATTTGTTACGACAGTCCTAGGAAACTAATACAGAGTTTGATACCAGGAAGTAGAGTACTGCTTTAACAAATACCTACAATTGTGGAAGTAGCTTTAGAATTGGGTAATAGTCAGAGGAAGAAAGGATTTTGAGGTATATGATACAAAAAGAAAAAAGAAAAAAAAAAAACCTAGACTCTGATGAGAGCTCAGAAGGAAGTGAGGAGGATGGAAGACAAAGGTGCTGCCATCTTAGAGAATACCTGTGTTGTCATGAACAGAAGTTTACATGAACAGAAATGTGAGCCTTAAAAGTGCCTCTGGTAAAGATTTCTGTTATTAGAAACTGGAAGAAAGGCAGTCATTGTTATAAAGTGGTAGAAAACTGGGCTGAATAATACTCTACTGTTAAGTAGAAAATAGAACTTATAAGCACTGACCTCTTGGATATTTAGTTAAGGAAATTATCAAGCAAAGTGTGGAATTTCTTCTTGCTGTTTATAGTAAGATACGAGTGGAAATAGATAGATTGAGCAAGGAATTGATAAGCAAAAAGGAACCAGAAGTTGATCATATGGAAAATACTCATCCTGTTTTGTAAAAACTGCTATGTAGCCCACTCTGGAGAGAATCCAAGGTTGTGGCTGGATAACCTTCGCTGGAAAGATTAGGTGTGACTCAGGGATCCAATCCACCATCTTCACAGAAGCCAGGAATAGAAAGGGGGTTATCCAGAAAAGATCTGAGGAGAACCCACTTATCTAATGACGTGGGCCATCTTAACATACAAGGGGGACCTACACGGGTTTATTTTTAAGTGTTAGGTCAACAGCAACACTACCAGCTTAGACAGAAAAGGACAGAGACTTTGTCATAGGCAATTAAATAAAACCAATTGGCAGTTTGAACATTCTGCCTAGAAATTCTCCTTAGGCAGACTTGTGAGTTCATTATGTATCCTTCTAATCGTCTACATTTCTACAGGCAACTGTTACACACTACTTGTTCTGCCAGAACAATCAGATGAAAGAAATAGAAGTAGGATTGGAATAATTATTTAGAATCATTATTTGCAGAGCTTTTGATCCTTTTGCTGGGCAAAATTAGTAAAAAGCATAAATTAGTATGTATTTTTACTTGAATTTAACCTTCTTACAATACTGATCTCCAATGAGAATGTCAAATAATAATAACTAATATTTATTAAGCAAGTATTGTGCCAGGCACTGTTTTAACTTACAAGTACTTTATATATATTTCTTAGTTAATATCCATACCCCATTTTATATGGGGAACCTGAAGCACAAAGTGGAATGAAAGGATGCATATATTTAGCACTATTTAAATAAAGTACAAGTTTGTAGTTTTAAGTGTTAATGTTGAGCCTTAACACTACTTCTTTCATGAGCTTGAGTAAAACATTTGATCTGAATCTTTTGTGACCTGTTTCATACTGTTCTTTCTATGAAATATCCATAGCAACAATTGTTAAAACTCCATTTAGTTTCTAACGGTATTTTAATTTTTTTGGCTTTCTTATTCTTCTAGCTGAATCACATCTTTTGCTGTCCCAGCCTATTTATTACTGGAACACGTTAGGTTTTTTTTTTCCTTAGAGGAGCTATGCTTTTTTTAATACTTGGTATAATATTGCTTGATCTACCTACAGTGTATCTTTAAGGAGGGCGCAGCTCACAGTGACCCATGTGGGGATCGAACCGACAACCTTGGTTTTATTAGCACCATGCTCTAACCAACTGAGCTAACTGGCCACCCCAGTATATCTTTAAATTTAGGAAAATGCGATGGCAGGAATATTTAAGATATGATGATGTTCTCCAGAATGATGCTCTAATGTAAGTCTTATAATGTAAATGTGGCTAATAGATTTCTTTAAAATACAATTTAATTTGCAATTAATTAAAGAAAAAATGTTTCTTAGGCCATAATATGCTTCTTCAGCTCCTTCTTGAATTAAATTTATAGCATATGTAGCATTATTTCTTTGAGAAAACATGCTTTATGTAATTATAGATAAATCTGGAAGGTACCAAGTTCTAAAGAGACTAAAAATCATTTCCTACAGGGAGGCAGTACATTTTAGTGGTTTTATGCATGGGTTCAGGAAAACACATTGAGTTGAGATCTTATTTCTACTTCTTAATAATAGTGTGTGGTATTATGCAGATCACTCACTGTCGTGTTTTCCCCATCCATGAAAGTAGGGCTACCTTCATGGGCTACATTCAGCTGAAGAGTCAGTGGAGCTGGGAGAAGTTAGCCTCACCTTTTCCTCCAGCAGGTACCAGTAGTACTGGCTATTGGCCGAGGACACTCAGTTCTCTCTTGTGGCCTCTCATCCTTCGATAGCTAGAATGGCCTCATTGCACGGCAAGGAGGAAGCTACAAGCCCCTTGAGCCCTAGGCACTGGATCTCAATAAGGTCATTTCTACTGTGTTCTGTAGGTCAAAGCAAGTCACATTGGCGAGCCCAGATGCAAGGGGATGGAGAAATAGATTTCACCAAGAGAAGGAAGTTGTAGCAAAAGGGCATACATACATACATGCATACATACTGGGATGGGAGGAATCTGTGACCAGTAAGCAATCTTCCACTTAGGGTGGACGTTGGGGGCAAGTAGATAACCCCAAATTAAGACATCAGCTGAATCAAGCAATAAAGAGAAATAGGGTTACCTTACAGAATTGTGTTGATATTAAATAACATATTTCAAAGGTACCTAGCCCAATGCCTGGCATTTAAGTCCTCATCAGATGTGAGTTATGATGGGGATGATGATGATGATGATAACACTAGGGAATCAGTGATGGTTGTAGTGTGGAGAAGTGGTATGATCTATATATTATTTCAAAGATTGGCTTGGTGCCTTTTAACAGGACAACTTGCTTTGGGAAGAGATTGGAGAAACTGAGATCAATTAAACGGCTATTACAGATATAAGGTTATTAAGAGTGGAATGAAATGGACAGATATAGAAAAACATTTCAAAGAAGAAATGACTAGTCTTCTTAACTGACTTAATGTGATTAAAGAAAATGTTTAATCAGGAGAGGAAGAAGAGGCACAACAAATTATGGTATTGCTTAGTACACTTTGTAAAATGCCCAAGTCAAGTCTTAATGGTAATTAATACTTATATTAGGGATTAAGTAGCAGTAGGGCATGAGTGAAATGTGGCTCTCAGTGTCATCTGATTCATAATTCTGTAAACTCTACTGGGAAGTGGATGAGGGAAACGTATCTTTCAGAACCCAAATAAACAAAACTTAAGTCATTGTTTTAAACTTGTGTGGTGCTGGATTATATGTTTATTTTTTATTTATTTATTTTTTTTTAATTAATTTTATTGGGGTGACAATTGTTAGTAAATTTACATAGATTTCAGGTGTACAATTCTGCATTACATCGTCTATAAATCCCATTGTGTGTTCACCACCCAGAGTCAGTTCTCCTTCCATCACCATATATTTGATCCCCTTTACCCTCATCACCCACCCCCCACCCCCTTATATGTTTATTTTTTAATAAGGCATTCTTCTTTATATGGTATATTAATTCTTTCAAGCCACTGAGGAAAAATAGCAAATATCCCCCATCTTCCTTGCCTACTGTGGTTGATTGATAGTGACTTGGCTATCTGAAACTCAGAAAAATTTTGACATCTGAGCTGGGACTAATTAACAATGTTTGCTACAAATGAGGAAAGACTGGTAGCAAACATGCTATATCATTTGCCATTTCTGGACTAAGGTGTCACATCAACATAAATGTGTTAAAATGACTACTTTCCATATTATTTAGAAGGTGATATATAGGTACATAAATCAATGACAGTGCTTTATTGTTTATAGATCACTTATATACAACTCAGGAGTTGCTTAGCAAATGGGAATAACGTGTCTTTAGTTTCTTAAAAATCTTAGGGAAACTGAGCCAGTACTAATTTGCATACTGCTTAATATTTATCCAAAAAACATTTGTTAAAATGTTAAATCTAGTAGTAGCTTTGTTCACTTTCATAAACATTTTTGGCAAAAGAATCTTAAAAGTGTAAGTTAGCTAATTTTTTTTTAATCATTTGAAACATTTCTAAGGAATGAAACATCTTATTCATTCATTAAGTTTTTGTTTTGTTTTGTTTTTTGACCCACAACATACATTCTTATTATTCCTAGGCTGCTTTAATAGTTACTGTCTTCTTTTAGCCTTTCTTATAGAAGGGTACACATCTTTTAATAGTATTCTAATGTTTTAAGGGAAGACTTCAATTTGACTGTTAAGTGTTCTGCTATATAATTTAGCTGCTGTGATGCTACTGTGCTCTGTCACTTATATCAAAGCTATTGCAGATGTAGCTTGGAGCTGGTCATTTGACAGGTTTATTGCTTAGTCAGTATTGTTCTTACACGTTGTTTTAACCCCCACCTATCAACTTTCTCTTTCTTCCTTAAAGTTAGAATCCTAAGTTATACACACAGTGGCAATGTGTCCTGTTAAAAATACAGACCCTTCTGAAAATAACAATGGAGGAAAACAAGGTAACTTTATGCCCTTAAATTTGAAAATTTATATAAACAAAATCTTAAAGATATGTAGCATATGAAAGTTGAATCAAAAAGAAATAGAAAACCTGAATAGTTTATAACCATTAAAATGTTGAATCCGTAATTAAAATTCTCCTCACAAGAAAAAATGAGATTCAGATGACTTTATTGAACATCAAATGCTACTGAATAATCTCAAGGAAAATATAATTCAACCCTAGCAAATTTACAGAAAAGAAATTGAGTCTAGCATACTTTTCATATAAACAACTAACAAAGACAGATTAGAAAAGGAAAATTTTAGGCTGATCTCCATTTTGAACAGAGATGCAGAAATTCTAAATAAAATGGTAATAACTAAACCCAGCAATATATAAAAAAAAATATGGCATCTTGACAAAATTGGTTTCACACTAGGAATGCATGACTAGTTTAAAATTAGAAAATAAAGTAGTTTACTACCTAGGTAAACGTTAGTGCGTAGGTAAAAGAAATCATTTGATTAAGTAATACAGAAAACAAGATTTGGTAATATTACGTCTTCATAACACCCTGGAATTGAAAGTATTTTTTTTTTTTTTTGCCACCCGCGATGCAGGCTCTCCCCTCACCCACCTTGGCATTCTGGCAATGAGCATATTACACATTTGTTTGTTTGTTCACCTTAAGTGTTCTACTCCACGGGGCCCAGGGGCTCAGGGATGAGGGACCACTAAGTCCCTCCCCTTGAGGAATGTGTATGACACCCAAGCAAGTGTGTCTAGTTCACTGAGGTGAAACCATCCAGTAGTGATTTAAAAGTCATTTTTTAAGGCACCCCCAAATATTACGACAATAAATGCATGAATGAACTTTGACTTCGGAAAACATGTTTGGTTTTTTCCCCCATCTCCCTCATCCCCCCTCCCTTTTGGCAACCATTAGCTTGTCGTCTGTGGGTATGTTTATGTTTTGTTTATTCATTTGTTTTGTTTTATATTCCACACATAAGTGAAATAATAATTTATCTTTCTCTGTCTGACTTATTTCACTTAGCATAATACCCTCTAGGTCCATCCGTGTTGTAAATGGTAAGATTTCATTCTTTTTCATGACTAATATTCCCTTGTATGTAGGTATCACAAATTCTTTAGCCATTCGTCTGTTGATGCACACTTAGGTTGTTTTCTGTCTTAGGTACTGTAAGTAATCTTGCATTGAACATACGGGAGCATATATCTTTTTGAGTTAGTGTTTTGGATTTCTTTGGATAAATATCCAGAAGTGGAATTGCTGGGTTTCATGGCGATTCTATTTTTTAAGGAATCTCCATACTGTTTTCCTTAGTGACTACACTAATTTACAATCACACCAGCAGTTCAAGAGCGTTCTCTTTTCTCCATATCCTCACTAGATTTGTTAATTTTTCAAAAATAGCCATTCTTACAGGTGCGAGGTGATATCTCATTGTGGTTTTGATTTGTGTTTCCCTAATGATTAGTGATGTTGAGCATCTTTTCAAATATCTGTTGATCATATGTATGTCCTTTTTGGAGAAATGTATATTCAGGTCCTCTGCCCATTTATTTAATTGGATTGTTGTTTTGATGTTAAGTTGTATGAGTTCCTTATTATATTTTGGATATTCACCCCTGATCAGATCTATAACTTGTGAATGTCTCCTCCCATTCAGTAGGTCGTCTTTTTGTTTTGTCAGTGGTTTCCTTTGCTGTGAAAACACTTTTTAGTATAATGTAGTTCCCTTTGATTTTCATTCTTTTGTTGTCCAAGCCCAAGGCGACGTATCCAGAAAGATGCTGCTAAGAACGATGTCAGAGAATTTACTGCCTATGTTTTCTTCTAGGAGTTTTATGGTTTCAGATTTTATATTTAAGTCTTTAATCCATTTTGAATTTGTTTTTGTATGTGGTGTATATGGTGTAAGAGAGGGATCCAACTTTTTGTATGTATCTGTCCAGTTTTTCCAACACCATTTATTGAAGAGACTGTGTTCACCCCATTGTATATCCTTGCCTCCTTTATTGTACGAGGTATGATCAAAATATATGGTGAATGTTTAAATTTTTAAAAATTATTACAGTAAAAGACACATTGTCATTAGTCCTCCTCAAAATACTGCCCCTCGCTTCGAATACACTTATCCCATCATTCTTGCCACTTTCTGAAGCAGTTCTGGAAATCCTCTTTCATGAGTGTCTTTAGTTGCATTGCCGTGGCTGCCTTGATGTCCTGAATAGAATCAAAACGTTTAGCTTTCATGGTCATTTTGACTTTGGGGAAGAGCCAGAAGTCACACGGTGCCAGATCCAGTGAATAAGGTGGATGAGAACACACTGTAATGTTTTTATTTGACAGAAATTGCCGTACCAGAAGCAATGTGTGACACGGAGCATTGTCATGATGGAGGATGAAGTAAAGACACTCATGACAGAGGACTTCCAGAACTGCTTCAGAAAGTGGCAAGAACGATGGAATGTGTTTGAAGGGGATTAATGTCAAGGTCTTTTACAGTGATAATTTTTTTTATGTAAACATTCACTGTATTTTTTGATCACACCTTGGAATATGAAATATTCAGAATTGATAAATCCATAAAGAGAAATTGGTGGTTGCCAGGGCATATGGGGTAATGGGGAGAAATTCCTTAATGGGTAAGGAATTTTACTTTGGAGTGATAAAAATTGTTTAGAACTAGATAAAAGTGGTGGTTACACATTGTAAATGTACTAAATGCCAGTGAATTTTTCACTTTAAAATGGTTAATTTTATGTAATGTGAAGTTCATCTCAATATTTTTTAAAATGTGAATTGGTATATAATATGAGCTAATTCATGACACCATTGCTTGTAAAAGCAAAAACTGTAAACAACCCAAATGTTAATTCAACAGGAGACTGGCTAAATACATTAGAGTGTATCATACACTCTAATGCTATAAAAAAGAATGAGGAAACTATACAAACTGATGTGAAAAGGTCTCTAAGGTATGTTTACTAGGAATAAAAGGCAAGGAACAGAACAGTTTATGTATGTAATATGCAACTTCTGTGAAAATGTGGGAGCAAATTAACGTACTACCTAGTACTAGAATTGCAGGGTCATATGGTAATTTTGTTTAACTTTTTGAGGAACCAGTAAACTGCTCTCCACAGCAGCTGAACTACGTACTTTATATTATTATTATTATTATTATTATTGACATTCTAGTAGGTGTAATGTGGTAATTTATTGTGGTTTTAGTTTGTATTTCCCTAATGACTAATGATGCTGAGCATATTTTCATGTGCTTGTTGGCTGCGTGTATATCTTCTTTGGAGAAGTGTCTCCAAAAGAAGACATTTCTTGAGTTGTTTGTCTTTGTTGAGATGTAAGAGTTCTTTATATATTCTGGATGCTAGACCCTTATTGGGTATATGTTTTGTAAATATTTTCTCTTATTCTGTAGGTTCTCTTTTTATTTTCTTGACAATATATATTTTTTAAATTTTCTGCATTTGTCCTATTTTTTTTTTTTTTAAGATTTTATTGGGGAAGGAGAACAGGACTTTATTGCAGAACAGTGTGTACTTCCAGGACTTTTTTTTTTTCCC
This sequence comes from Rhinolophus hipposideros, assembly GCF_964194185.1. Taxonomy (NCBI): domain Eukaryota; kingdom Metazoa; phylum Chordata; class Mammalia; order Chiroptera; family Rhinolophidae; genus Rhinolophus; species Rhinolophus hipposideros. The sequence continues at coordinate 77,863,875 of NC_138052.1, read as the reverse complement.
CAAGTCAAGTTTTTGTCCTCTCAATCTTAGTTCAGCTTCAAGTTGTTGTCCTTTCAGTCTTAGTTGTGGAGGGCGTAGCTCAGCTCCAGGTCCAGTTGCCATTGCTAGTTGCAGGGGGCACAGCCTACCATCCCTTGCGGATTTGAGGAATCGAACTGGCAACCTTGTGGTTGAAAGCCCACGCTCCAACCAACTGAGCCATCCGGGAGGCAGCTCAGCTCGAGATGCCGTGTTCAATCTTAGTTGCAGGGGGCGGAATCCACCATCCCTTGCAGGACTCAAGGAATTGAACTGGCAACCTTGTGGTTGAGAGCCCACTGGTCCATGTGGGAATTGAACCGGCAGTCTTTGGAGTTAGGAGCACGGAGCTCTAACCGCCTGAGCCACTGGGCCGGCCCCTCTTGACAATATTTTTGATGCACAAAAGTTTTTTTAATTTTGATGAAGTCCAATTTATTGTTTATTTTTTGTGCTTTCGGTATCATAGCTAAGACTCCATTGCTTAATCCAAGGTAATGAAGATTTATCCTTACGTTTTCTACTGAGGTATATAAGGCTTTAATCTCTTATATTTCGGTCATCAATCCATTTTGAGTTAATTTTTGTATATGGTGTTAGGTAGAAGGCCAACTTCATTCTTTTGCTTCCTAATTGTGAATACCCAGTTGTCCCAGCATCATTTGTTGATGAGACTGTTTTCCCCCATTGAATGGTCCTGGCATGTCTGTCAAAAATGTATGTAAAAGGGAACATTTAAGTTAACATCTATTGATCAAAAGGCACCACAAAGAAAGTAAAAAGAAGCTCAGACAGGGAGCAATATAAAGAACATGCAAAGGATTTGTAAATTCTAGAGAACATAATTTATAAAATCAATAAGAAAAAGACATCCCAATAGAAAAATAATCAAAATATGTATTTCCCCAAAAAACGAAAATGTATGAAAAGGTAGTCAGCTTAAATAGTAAACAGAGCAATGCAAATTTCAATCGTGACACTATTTGTATGCTCTGAGACTGGCAAAAATAAGAAATCTGACAATACCCATGTTGGCATTGGATCTGAAGCAGTGAGAACTAAGAGCTGCTCTCTTGGAATGTCAATTAGTTACAACTACTTTGTAACACAGTACATATCGTCTGGGCAAGATGAGTATGTGTGTTCATCCTTTTGTATAACCTAGCTATTCCATTTTTTGCAGTGTACTTGAGAAATTCTTATACCCAACGAGTCAGGAGACAAATATAATGATACTCAGACTACCATTGTTCATAAATAGTAAAAAACTAGAAACGATCTAGATATTTATTAACAGGAGAATGATGAATTGAATGCACACAATATTGAGTAATATAGCAGGAAAATATACTTAACATTATTCTATCTGTATACATTCCTAAAGCATACAGATTTGAATAATAAATTTTATAGGATTACATATACTTATTTAGAAAAACTATAAAGAAAATCAAGGAAATTATAAAATTAAAGTTCAGGATAGCAGTTACTCCTGGAAGTGTGAGAGGGAAATATGATTAAGGAGGCACTGTATTAGTTAAGATACAGGTTTAGCTATTTGACAGAAGCAAGAGGTAAGTTTATTCACAATATACTTACATACACAAGATGTTAAGTTTATTTCTTTGTCTTGTAACTGATTGACATAGTCTAGGCATGACGACCATGCTCTACATGGTGATCGGGGAGCCAGGCTCCTCCTGCTTATTTGACATCCATGTGGGTAGGGTAGCTGACCACCACAGCTGTGTCACAAGTAGCAAAGCAGAAGAGGGAAGGACACTTCATGGACCTTGCACACGTGACTTCTCTGGCTAGTATTTAGTAATTTTTAGATGCAAGGAAGCTTAACGGTTGTGCCCTGCTGAAAATCAGGAATTTTGAACAGGGAGGAGGTGAGCGCAGGTATCAGGCAGGAAGCCTGTCTCCCACAGGCTCCTCCTGCAGGCGAAGTGGAAGGAAAAGGCATCACAGGTACTGTATTGTTCTGCTTCTTAAAGTAGGACGGTGAGTATAGGTGCTTTTTAAAATTTATTTTATGCCATCCCTACAAATGATATATTCTCTTGTACATAGGAAGTGTTTCATTATTAAAGTTGAAAAACAACAGTGGATATTTCTCTGGCGTTTTTTTACTTGAATTTTATATGCAGCTCATGGTATTGTTGATCACACCTTCTAGATACTTAAATTGTTATTGGCAAGAATCTCCTGGTTTTTCTCTTATTTCTCCATCCATTCCTTTTCAGCCTCCTTCACTTTCTCTGCAGGGGGAAAAAAAAGGCCTTTTCCTACATGCCCCTCACTTGTCTCCATAATTATTTAGGATAGTTTCAAATTGGCTAATGGGTTTCCCGGATTTGGAAAAATTACAAGAGAAAAGTATTTATATGGTAAATATTCAGATTTTATCAACTTTTATTCATAATGCTGTAGCCATATATGGAAAAAGAGAGGTTAGCACATTTTTTTCTTTGTGATTTCAAATAAATGTTCATTATACCTTTCTGAACTACATTATAAAAGAACAAACAATTCTACAATGACGGTGCATCTTGTAAATGTAAGAAATAGCAACTGTTCCCATAAATATACATATAACATCATTAGAATAAATCTTAGAAATGACTGACATTTTTATAATCGTGTCGTCATATTATATACCTTTTTATAAAAACTCATTCATTTACTTGACCACCCAGAATAATGACTGCATTTCCCAGCCTGCCTGGCAGCTAGGTATAACTATGCGACCTAAGTCTTGGCCAATGAAATGTAAATGGAAGTTATTCCATGATAAATTTTAGCATATGTTAACAGAGACTATTTTTCCGCAATGAAATAGTCTCAGGCATACATGTATTTGAAGTTTTACTCACTTAAAAATTTTCTTTAAGCAAATAAGATACAATTTGGTTGGCCAGCAAATTTTAACCATATGTCAGGGATGGTGTCATGTTCTGGGAAAACGAGATTGAACAAATGAGTCCCAACCTTCAAGTAGCTAACAGTCCAGAGGAAATCTAGTTGAATGTTATGGTACAGATAGATATGCCCAAGGTGCTGTGGAAACACAGGGAGAAAATGCCAAAGTTAACCAGGAAACTCAAAATCAAGAAAGTTGAAAAACCTAATGTAAAATTATAAAATAAAAATGGTTAAAAATATTAATAGCATCTTAAGATATCAGTTCTAATAAGTATTTTAAATATCAGTTACTTTAAAGAAAAAATGAGCCCTAATGTTATAGTAGGAGAGAGGTGAGAATGAGGGAAGGAGTACAAATGAACTCTGTTAATTTTTTAAAATATCTTCTCTGTAGGTTTTTCTTATTGATTGTATACTAATTTCATAACCAGAAAAATAATTTTAATATCCAGCATTTAAAGACAACTTGTTTTTCTTAATGTAGCAATATAACTTTTTTGACTTAGCAGCATGGTTTTCTTGAAATTCCTGGATTCAAATCTTTATGTTAGTGCAAAAGTAATTGCAGTTTTTGCAGTTGTTTTTAACCTTTTAAAACGCAATCACTTTTGCACCAACCTAATACTAAGAAACTCAAATTCATGTAACATATTGCATGTTTCATACATATCTTTTTTAATGATATATCTTAAATTTTACTTAATGTCAACATGTAAAATACTCAGAGTACTTTACTGTTATTCCATTGTAGATATTGTCTGGCATTGGAATTTAAGGCAGCAAATCCAGTTTTATTAACTGATTGTAACAAGTTACAAGATGGAAAAGAGAACACAGAATTCTTATTATAGCACCTGCTCACTATCAGTTACAGTTCTCACTAATCTGGATTGTAACCATTTTCTTTGGACCCCAAATTTATCAAACTCACTTCTCTTTATTGTAATTTCATAAGACGGGAGAAAGACCAGTTTTCATAGAATGGGTCTTCATTTTGAAAAACTGAAAAGGGACTAGTCAAATCTTATCACATCCATGGCCTCCAATAATTTCTCTTACTTACTCTGTGTCATTATAAAGGTCTTTCTCCAGGGTGACTAAGCCAGGACTTCTTTCTGTGTTATTCAGATAACTATACTGTAACTGTGACAAGTCTCTCTGATTCAGTTTTCCGGCAAAAATTGAGTCTTGGTTTTTTTTTTTTCTTTGCAGACTTTGCCTTCTAAAGAAACAATGTTTTTAAATACTACACAAATGCCTTGCCTGCAGTCAGCTTCAACTTGGCATACCTGTGAACACAATTCAAAGTCTCACATGTTTAGAGAGCACGTATCAGAGTTAGATTCTTCTTTCCATTCTGTTCTATCGTTGCCATCAGGTAAGCATTCTTATAAAAAATTTCTAACTGTATTTTCTCTGGTGAACTCTAATCCTATAATTACAAGGAATCTAATAACATCAATTATTTGTCACTGGATATTATAACTAAACAGTTTTCATAGAGGAATTAAGTCACCTGCTGAGTTAATGTCTTTGCAAGCTGATTCTTTAATTCCTTGGAAACCATTTTCATTTACTTTGGGAAATAGCTAGTTTTGATCTCCTTTTGATTGTTCAATTTTTAGCATTTTTTGATGACATGGCTATCCAGATGAAATGTTTCTCAGTAAGTCAATATTCTTTTTCAAATGTGTTATTTTGCAAGAGCTTTCACTGCCATATACTATTCCTCCACTTATAATCAACATTGGATTTCTTGGAGAGAAGAAAATTGTCCATCTTTAGGTATAGTCAGTTTTTGAACCGTAAGAATATCTATAATCTACAACTGATTAAATGAGACATAAACAGCTTCATGTCAGTAGGTTTTCAGCTTCTAGTTCTTGGTTTTCTGCTTGAAACTAGGCTTTCAGCTTCTAGTTCTTGGTTTTCTGTTGGAAACTTTCCAGTCTTATCTAGCGACTAAAGTTAACATTGAGAGCAAAAAAGAAACATCTACAATACACACAGTTTTCCTCGGGTTCTTCCCTTTATGGGAAGATACCTCAAATGGGCTTTTGTTTCCTGCTCCTCTTTGTAAAGCACTATTTTTTATTTGTACCTATTCTGGCCCTGAATCTTAGCTTAGTTTTTACCAGTATTAGAGTGGTTTCTTAAGTACACCATACTTTGAAGTAAGTTCCTGGCAGGAGCTATATTATTCCATCTTTGAGGAAACCTTAATAGAAAGACACTAATAAATGTAACAATAAAGCAAACATTTGGTCTTAGCATACACTGGGCCCTGTAAGCACATTACAGTTTCTTGTTTAATTCTTGTAGCAACCCTATGATAGATAATGTAGCAACCCTATAATAGAGGGTGCCAAAAAAAAAAAAGTATTTATTTTAAAGGAAAAAACTATTAAAATTGTAATACTCAATATATACTGATAACAGACGCATACAAGTCATGTGTACACATCTTTTTGGCACCCCTGGTAGGTACTGTTGTCCTCTTTCACATATGAGAACATTGAGCCTTAGAGATGTTAAATTACTCATCTAAGATTACACAGCTAATAAATGATGGAGGCAGGATTTAATCTGAGATGGTCATTCTCTAGAGCCACACTCCTAACTTTTTACTGCCTTTCTGTTTTCTTATTAACAGTAATAGTAAGTCTGTTTCTCTGATGACATAATCCTGAGAGTTGTATAAATATCCTTCATCTTAATCCTTTTATGTCCACTCTAGTAAGTTAAGATTAGCTTCCTCGCCTACTAATTAGGGTTATTCTTTTCTTTTGTGTTCTTTTGGTAAAACTCTTAATTACTGTACACTAGATATTAACTAGGTGCTAGGAGTATAAACACAAATAAATCCCTCAAGGCACTTGCTCTGTTGTTTAAGACAACTGAAATGTAAACTATTAGGTTGGTGCAAAAGTAATTGCGGTTTTTGCAATTATTTTTAACCTTTTAAACCGCAATTACTTTTGCACCGACCTAATGATAAATACAATGAAGTGTCAGGAAATATTCTGATAAAAGCCCACAGGTCGTAGTGTGGGTACTAAGCAAGGCAGGTGAGTGGGACAAAGCTCTTCCCTCCTTGCATCATGTTGCCCCACAATTCATGATGAACAGTAGTAGAACAGGTGATAGTCTCTTTATAAGTGGTATTTCTGAAGAAACACACTGATGTTTTGGTAGTTGGAAATATCAGACTCCTGAGATGTTCAAGCAGCCTATTTAGTTTGTATTTTTATTTTCATTTTGTCATATAGTTTTCATATGATCATGGCATAGTGGTAGGATTGACCCATCCTACTTCTGTTCCTTGGGACAGACTCCATGATACTCAAGAACCCCCCCTTTTTTAATGTATATTTTTCCACATTTGAGTATGATTCTGCCATTAAAATACATCAACTGAAGGAGAGATACTTCTTTAAAATCTAAACCCTTCCTGGGTCAATCTTGATTTATGAGTTCAGTTTTCTTAAAAATAAATACCTTCTTTCAGTAACATCACTTTCAATATATCACCTGCTTTATAAAATATATCTTTGTTTCTTGGGAAAGAGTTTAAGTTTTTTAACAAGTACTTTTTCAGATTCTTTTGTTTTTGCACTGTTGATTGAAAAACCGTTTTAATAAAGGTGAAGCACACCTTATTCCTCTTTTGGCTGTGAGACTATAGAATATAAGCAGTGAAATGAATGTCTAAGTCTCTATTTAAAGGAAGAGAGCTAGTATGTCAGTAGGTGTTAATCTTTGTAAAAGATTCATTTTGGGATTCTTAATCCCTAGTAAGATAAGGGAATATGAAAGTTGATAGTTTCATAAAAGATTGCATCTGAATTATAGTTTTTCCTTAAGTGATTAAAACCATGTAATTTTATCTTCTGGAAACATTATTTCAAATGCAAAGATTGTGGGGGTTGGGTGGAATGGACTTAAAGAGTCAGCCAGATCTGGCTGTATGCTTTATTAAAGACCTTTTGGTGCATTTGTTTCACCTGTAAACAGTATTTATTAGTATTTATAACTTTGTTCGTCTTATGTACTATTTTAATGAAGTTGTTTGTTAGCATTTTTGTTTATTAACTGCATATAAGCAGTAATTCCAAAATACTGCTACCGATATGTTTTAAAAGAGTGTTCTGCCATGTCTGAAAGTTGTCTTTTCAAGCTTTTGCTTATTTTTCAAAGTTTATATGCTATTTATAGAAAAAAAGCAATCCTAACATTAGAGCCTATAAAGAGTGGTGTTCACTGAAAATCCTTTTTTTAAACTTTATTTTTCTAGATGTGCCTCTTCATTTTCACTTTGAAACACTGTTTAAAAAGACAGAAATAAAAGGAGATCTTGCTGAAAATAAATTTGTCGGAGATTGTATCATAACACCATCACCTGGTATGTCATTTAAAAATCTTGTATTTTATATACCTTTTATACCTTGCATTCTGCTAAGGAAATAAAATTTCTTATTTCTGCTAAGGAAATAAAATTTAACAAAGGAATAAATGTAAATCCTTAATTTTTAATATACACTTTTCAAAAATCACACACATACCCACACACGACTAGAAAATACACGGAAGTAATCCTAACAAGAAATCCGTGATACTTATTGAATGAAAAGTATGAAATGTTATTGACAAATATTAAAGGAAATTTAAATAAACGTGGAGAAACAGTATTCCTGGATGGTAGGAGTAATAAGGATATCAATTCTTCCTGTGGATTTATATGTTTAATGCAATGTAACTTGAAGTTCTAATAGATTTTGGTTAACTTAACAATATAATTATAAAGCCCATTAGGAAGAATAAACAGAAAAATATAAAAGGAATTGCTGGAAAAAGAATTGAGAGAATCTAGCCCAAGTACATGTGGAAAGATGACAAAACTCTATAATAGCCTATATTCTATTTTGCTTACATTTAGGAAAGTAAATCCATGAAGAAAAACTTCATAGCTTATACTTTATTATATAAGGGAAGAATTGTACATCAGTGAGAAAACGGAGAACTATTTAGTGAACAGCATTGTTAGTTTTGGGGGGAAAGTTTGTTTGCACAGTCATTTCATACCATGTACCATAATACTAGCTGGTTCCAGGAATTTTAAATAAAACACTAAAATTATAAAACTTGAAAACTCACAATGAAACATTTATGAGTACTCTGAATGGGGGTAGGATTCCTGAGATGAAACATTGTCTATGCTTAGAAGTAATCAGAACTAGACAATAACATTTTTACTATCCACAAAGCTAAAATCTTCTCAACATCAAAAAAGTCATACAAAATGTTTTACTTCTAAGAGAAATTATTTCCAGGTGAAATAATCATCTACCTCAGAAACTCTAGAATCAACTGAATGCCTTTTAAAATTGGAGTTGGGAAAGGTAGATTTTAAAATAAATTTTAAAAAATCAGTAGTTTTTATATATACCAGAAATAACCAGTTAGAACATATAAAGGGATAAATTATCCTAGACACACTGACAATGAAAATATACCTAGGATTAAACTTTACAAGGATCTAGGTGAAAACTTGAAGTTTACTTAGGAACAGAAGCGCATGTGCCTACAGGGAGAGAAATACCCTATTCCTGTCAGAAGACAGTATTGTAACTTAAGATATCCTTTTCCCCAAATTAATTTATAATGTATTTCTAATCAGAATCACACAGGTATTCTTCTTTTGAAACAAAGTTATTCTGAAGTTTATCTCAGAGAGGAAATATTGAATATCCAAATAAAAATTTTAAAAGGTCAATAAGGAGGTGTGTCAGATATAAAAATGTATCATAAAGCAATAATCAGTATGATACTACGATGCTGATGAAAACTAGATCAAGGAAACTGAAGGAAAAACCCTACAGACAGACCAGAGTTCATTATATGATAAAGGTGGTATTTGATATCAGTAAAAGGTGGCCTAGTGAAAAATGATAAACGTTTATATTTTCCTTATATGCCAGTACTGGTTGAAGGGCTTTATATTTGTGAATTGCTTTAATCTTTACAACCCTGTAAAGTAGGTATTATTTTTCTCCTTGACTAACTTTGCCCAGATCATAGTTGAGTAGTGAGTAGTAGAGCCAGGATTCAAATCCAAGCCGTCTGGCTCAGAGTTTGTGCTTTAAACAAGTGTTTCTTCTGTAATCAGTGGCATTAAATAATGACTTGGGAAAAGATAAAATGACCTCTACCTTACACAGCACAGTAGAACAAATTTAAGATGGATGAACATGAAAATACATTCCAGATGGATTAAAGCCTTAAATGTTAAAAATTGTATCTTATGAATTAGAAAAACTAGGTGTATTCAATAATGAAAATGAAAGAATAGCTAATATTTATTAAGTGCTTATGTGTCAGACACTATGCTAAAATTGTGTGAAGGTAAGTAGACGGCTGTTTGTGATTTTCCAGAGCTGGGATTTGTCCTGGATTATCTATTAGAGTTGGCAATTATGAGAGCACAGCTGACTCCAGGTAACCAAGAAGTAGAGAAATTGTAGTGGGTTGAAGAGTTAATAGATGGTTAGTCACCAATCATGAGAAAATATCAAAGGCTATTTAAGGGCCTGTTTAAATATTCAGTCATGAAAGATAATAGAACGGTTTCAGATACAAGAAAACTTTAAACAAACCTGACAACTGAGTGCAAAGTGATCAGAATTTTCTAAAAAGAACATTATAGGAATAATTGGTGAAATTTGAGTAAGGTCTACAGTTAGCTAATAGTGTCAACTTCTTGATTTTGATCATGTGGCTATGCAAAAGAATGCTCTTGGTTTATAAAAATACATCTCGACATATTTAGAGTAGAGGGCATTATGTCAGTAACTTAATTTCATTGGAGTTCAGAAAAATAAAATGTGATAAAATGTTAACTTTTAGGGAATCTGACTAAAAAGTATACGGGACTTTTGTACTATTCCAAGTTTTCTGTAAGTCTAAAATTATGTCAGATTAAAGTTTATTACTTTTTAAGAGGACAGATGAGAGGAACAATAACACAAATCGCAAGCAAGCAAGCAACTTCGGGCTCAGTCTTCACCACTTCCTCACATCTAAACCCATTTTCAGTGCAATCTTATAAATTTGTTTCAAATCTGCTACTCTTATCTTCATTTCCACCCCTCAGTCCAACTTAATGATCCCTTATCTATACTGCTTAAATAGCCTAATCAATTTTTATTTCTCTAATCCCTGTACCAAGTGCTTTTCAAAATGCAAATCTAATGTCACACCTGCTCCCTACCCCCATTCCCTTCAAATATTTGAGAATAGTCTTTACAGAGGAGCCCTAAAGCCCTACCGACATAGGCTGGCTCCTGCTGCGCATGCTTCATTTTTACCATGCTTCCTTCCTCCGTACCTTACTGCTATTGAGTTGCCAATTTTGTCCTGCTCCCTGATGCCCTTTGCTTTTGTACATATCATTCTTCTTGCCATCAGCTATTTCTGATTTGAAATCGATCACTTTATCTGGGGAAGCCTTTCCTAGAGCTGTCTCATTAGCTATTATATATTCTCATTAATTTCTCGTACTAGTACTTTTCTACCACACATTAAATTACAGCTTTTGAGATAATGCTTACAAACTATATCTGGGCAGGGACCATGCCAGTTTTTGCTATTGTGTCCCAGGGTATAACAGTGCTGCCATGTAACTGGATCTCTATAAAGTTATTGAATGAATAAATGAAAAGAAAAGGAAGGAGACAGGAGAGATACTGGGTCAAGGTGTTTTTAGGATGGAATCTGGGAGATTTGGGAAAGCAAGAAACCAAAGGCTGGGAGGGTTATAACTTTAGACTCTGAATTGTGATGTATTTCCTACTGTTTTAAGCATCCATTGCAACCTTACAAGACACTAAGAGAAAAATGGTAAGTGTAAAGAAAACTTTTGAGTAAAATTCAATAAAAAAACATCACCTTAGTGAAGATTTTCTACAAAATGTTTAATGTGCTGTTACAAGACAGGGTAGTGAATTGCTTTTAGAAGAAAAAAGTGGAATGTCTGGAATTTGCTTTAAAATACTTCAGAAATATCTGTAGTAAAACAGAGTGGGCACTACTGAGACACCTACATGTGCCAGTCACGTGTACATTTTAAAACCTAACTCTTTAACAATTCTAGTTATGCCCTTTTAGAAATGAGTTTAGAATTATGCCTGCCTTTTTGTTTTCTATTTAACCCCTTTCTCTGCATTCCTTTTGGGTGATAAGAAATCTTGGAGGAATTTTAACAATTTCCCTGAATTCTTTAAAATTCTTTGTTTTCCTGGATCTAGTTTTTATTTGTCCATCTGATTCTCATTCCTTTGCAGTAACGTTTTTAATCCCTTCTCTGGGTATCTTCATTGTGATGTGCTGCATGATTTATGTTTTTTTTTCCATTTCTTTTGATACTGAGTTTTTGAAATCTTAACAGTTAATATCACTGATTGTGGAATGTTTTGGCTATCATTTCTTCACATATAGCCTCCCATTTATTCTTTATTCTCTCCTGTTATCCCTTTTTGGTTTGTGCTCTTTTCCATCAGTCTATATTCTTTTGAGTTGTAGAATTGCCTCTTCCAACCCCACTGATTTTGATTTTTAGCTGTGTCCATTCTATTAGTCCAGTGAGTGAGTTTTTTTCAATTTGAATAATTACATTTTCAATTTCTAAGGTCTCTCTGGAGAGGCCTTTTGCCTGTTTCTTGTGGCAATATTAGTGTTTTAAAGACTTGTTAATCTGTACTCTATGTACCTTTATCTATTTCTTGAGACGGTTCTTTCATTTGTTGTTTGTACCTCTTCATTTTATGATTCTGGTCGTCAGACCTTTGGAGTCTTGATTGTGGTCTCATCCTTAAAGTTGATATTCACTGTTTAGACTGGTTTTCCTAGAAGGGGTAGAAATGTGAACTGTGTACTATTTTTCAGAGGCAGCTAGGGATGGACAGGACGAGTCTCAGGTGGGGCACATGGACACGGCCTTATCTCCCCATCTGCCCATTCCTCTGCTCGAGACTCTGGTTTGATCTGTGAGGACAGATCTCATCAGTGAAGCTGAGGGGCTGGCATGCTATCAGTGGCTCTAGACGATTGTCCTGTTCCACATCCTCCTTTCCTGCAGGTCTGGAGCACCTTTCTGTGGCACATTTTCCCATGTGCTTTTGTACTGTTTGCTCTTCAAATTCCATGTGGTATTAGTCTTTCAGATTCCTCATAAATTCTGCTCTACTTACAAGCTCCCTTTCTTCCTTACTAGTGTGGATGTCTACGTGCAGATCTGTGTGTCTATGTAAACAGAAACAAAAAAAATTGTCTATCGTTTTTAGGGTGCTTTGCCATCTTGAAAGCAAGTCCAGTTACTGTTGGTAGGCCATGCTTTCAGTGTTGGTGAGAATATGGCATTCAAATCTGCTGTTTTTTCCCATTCCTTTCCATGTTTCCAAAACCCTTCAAAAAAGAAGCCCTTCAAAATTTGATTAATGCAATACTGGAAATGTGGGTTTCAGATAGGCAAAAATGATGAAACTAACATTTATTGAATACTTATGCCGAGTATACTTGTAATTCTTATTCTCCCTATTTTACAGATAAAGGCAACTGAGAAATAGAGGTATTAAGTGACTTAGTTTTAAAAAATCTCATTGCTTTAAAAAGTGAAAGAATGGTGCTGGGAACTGTCAGTTTGATGAAATCTGGTTCTTGCTGCCAAGAGTTCCCAGCCTGTTGATTCTGTAGAATCTAACTTGGTCCTGAATTATTTTCAGATTTAAGGGTAAGCGGGAACTAATTTAAGGATTCAGATCATATTCAACCAGATTTACAGATCGAATCAATCTTATTTATAACATTTTACAATTTAGAAGACTTTGAGCACAGATCACTTTTCATCTCCTTCAGATAATGGAGCAACTATAGGAAGTTGGGTACTTCCTAAAGATGTTTTTAAGGCATCTTAATTCTGGGTATTTTCAGTTTAGGAGTATTCCATCTTGTAGGTAAGTAGTTACTATGTAACTGAATGGTATGTTAATATTCTGCAATGATGTTAGTAGATACACATTAACGTGTTCATTATCTGATTTGTGTTAAGGAACTAAAACTTCACATTTCCTTTCTTTCCATTTCTTTTAGTACGTAACACTTCTCTGAGTCAGTGGAAAAACGGATATTCTCCTACATGCCAGCCTCACATAAGGCCAGAATCTTCTGCACAGCTGTTCCAGGGAAGAAAGAAAAGACACTTGAGTGAAACAGCGTTAGGTAGGTTAAAATGAGGATATGAGTTCCAGTATCTAAAACTGAAAATCAAGTCTGATCTCCAAAGTACACACTGATTCATGGGAGTTGATAATTCAGTCCAGTCACTAATTATACAAAACATCCATGGGCCTGTGAACACTAAACAACATGTTCAGAATTATTTGTGGCCTGGGGATCCATCCACTTTATGGCCATTAAGGATTTCTTTCCTATGTTCCCTGACTAGAGTTCTTTTCTACTTAACTTTCATCCTGGACAGGACTTACTCTCCAGAGTTGTTCTGGACTCAAAATAGGTCAGTACAAAGTTTCCGTGTAGAAATTTATTACCATTTCTGGTACCTACTATGGTGTTGATTCACTGAAGCTTCCTCAGAGTTTTGAGAAATTAGACGATATTCAGTTAAGGTAACTCAACTACCTCATTCAATTCACTTTAGGAACTTAAAGTTCCAGGATGATCTATAGAGATGTATTTGAAACTAGAACCATTCTAGTAACACAAAGTGAGATTTTTGTGGTGATTTGAGACAAGATAGTTTCCATAGCTTTTGCAAATTAATGATAAAAAAATAAAACGGGGAAGACACATATTAAATAGCAAATTATCTATATTCCCCTTTGGGTCTTGTTCATTGTTCCACTGGACATAATAGTATATACATTGGTAAAGTATTCCCAGATGTAATATGTCAATATGCCCAATAAATTAGAAACTAATTACATCCAAGATGTACTAGACTGTAACTACACATGCTGGGTTTAGCACATTTATCACTGCCTCCAGAAGACCCACCGTGACAGACCAAGTCACTGCCCCATCAACCAGTGTGGCACAAAATTCAACTCCCACCCTCATCGAGATTTCATTATACTTGTTTTTAGTGCCTCAACCAGCTTCTAAGAAACTTCCATACCTGTATACCAAAACATAGGAAGGAAAACTTGTGTCTCTTAAGATGCATTATGAAATACCAATTACCTAAGATGTAAAATGTTTCACTTCAATCGACAGATCTAAGTTCAAGTTTGATGGAAACACAGGGATAGAAGAACAAGTAAAGCGCTTTATTACCAAGAAGTAACTAGACAACTCCGTAAAGAGCAGGACATCTGGTGTCATCTCTTTAACTAGTAAATATGAAAAAAAAACCTCTCTTCTAGAGTATTAAAAACCCAGGAAACCAAGAACCAATTTCAATATGTGGATTCAGATTTGAAGAAACTACTAGACATAAAGGACATTTTGTAACAAGTGGAAAACCATGGACTGTTTATCTTATTTTACATTACACAGGAAAATTTTAATATCCATACTAAATTAAAACAAACAAGGGCAGTAAATAAGTGTATATATACTCACAAATAGGAAACCAAAAGAAATGGAAAAAAGTAACGTGAAAGAAACACAGAAAATACCAAGAAGTAAACTTATAATAACCCAAGAAAAAAATTTCATTAATGAAAGAACAGGATGCTATAAAAATGAGTAACAGAGAAAAGGAACTTTCAGAAATAAGTACTTTAATAGAAAAATTTCCAAAAATCAATAGAATGGTCAGAAGATTAAGTCAAAAAAATCTCCCAAAAAGTAGAAAAGTAACATACGAAAACATGAGAGAGAACAGATAATACAATTAAGAGGGTAAGTCTTGAAGGTTCAACATCTGGATAGGTACAGAAACATGAACACAATTACAATAATCTAAAGAAAACAGGAAAAGAGTAAAGGGCAGGGGATGAGATTATTAAAGAAATATGTATTGGATATATATTGGATGAAAACTGTCAAGACCCCAGAAAATATAAATAATTGTGGCAGGATTGTGGGTAAGTTATTTTGAGATGAGTTTAAAAAAATAATTAAAAAAACACACAACAGATAAGGAATCACATTACCTAACTATAAAATAATTCTAACTCCTGTAAGCCATGTTAACGTTTGATACTCTCAATGGTTCTTTCCATGGCAGGAGAAAGAACAAGATTTGAAGAATTTGCTTTTCAGCACACAGAACCAGGATCTCACATCAATTTTCCTGCTGCTACTAATGTCAATGTTATATCAAGAACCCAGAATTCATCATCACAAGTAGGTTTTTTTGTATACTGACCTCTAAAACTGCTTTATTGACTTTTGTTAATTAAGAGCATTGCTTTTAGTACATATTAGCATCCTTCTTACTAGGAAGCAATAATTAAACATTTTTATAGGGAGTTAATTGTTCATTAATTCTTGATTATGGCTTTTTTCCTGTTACAGCTTAAACTTTTATCATAAGCATTCCTACTCCTTAATGTGAAGCTAAGTATAACCTTGCTAATAAGAATCAAGCACTTGTGTTGTTTTTATTATCTGGTCAATGTAGAAGTCAAAGATGGACGAGTTTAGGGAAAAAAAGTGTGAAGCTCAGGGACTAGGAACACTTAAATGAAGAGTGTAATAATTAATGATCTTTACTAAAAATCATTATTAAAGCCCACTGAGTATTTCATAGCTTTTCCTAATAAAAAGTGAGTTTATATTGAATGATCATTTCATTGACATTTAGGGTGCCTATGGTAATCTTTTCTGATAAGAGGTTTTCATTTTAAGGCTTGTATGTGTGCACACATACAAATGTACACTGTATAACTTGCTACACAAAAAAAATTGCATTGGTTTACAGAAGATAGGTATACTTTTTCTCAACATTTATAGTCAGATTTTTAACAATATATTTGTAAAGCTTACACATTGTACACTGCTATATTATCTTTATATAACTCAGGAGGGTATAATCACAGACAACTGCATACTTCTGTAAAACTACTATAATCCTATTTTGCTGCAGAATACTGCACGACGGAGATTGCGAAGCGAGAGTTCTTATGACATAGATAATATCGTGATTCCCATGTCATTAGTGGCCCCAGCTAAGTTAGAGAAACTCCAATATAAGGAAATACTTACTCCAAGGTATGTATACTTATATTTTTCAAATTTCTTCCTTCTTTTTCTTGAATAAACTCAGAGTGAAGTTAAATTTTATAAAAGATGGTCCTCTTCCCCTCCTCCCACTTGTATAACCATGGACGGAAAATGATGAAAGAAACCTTTATATTACCCATGCTGAAAAATGTGCCTCAACTTTAAATAGTATCACAACGTCTAAGGTTTTAAGAATTGGGAATTTCTGACTTATTCACTTTAGCACACTTAAGTCTTTCTAATTCAATATTTAGTTCTTATATGTAGATGGCTCTGAAAGGTACTTTAGGGATATAATTATATTAGCAAATAATCCTTGCTCTTCAAAATGGAGGTTTATACGAGCTTGCAGAGTTTAAAAAAAGCTACTACCTTTGCAATGGGGTATTTACCCTGTAAGACAATAACGCCTATTAACAATAAAGATTTGGATATACTGCCGAGTGAGCAATAAACACATTAAATAGAAAGGTGAATGGGAAGGTCTGGGAAGAATCATGGACAGGGAAGGTAGTGTAGTCACATGGAGACCACACAAAGGCACATGGACATGGGCTCAAGGCTCAGCCACAGACTGAGGTTTTGTGTGGGGCAATAAAGGGAGTTAAGGCTGGAAAAGTTAGAACCAGATTGTGGAGGTCCTTGAGTGCCACAGGAAACTGTGCTTCCTAAGGGCAGTGAAGTTAGTCAATTTGTTTTAGAAATGACAGCAGTTCAAGACTGAATCTGGCACCAGAAAGTAGAGAGAGAAGAGGATGGAAGGAAACACACGTAAGCTGGGTGACGACTATAGTAATTCCTATTGCTCTCTATCACAGCTGATTTCTAATTCTCTTGTTAATAATTTCTTTAAGGTATTAACTCTAGGAGGTATTATGAGAATTCCCACAGAGAATCTGTTGATATATTCTATATAAGAGATAACAATTGTTATTTGTGGTTTTGATGTTCTGTAGCAACAGTGATTTTCAATTTATGGTGTTAGGCTGGAACTGAATGGTTGAACCGATTATTTAATACAAAGGAATTCTGTGGTCGTTATTAAACTCAAAAGAGGCCAGGAAGGGAGTCTTCACACAAAGAAACTGGCAAATGCTACAAATCAGTTTTTGTTGTTATTGAGCCATTTTATTAGCAACTACTTGACTTAGAGCTGTTTGAAATTGGTTTGTATCTTCAACAGTTGGAGGATGGTTGTTCTTCAGCCTCTGGATGAATATAATGTAGGCGGAGAGGAGGTAAGTAGCCTTTCACTTATGGGGTAATTGTAGTTTATATATTATGAATGAAGTCTACTTTATTTGATATTTGAGGAACTAAAGAAATATAAGCCCTTTAACGTACAATGATTTTTTTCTTATGAAATTTGATTAGAAAAATGTTTTGCAAATTTGACTGCAAGGACAATGTATAAAAAAAAAAGAAAAGCCAAATATAAAATATACCATTTGCTTATGTGAGTTGTTGAAACACTGAATTTACGTGAATCTCTACATTCATTTCCAGTATTAAGCCACATTTTTCCTGCATGAGATTTAGTCTTAATATTCAAGCCTACCAAATTTAAAGTCTTGGGAACAAACTGATTTTGAATTTGGAACATTTTGGACTTTAGAAAAACAATGTGGTACATATATTACATCATAAGTACAGGGAATCTAGGACAACTCTCATAACCAAATATTAATGTTTCTATAATAAAATCAGATCAGGCAGTGTCACCAAATGAATTATGAAAACTTTTTCCAGAATTTTTGAAACTGTGGGAAAGGGATTGTATATGGGTAAAACATATCAAGAGAAGAACAACAAATTATATAACTGAATTTCAAAGTGATAGTCTATAGAAGCAGTATTACATAAAAGACATTTTGTTTTTATAAGTCTTTCTATGCCCACTGATCGTGTTTTTCAGCTACCAAAATTTACTTTTTAATGCCCTTCCATTCTTTAATGCACTCTACCCTCGTTCAGAATGATCCTAGCTAGGAAACCCAAATTCTTAAAACACTACCACCGCCATCTTAAAACTCCAGATAAGTCGTTAGGTTCTCATTTATCTCAACCAGTTTTACTTTTGATATAAACATGTTCCTGGAACAGTATACTCCATAATGGGCAATCAATACAAAATTTGAATAAAGTTTTAAAAATATATAAAATGAAAGCACTGTGAACCTTTTTGTAATCTAGGTTAAGTGTTCAAACATGACCTAATAGTGAGAAAGTTTAGGGAGTTTTTGATGCCCCCTTTTTAGGAATTTGAAGTTCATCTCACAATATTTGTTTTCTCCATTTAGATTTCAAGTTTTCTTATTATTGTTCTCTTGATGTGGAATTGACACCTGTCCTTGTATTTCAAAATGTTTCTAATAAAAGTAAAACTTTTTATTTCTAATTCCAGATAGAAGATCTTTCTGATGAAGCCTTCTCCCTAAGACACAAAAAATATGAAGCAAGAGAACAAGCCAGATGGTCATTATGGGAGCAAAGCAAGTGGCACAGAAGAAACAGCAGGTAGGTGTTATGCATTTAAAACCCAAAACCATGGAATCAACAAAAATTCTGTATGAATGAGAGAGATCACTACAAAGGAAAAACATACTGTATAACATCAGCTATTTGTGCACTGGAACTGAAACACTGCATGTACTGAGCTTATATTTGGGCTAATTCATAGTGATGAAATGAGTTTCTGTATTTTAGTCCACTCTAATGCTCAGGATCACTGTCAACCTCAGAAGAGTAGATTTAACGGATCAAATGTGATAATTCTCCCTAAAATAAAGGAGGTCATTTCAATGTATTGTACTGGATCTAACACTAGGGATTAGAATTTGGGTAACCGATTTTAACATAATTACTTCAAAAATGTTTTTGTTTAAAAAAATTTTCAAGAAACCTGTCCAGTCTAAAAAGCAACTAGTCTAAAATATTTTGAACGTCAATGAGGGAATAAATTCTAAAAACATAGTAATTATATATTTGAGAAAAATCTCTGGTAGTTTATATTTACATTTGGCTAGTGTTTTGTATAGTTAAAAGTCAGTAAGTAAGGTCATGTTGAAATCTGGTGTGCAGGCATCTCATTTAATTAGTGTTGTTAAAATACATTTCTGTATTTAGGTCTCGAGATATCCAGATTTGTTGTAGATCCTTATTCCAAGAATTATCCTAACATATATGAGATTTAATTCTCACCTTTCTCCACATTCCAGAGATATAACTTGCCAGAAGTACAGAAGAAAATGTGAATCGAGTCCTTCAGGGATGACATTACAATAATCATAGAATACTCTGGAAACTCAGAAAAACTGTTTTAAGGGTCAAGTAACTGTCCTTTGTTGTTTTCTGAGAGAACAAAAAAATAAACAAAAACCTTAAAATTTGGCAAAAGACTTCATAAAATACAATTTAAAAATCTTTGAGATATGAGTAGCATCAGGAAGATTAGCAGATGAATTTTTAAAAATATTTTGGGCAGAACTGTTTAAAGAAAAGTACCAAGTTAAATTGATTAGTGATACCTGGTTATATAAAATGTTAAGACCTTAAGAAATAAATACTTTCTTGGTTTTCTTCCTAGAGCTTACAGTAAAAATGTGGAAGGACAGGACTTGCTTTTGAAAGAATACCCTAATGCCTATAGTGGCCAGCACCGTGCTGCTCCAAGTCCTCAGAGCCAGGATCAGACTGCACATGGCTCACCGTCATTACACGAAGGACAAGAAACCACGGTAAGTGTAACCACAACTAGCTAAACCTTTTAACTGCCTTTCATCCTTCTAAAAACTTGTTTGTAGCAATTCCTTGTTATAAATTCAGGATTTGTCATGACACAACAAACGCAGTATGACAATCAGTATAGATGGAATGCTGGATATGAATCATAGGATCTGTATTCCAACATTCGGGTTCCATCACTACCATGTTTCCCCGAAAATAAGACCTAGCCAGACAATCAGCTCTAATGCGTCTTTTGGAGCAAGAATTAATATGTAAATTTTTATAAATTTAATATAGTAAAATAAGACCAGGTCTTACATTAATTTTTGTTCTAAAAGACACATTAGATTGTCCAGCTAGGTCTTACTTTTGGGGAAACATGATAACTACACTGTATCTTTTGATGGATGTCAGTACGTAATTCCACCCACTCATTTATCTGTTAGGAAATGGGGATTGTATCAGCGTTTCACTATAAAACAAATCAGATTAAAGAGCCTCTGGAACACAATGAATGTTAGCTGCTGTTTCGACTTCCCCTTATAAGAGATTTTTACTTGTCTCCCAGAAGATCCAGTTCTCACCTCAAGGGGAGTGTTTTCTACCACTGCATCTATAAAGTTCTTGCACTTTTCTTCATAAGCAGGTTGGAAAAGGAGAACCACAGCTAGAATGGAGACTATAGAATAGGCAGTGGAAAGTAGTGGAAAACTCAGAAGGACAAGTCAATAGGTGTTTGTAATAATGATGAGATGCAAAGAGAAATACTGAAGTGCAGAATTAGATCAAAACACCTTTACAACGGCTTTCCCAAAGTGCTCTTAGGCTGGAAATGAACACCAGTGCCCCATGGCAGTGTTTCATCTTCATGGAAGAGGCAAAGTGAACAAATAATTCACAAAGGTCCCTAAACAATTCTCAGTATGTTCCATTTGGAGTTGTTTGATATTTAAGTCCAAATGAAAATTTGTACATTATGTGTTAAATATTGAATAGTTATTACAGAATTGACATTTTCACATTTGATACATGAATTTAAACAAATTAGTTGAAACTTAACTGAACATGTTTTCTCTTTCAGTCTCTGTGGTGGGAACGACGGACTTTTCCACTGAAGGATGAAGACACAGATGCCTTCTTATGCCAAGATGAAAAAGAACAATCAGATTGAAAGATCGAGCCCAGCTTTCAGTAAAGTCTTTTGTGCCAGTGCACTAGAGAATGGTCACCATCCAAAAAGGCAGGCAGACAGAATGGAAGCGTACAAAACCTTTGCTCTAGGACTTAACTCATGTTAAGAAAAAAACTGGTGATAGGAAACAGATAAAGAAAACTAACTGAATGGAAAACAGGAGGAAAAAAAAATCCCTGTTCTCCATCTCCCACCCGCTCCTGTCACAATTCCAGAGTAAGAGCATGTACTGCATAGAGGAATCTTTTATGCTGTTATGGAAGGTATGTCTCTTTCCTTCTTGAAACACAGGAGTTAACTAGCTTTTCACTTACAGACAAATGCTAGTCATTTGTGTTTATGATGCAAATCACAAGCACCAAAAAATTAACTGCTGCAATTTGATGTTAAATCACATTACTGGGTAAATCATTTTAAAAAGATTTTATATCCATACACACATATATACATGCACACATACTTGTGCAAATGATAGCTTTTTCTATACACATGGTAATTCATGAAAACTGCTTCAGAAATATTAGAGTATACAAATATGTGTGTATAGAGTATACATACACACACGTATGTAGTTTTAAAAAAACACTGGCAGTGACTACTCCACTTTAAAAATGCATGTATGAATTACCCCATGAAATGTAAGCTGCACTATAAATACAGAAGCACATGTTTCCAATGATAATGGACACCTAAGTCTTGACTATGGAGATCGAATTTTTTTTAAAAAAATGTTTAACCAATAGATGTTATTTATGGAAATTTCTATACCAGATAACACAATATTCCTTTATTTGAAATCACTGATATCTGTTGGACTAAACATAGGTTATTTTCTATGCACTCCTAATAGAATCAGACAAGCAAAGTAGAGTTAAATATTGTTTTTTAAAAGTATCGCATCTTTTAAAACTCAATTACTCAACGTGAGTTTTTAAAACTCAATTACTCAACTTGAGTTTTTATCTATTTTATCTGTATCTCGTGAGAAGACACCAACTTAAATGAGCTCTAGGAAAAGTCCTGTCAGTATAAAACATTGTTATTTCTAGTTAATTTGTTATCATACCATAGCTTATTCTATTCAAATAAGCATCTATTCTTACTTGTATCCTCGAGTGAGAATTAAAACTTTTCAAAGGATAATGCTTCAATACTGGAGACTGGAGTGTACATTAAGGAAAACTTTTTGAAGCCATTACATCATTTTTTTTTCCTATGTAAAAGTTGAGGACAATTTATATGAATCCCTTTTTCTCATGTAAAAAAGGTTATTCAACTTGTAGTACCCATTTAGCTGACAATCCTGGCCATCTGGCCTAGCCTTGGGATGATATTAAGTTTTTGTTAGGGACTGGAAATTATGCTAGTTCCTTTAAAGAAGAAAAACAAATTCAAATTCAATACTGACAAATTTTTGCTTGTAGTTTTACTGTACATTTATTTTTTAAAAAAGAAAACAAAAGCCAGACAAACCCAAGTTGTCAGGCAAATAAACTCAAATCTTTCTGTCATGTCTGATATTATAATCTATGTAAGTTTTTTAATTAAAGTTATTTCTATATACCTTGTTGTCTGATTTAATACCACCTTATTCATGGGACAAAACTTTCCCAAGCTAAAATAAACACAAACATTAAGAAACAAATTTTTACTTTGTAATCTAGAAAAAAACACAAAGCAAGCTCTATTCCATGCTTACCTGTTAATGTTCTTACTTTTCAAATCTTACTTCTTAAAACTCAGTCGCCTAAAGAAGTTCAATGACACTGGTCCTGTTATTTCTTGCCATACGCGTACGTATTACGTAGCAAGAGTATTTACAATAATGAAGTGGCAGATATATTTGTTTCATAGTGTAATTTGAGACACAATATTTAGTTTATGGATTAACTCTACACCTTGTCATCTCTTAGCCTACCTGGTCTTTCATGGATTAATAAAATATGTATCCTTGGGGTCAAAAATCCATAGTTCCAGAATTTCCTCAGCCACCTGGTTCCACCACAGGGTAAAGTTAGACTGGAAATAAGACCATGTTAAGTAAAAGAAGCGTTCTTTGCCTAATGCACCTCCCAAGGCCTCCGTTTGTAAAAAGAATACACACCAGAAAATCCTATGCCCTACTGGATCCTTTCCGTGCTATCAGCCTGTTGCTGAGCTTTTGTATCTTCATTTTTTAAATGGGGACAAAAGTACCTGTCCTACCATTCACAGGAGTGATTTGTAGATTTAATGAGATTATATCAAAGTACTTTATAACCTACAAATTTATAATGATAGTTTTGTACTGAGCATCCTCGTTTCTATCCTACAATTCTAGGAAGAGTAGTGGAAGCTTTAAGTGTATGATAGTATCTCTGTTAATCCTCAGTACAAACCTGCATTTATTAGTTGCATTCAATGTATAAATCAGCTAACAGAATCTCGAAGAAATTGGTTGATTTGATTTGCTAAGGTCAAATAGTTGGAAAGGGAAGAGTCAAGATTCAACTCAATTTTACTTCCAAATGGAAGCTTTTCTTTCCTTTCTGCTCAGAACTAGCACATTATTACTTCATGTCCTGAAGAATGGTGGCCATGATTAACAAAAGGGTGGGGTGGGAGGAAATCACTGAGAAACCTGCCCCTGCAGCAAATCTAACAAACACCCTGGTAAAAATATGCTTGTATTTTAAAACAGATAACCTGAAAATCCCTGGGCTTCATACATTGTTTTTAGTCTTCATATATCAAATATAAGGTGCAAAGTAAAAAACAGATGCTTTAGAAGCAAGAAGAACATGGTATGCCATCCCAGCCAGATTCACTTCGAGTTTTCATAAGTTGCATTCTACTCATTATCACGCATACCGTGTTTCCCCGAAAATAAGACCTAGTCAAACAATCAGCTCTAATGCATCTTTTGGAGCCAAAAATATAATACTGGGTCTTACATAATTGTCCGGCTAGGTCTTATTTTCAGGGAAACACGGTATATACAAATCAATGACATGAAACAGAAAAAAGAGAAGGACTTCCTTTGCTTTTGGAAAATAGCCGAGAAACAACAGAAAACACTTTTTAGAAATGGAGAAAAAACATTTTTTTCATAGTATCTAATACGCCTTCCTTAGGAATTAAGACACATTTCTGTTTATAACCGTAAAACAGCCATATTTTTACTCTTTATAAAAATCAAGTTTCCCAGTAAAAATGGTATATTTCACCACATTAACCTTTAAATTCCATCACTAAAAAGTAGTAATACACACCAATTTCTAACCTCTTGGAACATTCTGCACAACAGATGTTAGTCACTGGAATGAATAATTGCTCAGAAAAGCAGCACTGCCTCAATTGTGATAGGATTTGGTCAATATTCTTGTTTTCCAGTAAAAAGATTTCAGGAGCAGAAACGTGGGATGCCTTGTGCTTTCATCGATCAAGAGAGCGTTTCTGAGCAGCTTCTGAGCAAACATTTCGTAACAGGTTGATCACAGATCTGGGGTCTTCACTCCTCATAATGGCACTGCCAGACACAATCATGTTAGCTCCTGCCTGCAAGAAGTAAACACTTCGGTTATATCTCCAAGGAAGATGCAGAAAAGCCTAAGAATGCCTGAAACAGAATTTCTACCCTTGCAACTTGTCAGCACTTTAATTTTACAAGAGTCACTGGGAAGTGAAGAGATTTAAGCAATCTGGTTCGATGGCGAAAGGTTGAAATGCTTAACAAATGAGGACATGAAGCTTTTGAGAAGTATAAAGCAGAAAAGTGTGGCTTTCATACAAAACAAACCAAAAACTGGAAATGCAGATTAGACCGTGATGTTAAATACAAACAGGCCACGTAAACTTAAATCACCTGCAGAGCTCCAGGCAGGGGTGGCACCCACTTAGTGAAGCTCAGGTGCCCCACTAAGCCTGGCTGTGGTAAAACACTCACCCCATCTCCACATGGAGGTTAGAGGCATCCAGAAATCAGATCTAGAATTTCATCATAAATGGCTCTAGTCAGTTCTTCCAAGGGACAAATAGGTAATTAACACACCTAAGTTCTACAGAAGAACATTTTTCCCCCCTTGTAAGAAGGTGTGTTTTCTTTTCCTATTTGGAAAAATGACTCACTCAGTCACTGGGACTTAATGATCTTCTGAAGGCGCCATGGCATTCAGCATATTCTTTTCCAAAACAGAACTTTCTTCAGCATTACTCAGATAACCGAACTTAGTTATTAATGATTATGTGATTTTAGAACATTCACTCATTGCTCTTTATTTTCTTAGTTCTACATTTGAACAAAAAATACTTTTCCAAGAAAGAAAGGCAATTTAGGAAACGTAGGGGAAATCTCTTTGGCCCACAAGACAATGTCCTGGGACAGGAAACTGGTCTGGGTCAGTCAAGCAGTCTCACCTCTGCACATTTATGGATGGTCTCAGGACCTACTCCGCCATCGACCTCTATGTCCAAAGATGGGAACTGGGTCCTCAACCAATGAACCTAGATATACACGAGGAAATAAGTGACTCCTAAAGTGGATATTGGGGGGGCGGGACGACAACCAAATAAACAAAAAAATAGCCAACATCAGCCACTAAAATAGGACTCCAACTGTCTCACACAATAACTTCATATCAATATACAAATTATGACTACGGAAAATTTCCTTTTTAATATACTAAAACAAATTAAAGTTTGCTTTTATAAAAGCAAACTCTGTTCTGTTTGGGAAATGGCATTTAATTTGCTATGGCTTTGCAGGGAACATACTTCATGAAACAAGACAGATAAAACCCTCGATATTCAATGGAAACTCCCCAAAGCTCTAAAGGCTACAGAGATAATGGTTTTGAAAGAAAAGTTCAAGATTAAGATGTTATTATCTTTTCTAATTTCCAAACCTAAATCTCTTACAGCATTTGCCATTGTGTATTACAACGATCTGTAGGCACTTCCATCTCCTCACCCTCAGAACAGGAAATGTCTAAATACACAAGTGGTTCAATATAGGCTTATTGAATGAACAAACACCAATAAAAGCCTCACCCCAGAATCAAATACTTCTTTTACCTTGGGCATCATATCTTCCATGAATTTCTGCCCTCCAAACCCAGGTTCCACTGTCATAACCAAGGCCATATCTATCTGATTAGCCCATGGTGCCAAATACTCCACTGTAGTTCCTGGTTTGATGGCAAGGCCAACCTGTGACAGAGATAAATTTGCTAATCACATTAACAATTCTATATTATATTATCGTGGTGTACCTGATATAGCAGTAATGTCTATTTTTAAAAACTAGAATACATATGTAAATGGAATGTATGAATTGTTCAGACTACATAATTATTTTTTTTAAGTTAACAGGCTATTAGATGTAAATGTTTCTAAAAGGAAGTAATATTTAAAAAAATTATCATACATTATTATACTTAAAAAACAAGTTATATTTAAACTCTGGCTTCCTAGCTGAACAACAGCTGCCTAAGTCCGGTCTTATCTCCCTATCATTTCCTGTCTTCTACCAAATCTTCTCAACTGAGTAGGAATAGTACAAAACAGTTCTGTCACCACTGGCCTCTCACCTTCATCCCATTCTCCCGAATGTCTTTAATCAAAACCCCTGGGTTCTCAGTAGCCTCGAGATGAAAGGTATACTGATTGGCTCCGGCTACAGCCATTGGCTTTACCCACTGTTCCGGCCTCGACACCATCATGTGCATGTCTAGAAAGAAAAGACACATCTCCTAAATACTGCTGAAAGGAACATACCTGGCTCATATTATCGAAGTCTACTGTTTTCTGTTTGGAATATAAACTCTTCTGACATCAAAATAATTGTGAAATAGTCACATTTATACACTGCTCACCTCCTTTTATCCTGAAGATGAGGTTTTGGTTAAACTCATTTACAAAGAAGCGTATGTTGCTGCATACGGAAAGTAATGACTAGAAATTAGGAAACCTAGGTCCAGGTCCAGGAAATGCCATTTTATTATAAACTTTAAAAAGTTGTATTATCTATGCAGACTTGCTTCCTCATTTATAAAATAAGAACGCTAAGTGATTCTTTTCACAAATATTTCACTGAGCACTTACCATACCGTTAACTATTCTAGGCCCTAGGGATACAGCAAAAGACAGACGAGAAAAATCTCTGCTGTCATGGAGATCACATTCTTAGTCGCGGAGACAAACCATAGAAACGTAAGTAAATACAGCACAACTAGGATGGTAGCTACTGAGGCCAGTGTGGCTGGGGTGGGAAGCCCTGGGGAGAGCAGATGAGGGCAGAGAGGCGTGGGCTGAGCAGAGAGATGGCAATGGCCTGTGCAGGCCATTGGGGTTTTATTCCCAGTGAGATAGGAAAACACTGCAGGATTTTGAGTGGGGAAGTGACAAGATCTGACTTAGAAGGCCATGGCATTAACCCAGGTGAGAAAGGATGATGGCAGCAACTGCAGATGGCTGGAAGTGGTGGAATGCTGGGTATATTCTGAAGGGAGAGCCAACAAGAGTTGCTGTGGGTTAAATGTAGAGGCTGAGAGGAGGCAGGATCCTGCAAGGACTGGGGCCTGAGTAACTAGAACATAACTGCCATTAACTGAGAGGCAGAAGACTGCAGGAGGAGGAACGGATGGAGGGGGAAGAACAAGGTAATAGGACACGGCTGACAAGCATCCTAATCCTAAAGCTTGAATCATATAAATATTAGGCAAAATGGGCATGGCCTTCTTAAAGATCTTGACTTCAAACTTAATAGCATTTAATGAGAAAGAGAGGGCAGCTTAAAAGAAACTAAATCAAGAAAAAACCACTGTGAAGAAGGAAAACAGTAAATACTACTGTGCAGGAGAGATGGTAGTGAGATGTTCTGAGTTCTTGTTTTGCCAGAGTGAGCATATTTCTGATCCACATTAAAGAAAACAATCCTAGTATTCCAAAACTCAAACAAAACTCTGAAACGCAGTAAGCCTTTGAAAGTGTCAGGAAGAATGTACCACTCGACTAATGAAGCCAAGATTAAAGTTTATATTTCTAAACTAACAAAAGCAACAAAAATAGAATATATATTAAAAGACAGGCTCTATTTGGTGTTTACTTCTTTGTATTATAAACAAGGACAATTCAACGTGATTTAAAGTATCTAGTTTACTCATTCCTTAAGTTACCAGACAGCTCTGTCACTCAGTCTCGCAGGCAGTAACCACTAGCAACCTTCACGGAGACTCCAGGTTCAGGGAGTCACGAGTTCAGGAAATTTGCTTGTCGTTAACATACTGAGTGAGCAGTTCTCCACTGTTCTATCATCAAGCTCCCTTTACATTCTTAAAAACCATTGAAGACCCCAAAAAATGTTGATGTGGGATATATGTATATCAATATTAATGTATAAGAAATTCAAATTTTAAAAATTTTAAAGTCCACTTATTTTTAAAAATAATAAGCAATAATACATCTATTATACGTTAATGTAGGAGTGGTATTATTTTACGTTATTGCAACTCTCTAATGTCGGACTTAATAGAAGACATCTGTACTCACATCTGCTCTGCATTCGATCTATTCCAATACTTTTCATATGAAGAAAAGGACATAAAAAGGGCAGAGTACATTAATATTATAGTCTTTCCAGGCAAGTGTGGATATCCTTCTATTTCTACACCAAAACTCAACAAGTGGTACTTTTATAAAAGTTAATTCAATGTGGAATCTGTAAACCCTACGAGTGAACCTTTTGTACTTTGTTACACTAAAACCTATTGGTCCATCTTGCTTTGAATGCATCTTTTAAGTATTGGATCAAAGAATTACACAGATCTAAATAGTGACACATTTCATTATATAATATAAAAAAGAAATCACATTATATCACTACAGATCTTATCAGAAAAGCTCTAAGTACCAGGAATCTGTCAAGCTCACAGCAGCAGATACAAGTTTTCCAAAAGTCTATAATTTTCACTTGCAAGCTAACTTTACTAGTGGCAACAAAATCTAGTAAGGCATTTTCCTTGAAGTAACAGGCTTAGTTTTAAAGAAAATGTCAGTAAAATACCCAAGTCTGATAACCATAGTTCATCTGTCAGTCTTTCAAGTGAAAATGGTGTTCATTTAAAAAAGCAGCTAATTCATTTCAAAACTCAAACAATGGCGCAAGTGGTTTTCCTTGAGAAAACCATCATCCCCCAGTATGCAGAAGAAGTGCTTTATATGGACTTCCCACTGTCACACAAAATATTAAAAAGACACGCATTCAAGGATCATGATTTACTAAAATCAGTAATTTGCACTGCGTCATCAAGGATACCTACTAGGAACACACCATGATGAAGAATGTACTGACTACTCGTGCGGTTAATACCACTGCTCTGATTCGGGCTAAGGAACCAGCAGACTAACTCACCAGAGCTTACGCAGCCTCAGTACACATACGGCAAATAATTTAAAAATAGTTTTGACCTCATGGACCATCTGAAAGGGATTCCCATGGGCCTTCAGACCACACTCGAAGGCCAATGATACAGACAACTTTCCCCTCTCACTTTATTTCTTAGATGGTTATTTCTACTCAATACTGAGATGAAACAGTTAAGAATTTCAGCAGTTATACATACAACGTATGATGTAGTTCCTAGAATATATTCACGTATCAATTATCCAACAACCAGGATCCAAGAATTAAACAAACAAATGTTTCTTAATATAAAAGACAAAGGTCACAAAACCCAAACAATAAAGGACACGGAGTCCACTCATCCTTATTTTAGACCCACTCTTAGAAAGATTGATCAGAAAGATTACTAGCAAAAAACAAACTAAAAATAGCAAGAAAAAGCAGACTGTGTGTGGTGGTGGCAGCAGGGTTGGTAAGAGTGAGAAGTAATACTAGGAGACCAAATAAAAGGGAGAGAAAAAGGGGGAAAAAATTATTAAATCCACACGAAGCCATAAGTAGAAGATTCTGTGGCCACTGTACAGTGGGGCAAACAATGCTACTTATTTCATTTCATCCACCTGTTAGTCATAACACATTTAGATTGAAAAATTCATTTTCCAAAATGTAGTACAAAATTAAGTTTAGATAATCAGAGGATTATTCCGTTATCTGGAAATTTCAAAATGGTGAACACGTTGGTAGAATACTGTTTCCCTCGTACCACATAAATGAGGCAATAATGTACTTGTTTCTGGTGTGCTCAAAGTGGATGGGTACTACATAGAAGCCCTGCCCAACAGGCCTTCCCACGCTAAGGGCATGCTCACAGTGGCACTGGATAGTGCATTAGTCACTAGGCACATATGGCTGTTGAGAACTTGCAATATGGTTAATGCCACTGAGAAACTCATGTACAAGAGATTTGGCAAGTGAGGTACTGCTAACTTAGTTTGAAAGAGCAACAGGTAGACTCAACTCGTGTTCCATGAGAAGTAATTTCTAGGTTACTGTGTGATCTTAAAAATCTTAATTCACATTATCTTACGACATTCAAGTGGGAACATCTACAGGTTCCACATACAGAAAGCTCCAATTTGCATAAAATAACTGGCTTCACTGCTAGACCATAAATCAATCAATTAATTAATTCACTTAACAATTACACTGAGCCCCAATCTTGTGTCTATGCTTAGCTCTAGGAAAACCACAATAAAAAAGTGGATGAAATTCCTGCTCTCAAGGAGTTTAGTGTGTTTCCCCAAAAATAAGACCTAGCCAGACGATCAGCTCTAATGCGTCTTTTGGAGCAAAAATTAATAGAAGACCCAGTTCTGTCCTGTTCTGTTGTATTCTACTCTATTCTTAGTCTTATATTATAGTAAAATAAGACAGGGTCTTACATTAATTTTTGCTCCAAAAGACGCATTAGAGATGATCGTCTGGCTAGGTCTTATTTTCGGGGAAACACAGTATATAGTCTGATAAAAATAACCTCAGATTGAAGGAAGTTCTAAGAAGAAAATCCAGCTGATATGGGAACTGCATAAGGGTTAATTTACAATAGGTGCTTAATTTAAGAAAGGCCTGAGGAAATGACAAATAACCTGAGGCCAAAAGATGCCACAGAGCCAGCCAGCCAAGTGAAGTTTTCCAGGCAAAGAGATTAGCAAAAGTGCCAAGGCCCCAAGATAGGAGAGTTTGACTTAGTACAGGCAGCCAATGAAGCCCCAACAGAGAGATGGGGTAAAAGCGTTCTAGACGAAATTGAAGTTGAGAAATCAACCACCTACTTTTCTTTTACTTAAGCAACACATCCAGCTTCAGATGGCATAACACCCACTTACCAAAGAAAGGGTCCTGGCCTAGCTGCTTTCGGAGGCTTTCTACCACAGGGTGACCAAAGGTGATGTTGGGAACAAAATGCCTACAAGACAAACAAAATCTTACTCTGAAAATGTTTTCAATTCAGTTTCTGTATTTTTCTCAATATGTATTCTTGATGGGGGTAGAGGAGTCTGTAATTGCACTATTTCTCAATTAAATATTTAACATCAGCATCAAATGATACTAAAAATATCTGGGTAATTTTGGCTTTACAAAGAAGTATCTCCTTGATATTTAAAAAATCATAATAATGTCATATGATTTAACTGTAAGTTATAAACCCCGACAGGTAGAAATGTAAAGATGACAAAATCAAAACCCCAGAAGTTATATGACTTGCCCAAGTCACATACTAGTTAGGAAGTTCTGAACTCTAATATGGGTCTTTCCAATTCTAATTTGTCACAGGCTGCCTGTGGCTATATCTAATCCACTTCTATCACAGGGCACTAAATGACAGTTTATTAAAACTTTCTTAAAGATCATCAATAAAGAAACTTTATGTATTAAAAGTCAACATTTACTGAGGGTTTACAACATGCTAGGTATTGTACCTCTCAATTCATTTCATTTTCACAGTAGCCTTATGAAGTAGATGTGTTATTTTATGAAGAGCATAGGATAAATAACCTCAAGTCAACCAGTTAATTATTTGTGGGAGCAGGATTCCAATTAAGTCTTCAAGTATGAGACCCAAAGTACTTAACTGCTATCCTACTCTAGTTAGTCACTGTGTTCTAGCAACTACCATACTGGGTACTTCAGAGCACTGTATTTTATAAATATGCGCAAGTTCTTGGTTAGCCCAGGAAAGTTTACAGTCTCCTTGGTACGAGATGCCTAATGACTCAGCAGAATCCATGACCTACTGTTATAGTGTATTTGTTGGTAGGAAGCCAATGTAGCCCAGGACATTTCCCAACTCCCTTAGTACCCAGCTGGCCCATGGCTTGTGAGTTTTAGTGACACGTGTCACTGCAAAGCCCAGGAGGTTAAGTAGTATTCCTTTTCTGCTCTTACTTTACCCTTCTACCAAGAAAAAAGTCCTTAAGGAGTGGCAGAGCCACAGGATAGAAAGACTATGCCCCTGAATTTCTGCAAGAAAGGACTTGCTTACTGAATTATTA
Organism: Rhinolophus hipposideros; assembly: GCF_964194185.1. Classification (NCBI taxonomy): domain Eukaryota; kingdom Metazoa; phylum Chordata; class Mammalia; order Chiroptera; family Rhinolophidae; genus Rhinolophus; species Rhinolophus hipposideros. The sequence continues at coordinate 77,831,336 of NC_138052.1, read as the reverse complement.
CATGAATCAGAAATAAACTTTATAATGTTAAGCCACTGAAATCTGGGCTTTATTTGTGAAAGTAATAGGTATACCCTACATGAGGATTGCAAGAAAAACTAAACAATAACACACAGACAAATGAGGTAAAATAATTCCAGAGAATAGTATAGTATTTTAAAAGTGGGGGAAGATCATGAGATTCACAGAACAAAGAGAATTTGTGAAGGTGGGAAAAGAAATGAAGCAAAGGCAGAAATAGGCAAGTTATGTGCAAAGAAGGGGGAAGATGGCGTTGACTAGCGAGGCCGGTGTGAAAAAAGGCAGGCAGCAGACTTTACCAGTCAGGGTATCAAATGGCAAGCTCAGTGGTTGGACTTTATCCTGTTGTAAATATGAAGTGAGGTTTTAAAGCAAGAAGCAAATAAAAAATAAAGTAGGAAGATGGACTGAGCAGTAAATTGGAAGAAGGGAGGTAAGTGTTAGCAAACGGCAAGGAACAGTAAGTATAGAAACAAGGACAGGTAAAAGTGATGGGATGTGTAAACTGATGTAGGGGGTGGAAGAGAGAGAATGAACCACGGTTAAGATTTCAACCTTAGATGACAGGCAGAATGAGCATTAATAAAAAAAATAAAACTTATATGGACCAGGCACCATTCTAAACACTTTCCATGTTAATTCATTAAAACCTCACAACTCTATGAGACAGGAACTACATTATCTGTATTTCACAGATGAGAAGAAGAGGTCCAAGGTCACACAACCAGGCAGTGCTGGAGGAGGCATTAAAGCAGGAGTGTCCAAACATTTTTCAACGGTTTTCACCAAGGGCTATATGCGGTAAAATACACAAACAGCCAGGCCACTCACTCGAGGTGAAGTACTATTGCCTCACCTGGTTTATTTAAGTAAACTAAATATATTTTTAGAATTTGCTGCGGGCCAATTAACAATGGATTGCGAGCCGCAGTTGGCCAGCGGGCCACAGTTTGGACACCCCTGCATTAAAGGCAGGAAACCTGGCTCCAAAGTCCAGGCTCTTTATTATACTCACCTGCCTCTCCACCAACAAACTAACAACAGACAGAAAAATGAAGTTCAGGTGAGGAGGAGACTTGAGAGGGAGGTCAGGATTCAGGACACATCTGAGGACTGGTACAGGCACTTTCACACACGAGCATGTCGGTCCTTGGAGCTTGGGTTTTTAATATGTAGGAAATCAATCACTCTACCATTCACCTAAGAACAATTACTGCTAGGGTTATAGATAAGAGGCTTATTGTGTTTACTTACAACTTGGACGTAGGGGTCAGAGAAGCAGGCAGGGAGGCTTACTGAATATTACACAACTCTGGAATTGAAAAATTTGTATTTTGTTCACTGTTCGTTTAATTTGCTGTGTGACCTCAGAAGTACAGGCATACCTTGTTCTATTGTGCTTAGCTTTACTGAGCTTCACAAGTGTTACGTATTTTACAAAGTAAAGGCAAGACCCTCCATCAGCAAAAAGATGATGACTTGCTTTATTTTGACACTCATTCTTTTACGGTGGTCTGCGACAGAACCCACATCTCCAAGGTATGCCTGTACTGTTTTTCTCTCAGCTTTAGGTTTCATTTATCATGAAAATAAACAATCACATCTCGAGAAAACAACAAATGCACTTTTACTTCACTGGGAAACAGAAGCAGATTGTATAAAACTACTGACCCCCAAATTATAAAATGAATAGCGCTATTAAAGATCAATCACATCAGTGCACTGTGTTCACCAAGTACGCTGGGAGAACAAAAATGCACCAGTATCCTCAGTAGAAATCCAAGGATTTTAACTAAGTCATAATAAAAAGAGGCTACAAACCCAAGCATGAAGTCAGATTGACCCCAAATTTGCCTGACTACGGTAACCATGGGAGCACTTGCAACAAAAGGATTTACAGGCTCTATTCCAAGCCCACTGACACCAAAGAGGACCTGGGAATCTAAATTCTTAACAAGTGCCCAAGACTTCTTATCAGACCAGCTTGGAAAACACCAAATTATTTCACTTTAATGAAGAGAAACTTCATCGGGAAGTCTGCTTCATTATCACATTACTCTGTCTTTTTTTCCTTGAGGGTACTTTGGGGAGCAAAATCTGCAAAATATAAATGCAATAAAAAAGTGTCCGTTTTTCCCAGAGCACTGACTGAAAATAAACTCTCATTATTTATAAGATAGGAACACATTATTTTATCTCTCATCATGTTCCATCATCAATCATAAGCTTTGTTTGTAATTGTCATGCAATCTAGTTCAGACAGATCAGGCAAAGATGGTTAAAGGGAGGTCTAACTTTGATATAAAACGTCACCGACTGTAACCAAAAAACACTTTCTCTGAATTAGGAATCACAAACTCATATGCCTACAAGGGTTGGCAGGTAACATTAAGGAGCAAAACAGGGCAGATGGGACAGGCAACAAATGAATATCTGGCCGGGCTAATGGTGGCTGCCATTCAACTCGAGCCTATTGTGATCCTGAGACTGTGGACCCAGTACTGGCAAATCTTTGGATATTTTTCAAGTTGAAAATCTAATACTAATGTGAAACCTCCCAAATTTTAAATCCTGGTAACTAATTTGGAAACTGCTTATTTGCTGTGTTCCCACACTCAGGACCAACACATTTCCAGTCACTGTGGAGTCATGACGCATTTATATGCTTCCCAATTTTCTTTTCCACTTGGGCTTTATTTCAAATATCTAACCATACTAGTACCCCTGCACCCCCACAGTGTGCCCAGAATTTGTTCCTGACTTTCCTGATGAAGACATTCAGTTTTAACCAGGAGAGAAATGGGAGTCTCATAGGAGACCAGAAAACAAGCACATCCAAACTCAGTGTAGTGTTGGAGATTTTTAAAGGGAACCAGGAAACAGAAGCATGGAGGCAGTACCCAGAGGGAAGGTAAAAAGTGGGTGGCCACGTTGGGAAAGGGAGTCCCCACCCCCACTTTCATATCCCTGGCCTGAGAGCTCAGCCTGGCTCTACCTCTTCTGGTGGGACATTCAGGAAGGGAACGAACCTCCCTAAACTGGTTTCCTCCTTTGCAAAAGGGGAATAAAAATAGCTCTTAGCTCAAAAAGCTGTGAAGCTTAAAAGGTGTATGCAGAATTCAGTTTTTTTTCAAACCAGGATGTTTCTTGGCAGAGGAGGAAAGGAGTCAATAAAAAACAAATACTTTTATCTTAAGCTCAGGGTTATGATAAAGCCTTAAAGCCTTTCATTCATTCAACCAACTGTAACTAAGCTTGTCATGGTGCTTTACCTGCAAAAAATAGAATTGAGCCAGAGAAACAGAACCTGTTTTCAGGGAGCTTACAGTGTAGGAGGAGAGCTATGAAATAAATAGTAGTGTATAAATTAGCTGCTCTTTGAGGACAGAGAATGTCTTAGGTATTCTCTGTAAGTCCAGTACCCACAGAAGACATTTCATGTCTGACACAACACAGCTGTTGCATTTTTCCATTCCTAGCTCCACCATTTCCTAGCTATGACACTGTCACGCAGGGGACCCTGCTCGCTGCGCCATTTGTCGTGCAGGGTCTCAGCTCCCACTCCCCGCCCAAGAACGCAGGACACGGTAAGGCCAAACAGGAACACCCACGGAGCCATAGATAGGGGAGTCAAACCGATATATTTCGCTGGCGGCTGGGCTGGAGACACAGGAAGCAGGATCTACATAATCTGCCTAACAGCAGTCCGCGCTTGCCAGCCACCATCTTCTTGCTAGCCCCCATTTTCTGCTAGCGTAGCCACAACCGTTATATTAGTGGCCAATGGCTTACGGGTTACAGCTGAAGGCCAACTAGCCACAGCTGCTGGCCATCTGATCACAGTTGATGGCCATTTACTACCCGAGCCAGCACCTTTCTATGTGAGGCCGAGAGCCTGGAAACTGTTTTTTGGGGGCTTTGTCCCCACAGACACCACTGACAGTGACTCAATCTCTGCATCTGATTCCTCACTGTTAAATACCAGTGCTAATAACAACACCAATCTCTTAAGGCTGTGTGAGTTAATTCACAAAAGGCATAGAACAGAAATAGTTAAGTCCTCATAAATCCTAGCTACTATTGGTATCATTAATATTCCTGATTTTGGTCAACTGAAACAAATTATTTTCTCCATTCACCCCGTTACTCAAACATGGTCCAAGACTTATTGAAAACCAAATTGCTTTATGTGTCAATAGACTACATACATATACATGTAGCCTGTTCTATTCTGAAACCCTTAGGTGTCTCAGACACAAAATTCTACGTCTCATTTTGTGTCTCAGACACAAAAAAATGTAGCTACCCATCTCTGAGGTACACATTCCATTTAAGTAATATTATCCGTGAAAGTTCAGGGTATTCAAGCAAAGGTATCAAAAGCACATAAGTAGAACTACATGATAACGAACTAAAAATTAAGCTTTTGTGAGAGATAACATTTACGACCTTCTTACACACTTAGCATAAAATTCTCATAGTACTCTACTCTTAAAAAAAAAAAAAAAATCAAGGTTTTGCCATTAACAGTTGGGCATACCAGTTAAGGTAATGTGTGGAATGCAAAAAAGAAACAACAGACTTGACCAGACAGAACAAATGAAGAAGACAAAACTCTTACAAGGGGAATGACATGAAAATGGAAGAACTGATATTGTTTGTAAATATACGATTTGCAAATTTGCATGAGGGCACAGAGACGTTTTACTTATTTAACATAAATTTATTTTTCTATCCTAACCCAAGATAATGGAGGTTATGACTTTATGGCCAGTTATCAGTGAGGCTAAGAGAACAACTGGTACTTGGCAAACCCAAGAAGATCCAAGCTGTAACTGTCACAGAGTTGAGTAATCTTGAGATTCTTACTGCCTTCTCTAGGTTTGTTTCCTCATTTTATAACCAACTTAAGAAACTAGCATCATCTCGGTTCCAAACAATATTATGTGCTATAACTACAGTGCTTAAAATTTACTTACAAAAAACTGACCTCCCTGAAGAGCAGGGTGCCTGAAGAGAAAATAGACAGGAAAATCAAAATTTGCACAATGATACACTAACAATTACAAAGAATTTACTGTATGCCAGGCCCTGTAAACTTTACATGTACTGCCCAAGCGATAATTCTATTACTACTCGCATTTTTCACATAATGAAACTGAAACTCAATGAGGTTAAGTGGCTAGTACCAGGTGATCCCAGCAGGTGGCACAACTCAGGCAATCTCACCGCAGGTGCCAAACTCCATCGTTACACAAGGCTGGCTCCCCAGCTTTACCACTACCTACCTATATGAACTTGGGCAAGTCATGCCTATCCCCCCTTCGGCCTCAGTTTCTCTAGCTGAAAACGAGACACGTGTCCTAGAGATTGAAGATCGTTTCCGCATCCTAAGTGCTAGACCACACGTTACGCGGGGGGGAGGGGAGGAGATTGAGACTGGGGACGCATTCATGGCCCAGGATACCACCACCTCAGCTCCGCTCTAAGCCAGGCCTCCAGGACGTTCCCCCCAGTCCCGTTCTTATAACCGCGTTCAGAGTGAGGCGCTCCGCGGGAGAGGGACGCCGTGCACCCAACAGGCATTCAATAGAGGTGCGCCCATCCCGCCCCGTGCAGCAACCCTGACCCGAGCCCCGCAGAGTTACCCGTCCATTACATCCAGGTGCAGATAGTCGGCCCCAGAGTCCAGCATTCGGAGGCACTCGGCCCCTAAATTGGCCAGGTCGCTGTTGAGGATGGAAGGGCCAATCTTGCAGCCAGACGCCATGGTGCTAGTTCCCAAGAGCAAGTTATCCCACGAGTCCCCGGGCAAGACCAAGGCGTCGCCCCGATTGGTGACGCAGTTTTGCCCGCCTCTTCCCAGCTAGCGTCTTCCGGAAGCAGCTCTGCGAGGAGGAAGTCCCGCCTTCCTCTCGGGGGAGGGGCTAGTAGCCTGAAGGCATAGGGGCGTGGCCTCGCGTAAAGGTCCCTTCCGCCTTCCTCTAACCTTCGCTTTTAAAATCAGGTTATTGGACCTGGAAAAAATTTAAAAAAAAATAAAATAAATAAAATAAAATCAGGTTATTGGAACAGCCCTTTCTGAACTCAAGGAGTTCCTTAGTCTTTTCCCGCCGTACATCCTCTATAATTCCCTTTGCTCGGCTCTCGCCCTCGCTTCACTTTTTGTTTCTCCATTTGTGCTTTCTTTTCCTCCCCAGTTCCAGTTATCCTTAAAAAACACAAACCAAAATCCCCTTGCTCCTTATTTCTCTCTTTGAACTATTCTTAAGAGATGGAATATTCAGATTCAGGGAGGAATCCTACCTCTTCTAGACACTAGCCGTGTGAACCAAAATTAATTTGAGACTAATACAAAATAAAAAGTATTTGAGCAAAAGGAACCGCAGCCCCAAAGACAGAGTAAGATCACAAACTAAACTGTGTCCTGCTGAGACCAAGGGGAGGCTATCTTTTATAGTGAAAATTCCCGCCCAGGTTCCCAATTAGGTCCGTTTAATGTAAATGAGGGATCCAAATCCTTTCACTTGTGGTCTGAATCCTGCAGTCCTGATTGGTTAGCAATTCTGATTGGATGGGGCAGATCATAGCTCATTGGTGGAAAGAGGAAACCAGGAAGTCCCTTATAATAGTTGAAGCAGCCTGAGTCAGTAAGACGCAGTGCAGGAGGACTGAATTCACGCTACGGTTCTACATGGTACACAAAGTGCGCGAGAAGCTCCTGTCAGCAAGTAGCCACTAGGCTCTTATTATTTATAAAATTTGGGCCCTCGGTTGACCATGGGGAGTCCATCTCAGCAGATAAATTCCTTCTCAGGATGAACATGAAATTAAATTTTCTCCTTGAGGTCCACAGTGACCTGTCAAGTCATTTCTCTCTGCTTCATCTGTTTTCTCATCCATTAAGACCGTGCCCAGAGTTTAGGGTTGTGAGAATTAAATAAGCAAATCCAGGTGATGGGCACAACACATAATACCTGGTACTCAGAAATAAAGTACCAGGTGGTGGTTATTACTACTCTCCTAGGCTTCTGGCCCTCATCCCTCTTATCTTCTTTTTTTTTTTTTGTTTTTTCCTCTCAGGAATGCTCACTAAAAATTTGTATATGCTTATTTACTGTTGAGACATAATCTAGAAGAAGTATAAGAGTGTCTGTTCCCCTGCCAAATGTGTCTAGGGTCATTGGGTCAGGAAAGACAAAATACACATGAGGAAAAAAATGGATTTAGCAAGAGCATATCTTAGAGGGTAAGGATAGGGCAGTTTGTACTCTGTACAAAAGACAGAACTGGTGGTAAATTTGACCCCATGGTAGTTCTGGCCACATTCAGAAGACACAACCAGGTCCTTAACATTCCTCCTGGGAGTTTACTAGTCATTCCAGCAGGTCATAACCTGGGCAGAAGCTGGGGTATCTGTCTCCCAATGTGCCCATTCTGCTTCATTTATAAGTTAAGGGTGGAGAGCACGAGCAGAATGGAGCTCAGTTCAGGTTGGAGGGAGGAACTGGAGGTGTCTAATTGAAGGGTGAACGTAAGCCAGACTAGGGGGATTGAGGAGAAACATCAAGGCACACCCAGGGATCCGAAAAAAACATTTTCCTGAATGAGTTAACCTCTTCCCTATGTTAAAAAATGAGAAATGAAAATCAGACATCTTAAATGTTTTTTTTTAGATTTATTTTATTATATGTGCATATTCAAACACAGAAGTCTTAATATCTTTCATAAATATCTTTCATAAACATTTCAGTACTTATTCATACGCATTTTTTCCATGCTCTTTGGTCATTCAGTGTTCATAACAGACTTCATAGTCATTTGAGGGAAGTTGGCTGTGTAATCAATCATTTATTTTCACCTGTAAAATGGCTAGTAAAGGATTTTCATCCTGCAGTCACAGTGACTCTTGAAAAATATTATGGAGGTACATTGATCTGTAATGCTAAACAATCCTAAAATAATATAAGTAAATTTGTCTTAAGTTTTTCCAAATACATTCTGCCCTTCATTGTATTCTCCTGAGTGTCAAACCAAACTCTGTTTCTGAATTGCTGCAGTTGAAGCCCACGAAAGTAAATGAGGAAGTGGGACTGTCTACTTGCGCCAAGGACAAGGCCATGGAATTGGGAGTGTGAGGTCACAAGGCAAAAGCATGACTCGGTGTGATAGCAGCAAATTCTGGAGACTATTAAAATATCCTGATTAACTTGAGGAAGGGTATTTGTGTTTTGGTCTATGATTCTATTTATGACCCTTTCTTTCTTGTAGGTCCCTATACACACCCTATTCTCATCTCAGATATTGTTGGAGTTGGACAGCAGAGTGGAGAATATTCTTCACTGACTAAAGAGACAGATACTAAAGAAGGGAGGAGATGTCACCTTGCCTTGGTATTTTTGGAGGGCTGAAGTAGCAAACCTGTGAATGAAGCTCTAACTAGACGACCAAAATCACAGATTCCCCCCACCCCCATATTGACATGCCCAATTGTACCTTTTGACACTAGTTCACAATGCCTTGTCCCAAAGCACTCAACAGCCCAGTTTCTGTTTTGGAAAAATCAAATAACTTATCTAATAGAATTATAGTAAGCAGCAAATACTGAAAAGTAAAAGTAAAATGTTTTGCTGTATCCAGGATTTGAACTGCTTAAATTGAATCTGAGTAGTATAAATCTGAACCCACTATCATGGATGATACATATTTATTCCCATTTCACTCAAAAGTTAATTTCAGAAGAAGCAACCTCTTGGCTGAGCCTAATTTCTTATAGATGGGAAATAGGTATCTGTTTTAATTTTCCTCTGAACAAGATAAATATCATTAAGCATTATAGCTTAAGAAATGATCTAGTATTACCAATACAGTATTTATCATATGTAATAATTTTAGTCATATACTCAATATTTCGAACATTACAAAAATGTTATCTTGAACTTTTTTTCTAATCTCCCCTACTGTTTTTTTTTTAAATAGTTATTCCTTCAAACTCCAGGTACCAGTATTCCTGAGAATACATCTTATGACAATCTTATGCACATACATGTAGATACTTTATCGATTACACATAAACACCCAACACATTACATTCAACACATTTAAGGGCACCTTAAATGGAACAGATGCATACATCTGTAAAATCTCAATAGTCCCAGTATGAAAACATTCCCACTCTAAAAGGCCCTGCTTCTCAGAGTGGGGGCTTTTTTGCAAGGTACTTAGCTTATTGGAAAAGTTTCCAGCAGATTTCCATGACACTAGAGTGAAGGAGTCAGGCTAAAAGGCAGACAGGTCAGCATAATCATGTTCAAAACAGCCCAGTACTTTTTAAATACACATATAAAGGTATTTAGGATTCTTGTCAGATACTTGACAATCTTCTTTGATACCTTTACTTTTTAAATATTTGATACAATTATACATAGAGAATTTGAAACAAGACTCAAGACACTGGAACAAAGCACACACATATATAGAGACTCATATAGTCCAGACACTTATAATTACCAAACATAAGGCCTCTAACACTAATTTAGCAGCATAATTTTTAACAGCATATTTTTTAACAGGCAATATACATCAGCTTAGAAAAAATCATAAAACCACTTATATGTATATTTCTGCACTTGAGAATTAACTCGGCATTAAGTGTCAATGTTCTGAAAATACTGTAAAACATAACATAAGCTTCTATTTTCTGAAACTTTAGATTTGAAATTTTTAATTTTGTCCATTGTCTTTAACTCACAGACAATGTTCATTCTCTTAGTAAATGGGACCAAAACCCCAAATTATATTTGAAAGTATAAATCACAGTATAAACAATGCCTATTTAATAAGCAATTCTAACAGAAAAATAATTTTCCTTTGTGATTTGGGTAGGTTTAGCAGGTCTCCTCTCTATATACATATACTTTCCAAAGCCAATACAGTCCAAATTTAAGCACACAGAATGTTTTTTAAATTCATTGCAATGTAATCAAAATCTGTATTTGACTTCAACTGGAGGACTAGAAAACACACACACACTCACACACACCCTGCCATACCAATTTAGGTATGTATATGAGTTTTTTTACGCTTAACAGTTATATAATAGTCTTCTAATGTAAACCGTTACAATTTTGAAATTCAGTTTTGAACTATATGATAACAAGCCCTACTATAACATCAATAATACGCTAGATATGGCTTCTCAAGCCTTCTAAGTTTTATACTTTTTTTGAAGTAAGTGAACTTCAGGTTAAAGTAAAATTCACAAGCTGACTGTGTCTAAGAAGAGATTGATGACTTTATATTTTTTCTCATAAACTCAGATGTCTATAAGATCATAAGAATATTGAGAAGTTAACATTGAGAAGTTATTTTAGTGAACCCATTCTAACAACAATAGCTTTAATATCTGAAAATATGCCCTTGAAGGCAGGCACAGGTTGCTGTAAGGAAAGTAATCACATTTTCCAATATCTCCTGATCTTGGCATTGTCGTAGTCAGGGCTAGAAGTAGGAATATCATCTCTTTCTAGCTATTATATTTACATTTCGTTTTTATTGTAGTATAGGCTGTTTCGGTTCTCCTTGATTCAGAATTGTGTCTGATAATTTCTAGAATATTTTCTCTCTAATGTGATTGATTATAAAAGGAATGATCTTATAGCATTAGCATTTTGATTTACAACATTCAGTGAAAATGATGGTTGAAAAATAAATATTGAAAAGTCTACAGCTCTAAAAATAGTATTTTTTTCCTTCTTCTGAATGGCTGTATTGTTGATCAAAACAAAAATGGCTACAGGATAACTTATTATTTAATTTCTCAAACTAATATTTTCCCTATTTATTATTTTATGTAAATTACTACTTGTATAGCCACCTGATTTAATATTTTTGAAACTATAAAAATAAACATCTGCATGAGATGTATAATGTGAATAACCTCAAAAAATTGCATTCTTTTTAGAGCATATTGTTTGTTAATATTCGTAAATAAGCATCTCTGTAATAGTATATATTTTTAACTGCTCAAGCCTTCTTGAATCATAAACAATTTGCAAATGGCTCTTTCCCCTTATTCATCCCTGGTTTTCATGGTCTTCACACAATGAAATCATCTTAGCCATTGATTTTTCAAAGATGTTTATGAAACAATATGAGCATTGGCAGTGAAATCTACTGAGATTTGTGTCACCCATTGGATATAAAGTGCTGTGTTTTCTTTTCCAAGCAAAAGTATTCAACTTTAAGTACAGTGATCCCTCCCACATCTTGTCTAGACCCATAACTCTTACAAGATACAGAACTAAACATGAGACTCATCTAGGTCTACACCAGTCTCCCCAAGCTCAGTGGGAGTAAAAGTGAACTGGCTGGCCAGCAGAGGGTTCTCCATGCCATTTTCCTCGCTGATGTGAAGGACAGTGTCTCCATGCTGGAGGAGGATGGACGTCTCAAGGCCTGTGAAGTCATCAGGGTCTGAGAGTTGAGTAGAGAGAGGGCTGTGCGCTGTCGCACCTTGTACTTCTGGGTCCTCCTTCTTTTCTCCTTCAGCAGGAAGGGTCTCACTCTGTGATCAAAAGGACCATAACATCATGGAAAGGTAGGATGGGTGCCAGGGAAGAGTATAAAAAATGTTGTCTAGCTATAACTAGACAAGGAATTACAAGGCTAGTTCCAATTCCAGGCTTTATTATATGTGAGATCTTATACAAGCCCTTCCAACTTTCTAAGTCTCAGTTTTCTAACCTGTAGCATGAGCATTATTTTTTCCCTGCTTACCTTGTAAACTGTGAGGATAAAATGAGAATAGTGTTGCAATGCTTTTTAAAGCCTATAAAAGTGTATATAGTAATAATGCCCGTTAGGGTTCTTTAAATACCACACAAGAAGAAAGTGAGACCTATGGAAATTCCTTTATAAAAATCAAAAGAAGAAAAAATACCACAACAATGAGGAAAAAGATGAAAACAAGAAGTTTTTCACATCTTTTAGGCTACAGAAGGCTCTGTATTTAAAGGCTTCATCTAAATTGGTAACTTCAGTTGAACTATCTTTAAACTATGTATTATTATCTACTGGTTTTCAATGGTTATTTTAACTGAGCAATATTTTCTTTTAGGTTTTTCGTAATGAAGAATACCAACACTTCTCTTATCTTTTCTTAAGTAAATGTATTCCTGGCCATATGCTATAGATTTTCTTTTTCATGATGATAGGAACATCGTCTGGCTAACAAAATGTTACAGACCCAGATTTAATTTATATGGAATAACTTTGCATATTGAAATGGTTCCTAGATCTAAGTAGTCAGGGAGCAACCCTTGCCTGTTTCTCTAGCACCCATACCTGCTTGGAAGACAGGCTATGAAGATCAGCGACAACAATGGCCGGGGAAGACGTGAGGACTGGTTTGTCCATCCCTTCTGGTTTTCTCGATGAGGATGGGCTGCAGCCTTGTGACTGGGCTGTGACAGGGAGTGTGTCTGTTGGGACACCTGCTGGCTCTGGCTGAGCCTCAATGAAGGTCACAGATCGTTTCTGATCTGCTGTAGGTCAGAAGTAAAGCAGTAAATAGAGGGGAAATACATTGGCAGTGCTTAATAATTAACTTTAACCAGTGTCTCTTGGCTTATCTTAATAAAGACATTGCTGGTTTATTAATAAATGAGAGCATATTTAATTATTATGTACATATTTTGATGTCACCTTCTTATAAAGAGTAAGATTGGGGTAGAAAAATCATTGTTACATAAATGGACTAAAAACAAGATTTGTATAGAGCATTAGGTGAACTTGGTCATCACTCATAACAACTGCCAACAGGCCTTAAAAGGCCCTATTATTCATCATTTCTTTGTTTTCAGGAAGATATATAACACCCAGTTCCTGGTTTGGATAGAGAAGACACAAATTTCTATAGTCAAATCTCAGCATTCATATTTATTTTGGACTCTTCCATTTCCCTAGGTTCATGGGGGGTAAAGGTGCGGGTTGGGAAAGATGAGAAGACAAAAAGGCACTATAGTTTTCTAGGAAATGTCTTCCCTTATCCTAGTGCTTTCCCAAAGCCGTGCTTGTCGGCATGAGCTCAGTTTCTGCAGCTCTTCCCAGCTGAGTTGGGAGGCATCCTGTCAATGACACGATCAGAAGGGACATAGGAGGCCTCACCACATGGCTTCGTTTTAGGTTGAATGCTTCTCCGAGTGGTCGACAGCCGAGCCCCATGGCGGTTTCTGGGTTCAGTCTGAGTCTTCTGACGTGAGAGTAGAGGACGTCTTAGCTAAAGAGAATAGGCAGAATGAAGCTGGCAAGAAGAGTTTAACTGCCTGGGAGGAAACACTGTGCTAAGAGCATTCTGATGATGGCTTATTTCTTTCTTGATTGGTTTCTGTGTTCTCTTATGGTTGTTTCTTGCATTTTTAGCTAATAAAATAAACTTTGTTCTGTGTTTTTAACTACAGGTATTTGATTCTGGCATTCCTTTTAACCAATTGTATCTCCTAATTATTACTTCTTTAGATATCCTAGGAACATTAATTAATATAATTTAAAACAGTCAATGTGAGCATTTCAGTGAATTTTAGGATACAAAGCTAATAATTATTGCCTACAGGTCAGCCTTTCTTCATCTAAAAGTTGCAGCTCAACATATGCTAACTCTCAAGGAGAGGTTGATGAAAAACCTCAGATGCATGAAAGTGTCCAAAAAAATGCTGGGATGCTCCCATCGAAGCAACAGGGCAAAGCCTCATCTAAATTTTTATTTAAAGAGTAATGTAAAGGAACCTGAACCTAAGGAAATCTGTAAAGATGATCGTTACTTTGATACCAGTTTTAACTTGAATCACTGATTTTGTAATGAGGGAGAAAGCACAACTATGTCTATGCCTCTATACAGAAATCAACTTCTTAACAAATCTTCCTCAGTGAGTAAGTTTGGATGGGAAAGAAGGTGTCTGAATAGGAAACAAATAGAAGTATAGGGGCACTTATTTCACTAAGTAATCAACTTTGCTAACATGAGCTAAAATAGAAGCTAAAAACTGATTGTTCAAGCACTTACCATGTTTTAAAGTTGCTCTGTACTCCTTATTTTGGGTGGTGAGAAGGCAAAATATAATCTTAATATGCATGGACATTAAAAATTGAATAGAGCTTCCATTTTCTAGGATGACTCTCCTGCTGTTTTGGGCTCTGCTTACCTGCCTCAGGCCCCTCTTCCTCCCCAGCGGCTGCTGAATGAGGAGGTTCTGTTGGCCAGGTTCACTCTGCACACTTGCCACCCTGTCAAGCACCAACAGCGTTAGTGGACCTGGAGAGAATTCAGAAGACCACTCTCTGGTGGATGTTAGCCCAAATCACTTATATGAAATAGTCACTTCAAAGATACCATTATCTTTGAAGGAAGGTTGGGAAAGAATCCCTGAAATGGGAGTTTTTGAAGATTTGGGAAAGAGGACAAGGTCTTGTAGCCCCAAACTGCCAAAATTGAGATTCTGTTTTCCATCACTGATGCCATATCTATCATTCAACAAAACATTGGTTTGATCACACCCTGGTTTGGAAGCCACCAAACGGTTTAAGATGTCATATTCTAATCTCAATTTTTTTTTCCAGGGGGAGGGAAAAAAGTGGTGACAAACAAACACAAACAACTCTACCACATGGATGGGAACACCTTTTTAAAAATTTCAATTTAAATGAAAATAAGATGGATGAATATCAAACACATCAGACACAGAATCCATTTGGGTGAAGGGGTACATTCAACACGTTTGCAGCCTGAAGTCTCTGTGACTACTGAGTAAATGAATAGTCACATGGGCAGACAAGTGTTTTTTAAAAATGGTTTTAGATTTAAAAGGCTGGCAAAATAATTAAGCTGTCAGTGGAACTCAGAAGATCAATGGATTAACATCAAGTAGCTGCACTCAAACATATTGTGCAATTTATAAAAGCAACAACCTGCTCCCCCCAAATTTACTGTGTATGTGTATTTTATGTGCAAAAATGAGTACTGGCAGTGGTCACTATTTTAGTGTTGAGTGAAGCTGAAAATACTGTCATGGGCCCATGATCCTTTTTCATTCCGCATGCATGTATAATAGGTGTTCATAATGGGAGTGGGGTGAAAAAAAGAAATGTATTGTGCCCCAGAGAACATTGTAATCCTGTGGATGATGCCAATGTGATTATTTGGTTAATGGGTAATTAATTTCTGCTTTGCCTTTGCAAAAGGAGAGTCATCTACAAATAATTTTTAGAGTAAAATATTCCACAGAGGAATCCAGAGTCAGCAACTGTCCAGGAAAAAGAGAAAAAGACTATACTCATTCATTTTCATATTTTTAAAAAATGAGCTATCTAAATACCTAGCTGCACTTCTAGGGAGAGAAACTGGTGGCAAGGTGGACACAGATGTTTCCCCTGTTGTGTTGACAACTGATTAATCATCACATGGCTGACACAGGTACATCTGTCAGTTTTTAAGTCTTATATTTCCACTGGAAGGAAATCAGTAATTCCCAAATGGAGTTCATCAAAGGTTTTACAAAATAAGGATGTAATTATATCATAATTATATCACTTGGGATACACAATACAAAATTCCACAGAGTCCCCCAAACGAATGTTTTTTTAAACTTTCTTGTTCTCCTAAATATCAAGGTTAAAAGATCAATGTACATTACTTTTATACATATATTACCTTGTACCATACATGACCTTACTACGATGACAGAAAATTACCCCAAAGGAACAATTCAATAAATTCTGATAAGCAATCCAGACTATGTTGCTGGCATGTTTGAAATGACATCTCCTTATTTATTATACATTTTAACATGTGTCTTAAATTGGAAAGAGTATTCAATTACCATATACACAAAAGTAGAAACAAGGTTCTCCCAAAAACCAAGCAAAGCTTTTTTTGGAATGGAGTCTTCATTGACATCTAACTGTTACCTCAGTTCCCTTGGCCATAAAGGGAGGTTAATACTTACCATTTACCTCCCACTAAAGTAGAGAATAATAGTTAGTTGATGTAAAATGGATTGAACATGAAAAGTAATGTATATAGCATGCTTCCTTGTTTTATATTTGATATTTGTAATGAGTTTATTGCTTTTAGAACTCTAAACGGAAGTGGGTAATAAAATGTTTTGAAAATAACTGGGCAGAGAAAATGAAATCGAGGCAGTCCACTTGTCTCTTTTTATTCGGTAATCTGAGATCGTGAGGAAAAAATGGTGCAAGAAAAGAAATACACGTTACTCAGGGAGTGTTAAATGTCAAAACATAATGAAAATTTCATGATGATTATTCCAAGGGAGGATCATAAGCATCAAATTTTCTCTATGGATAGAGAGGCTTATTTCTAAGAAATAGATAAAGTTTATAGCTTTAGTAATAGTAATTAGCTATTCTATGTAAATGACATAGCATTTCATCAATGGAATGCATACATCAAGGATGAAATTATAGAACATGTCTTTGGAGATATATTGCAGCTAAAGTCCCCCTACAATGTAGTGCTAACATGTTAATATTTGGGACATCAAAGTCTGGCTTAATTGTGTGCAGTTAGGACACATTGTTAATAAACAGCCAGAGAAGTTAATAATGGAAGTTATTTATGCAGGACACATCTTTTTTTCTCAGGTCTATATCAAATTAGGGTTGCATAGAAAATGTAGCGTCACTTTAGCTAATCTCCACCTCATGTAATATTTCAGTGATCTGTAGGATTTGCGATGTGTGATGGACTGTAGGTGTACAAAACTAAAATCAACCAGGAGAAGACCAAGGCGTCGGCCCTACACACCTCTCCGTAGAACACTGGTTTCCTGAGGTTTTTAATCTTGGAAATGAGAAATGGCTGATTTCCACCATTTTGCTAAGAAAAAGGGCAAAACAATAAGGATAAAAGCAAATAAGGCTTTCTAAATTGAAGCTAAAATCATCCTTTGCATTTTTGAGTCACTGAAAAACATTACAATGGCACACCATAACATGACTGTAGAGCAGTAAATGCATGTGGGGCTTGGCAGAACTGGTGTGACTCAACTGTCTACAAAAAACAAAAACAACTTCCTCAGAACGGAGGAAGTCATTTATAAGCTAGGGATATTTAGATAATGTTAGAAGGGCAATTTTGGCACAAATTACCGTTTTCCTTGTTTCAGCATGATGGCCTGGATTGCAGCATATAAATATGTATCTTCTAATGGAATATATATCTAATAGTATTTTTTAAAAACCGATGATAGGCAAACAAGGGGCCATTCAATAATGCAATAAAAAT
This sequence comes from Rhinolophus hipposideros, assembly GCF_964194185.1. NCBI lineage: Eukaryota > Metazoa > Chordata > Mammalia > Chiroptera > Rhinolophidae > Rhinolophus > Rhinolophus hipposideros. The sequence goes on along the minus strand of NC_138052.1, from coordinate 77,814,013 downwards.
TCATATCACTCATCTCAAATTACAAAAAAGTACATAGATTGAAATATATTTCATAAATAAAAAAATTTAAGTGGAAGCACTGGGTGAGACTGCCACACAGAAAATGAATTAGTATTTTCATGGTTTTTATCTGTATTTTTAGTTTCAGTTTTAATGTGGTTAGAGAAATCTAGAGGTAGAACACAAAACACAGCATAACCATTTACCCTGAATGATTTTCTCCTGACGGGACTGCGTAGAGCCAGCACCAAAGCAGCCAGAAAGCACTTGCAGAGAACAGGGAATTCAACAGTAGACAAAAATCCTACTTTTCCTTTTCCCAGTAAATGTGTATTGTTTAAAATTTACTTAGCCTCCACAACATCCAAGAAAATGTTTTAAATGCCATAGAATTTAGAGATTAGAGGCTGCAATCAGATTAAACAGGGGGAATAATCTGGATCTTAGATATCACCCAAGAACTGACTTAGCAATGACAAAACACACACGTGTGTATCTCAACACACCTTTTGTTAGCCATTAATTCTCAGCTGCATAAAAAGGTTGTTTGAATATTTTTCTTTATGCTTTGAGACTACTTGTCAAGTTTTTAAATTTTGAAAATGTGGATGATAATCATGAGATGTGTTCTACTACATAGGTTATTTTTATTTTGTCTCACCCAGACTACATCTTGTTCAAACTTGAGCCACATTGTTTTTTTCCACTGTTATTAAAATTATCCTGATGAAATCAAATAGCATTGTAATCTCTTTTTATTTTTCTTAGAATTTCTTGTCAGTTCCTGCCTTTCAAAATATTCTAACGTGTCCCAACAAAATCTAATTCTCAAGTAGAAGCATACAGGCTTGAGTGGTTGAATAACCTTCTTATGTCTACATTCTTTTGCAAAAAAAAAAAAAAAAAATATATATATATATATATCATCCATGGTGTGTGTATCTGGGGAGAGCACAGGGCAGGAACATCTCCAATGAGTTTCTGTAACTATAAGAGCATCACTCTTAACAAAAGAGAATTCTTCCATAGAATATTATTACAACTTATTAACTTTTTTTAAAAAAGAATCTTTTCTTCATAGCATAGTGCTATGCATAACAGGTTGATATTTCTTGTCATGAATCTTTAAAAAAACAAAACAAAAAACAGTAAATACAGGTTAACAAAATCCTAGAAGAAATTTTCAAAAGGTCTGCAAAATTATTTTTTTCCTTCTACTCATTGGGTTATCCTAGTTATGCTGGTCTCGTCCTCACTTAGCCCTCAAACCAACTTGCCCATTTTTGCTTAAAATAAGTGCTCTTTCAAAAACAAATCCCCAGAAAGTTAACCATAATATGGGGGTTGGCAGGAGAAGCTGGGTTTATTACTTTCCCTTAGGCATGCTTTCTGATATCCTTTAAGCTTTGGCACCAGATTTTCCTTACAACTACTTTGAGTGTATTTTAAGTCCTGAGTGCTCAGGTGTGTGCTAAATGTGATTTACAGTGTTAAGGCCTTACTGTTTCTTCAGGATTTGAAGAGTCTGCAGCATAAGGGAGTTTCGTGCCCAAAACAGAAAGCCTGGAAGTCAACAAGTATATATCCTATTTTATAAACCCATCTCTTATTAAATGCTGAAAGTTCCTCTCCTCCAAAGAGAACTTGGTGACATGATGGAGTTCAAGAGATACGATTTGCAGCGTATGACAAAAGTGGATGTGCTACTAGCTGATGGAATGCCTCTGCTTTAATAGAATAATTTAGAATCTAAAGTGAATGCCTCATCTTCTAGTTTCTTAATGACCACAACTGAATGTGGGTGATTGGGTGACACCCCGAACTAAAACAGTAGTTACAGGAACAACAGATCAACAACAGTTGATCTAAAGTAATCACAGTCCTGACATGACTGACTAATTCAGTTGTAGACAAAATCTATAGCTTTGGCTCTGAACCAGTCTCATGTAGCAGAACTTTGGGTTTATTCCCATTGACAATGGACCCAGGGCAGATTGGATGGTCTAGAGAACTCCAAATCAGTCATTTGAATGCTCAGCCTGCCAGAGAGGGCCAAATCCTTTGGAGAGTTTATAAAACTCCACTCAAACTCTTGTCTTCTCTCACCACCACCACCACCACCACCACCACCCCTCCCCCCACACACACTATTTACTGAGCAAGAATTTGACCTAATTAGAAAAGCCCGGGACAAAGTCGGCCAAATGGAAGACTGGTTTAACACTTTCTTTGCTCAGGAGTCCACTGAACTTATCTTCTAATCAAAGTTCTCCTGTCTCACATGTAAGATTAAACATTTAACAAATGCATTCATTGAAAGCAGTGGTCACAGTGCTAGACTTGGTTCTGATCTCTTCAAACGCTCTGCACAACTCAGGGAAACCATGTTGAGGATTGCTGTGTTTTTTCTCATCCCGGAAGCTCTTGATAATCGAATTAAGTCTGCACTCAGCGGCACTCCCACATTTACCACCAATAAGAGACTGATCTGTCAAGGCAAGGGCTAGCAAACACAATGAATGTCATGATTTATGGGTCCAGTAAAAAAAAAGAAAAGAAAAAAAAAGATACACCTGGTGATGGACGAAATTTCCCATTTTCAATTGCAGAAGAAAATGTGAAATCTGAACAAGATGCGAAGAAAATAAAGGACAACCTGTCACAGGAACGGCCTCTCAACATTTCCTCATCTTTGTGATAAAGCAATAAACACGGGAATTTTGTACTCACTATACAATGCAAACCTGAAAGAGCATGTTTTCTCTTGAGATGAAACAAAGACACTCTTAGAATGAACAAGAAGCATTAACCCTAATGAGGATTAGTTGAGAGGTGTGAATCAACAGCACAAGATTAGGAATGTTTGACGTGGTTTTTCTGAGTGTTAAAGGTGCAGTCCCCCTTTCTGAAGCTTTAAACCAGTAGCCAAGACATATTGTTTGCACTATAAGACTTCTCTTACTTACCAAGAAATGTTTGTGTCTGCTATTTCATGGCAAGTTTTGGAGTCATCTTTGTGCTGGGACAGACATTCTTTATCTAAGTGTTTGAACAAGCTCCAATAATCGCCTGCCACATAGCATGATTTAAAGAGAGGGAATTATATAAATTGTATTGACATTGCTACTCCTAGTATAGCATCATTGTTTTCTTACCATGCATGGTATCGGCTAAAAGACCTGCTTCAAATCAACAAAGGGAGTCCTGATGATGGGACGTTGAATTATTAACAGTCTTCTGAACAACAATTCTTAAGGAATATCGGTGTGAGAGGGAATGATTAGATGGGATCAATTTAATTTCGGCATGTCAAATTTTAGACATCCATGAAACAAGGCCCTACAAGAACTCCACAGATTTTTTCCCCCTCTTTGTTTAGTACGCTTTTTAGGCCATTTGTGATTGAGCTCCAAAACTGAAAATGAAGGAGGCTACACCTTTGACTTCCAGGCTTGAGTGTTCATGAGCAACAAAGGGGAAAGAATGGAGATAGATATCAAGACTGGGCAAGAGGAGACAGAGAGACAGAGGAGACAGGGACCAGCTAGCTTCCCAGCACAGACACCAATAGACAGGTAGCATTGACACTGTACCTAGAGAGGCTGCCCTCAGCGGCCAGGCCCTGGGAGTCATCGAGGACATTAGGTTCACTGCAGGAGGGGTAGGGAGATGAAGCATTTAGGGAAAGAAAATGCAAACAAAAGAAAAAGAAAAAAGGCATGCAACTTTCTGCTTCTAAAAACCAAAAATAAATAAAGTTAACAGAACAAGGAAGAAAAAAGGAGACAGTCAACCATTTCACTTTGTGCTGGGTTTGTCAAGACATAGGACTCAAGGCAATGGGGGAGGAGGGACTTCGGATGAATACAACTCGGAGGAGTTATCTATTTACTGGTCAAGAGTTGGGGCTTAACATGAGCTCCAAATGGATACATACGTGAGCTCTAAAATGCATTGTGGAATGAATCTGTACAAGATGAAACGATCACTCCTTTGGTAAAATTTGGCTGGCTGGTTATTTTTAACCTGTCTTATGTACCTGATGTTTCATTGACCAGGATACTGCTTCTTTCTTGTGTGTTGTGACATTATCACATGGAAACCACTTACCATGAATTACCACAACCAAACTCTTGGAACTGATGCCATTAAGAAAAGCAAAGAAAGAACCCAACTTCTACCACTAATTTTGCAATGAAAATGCAAGTAAACAAATGGAAGGAAAGTAACCCTGGAAAATCCACATGGAACTCCCGTTTACCTCCTTACTCCATCCTCTATCAATTGAATTGTAAATGCCAAAAGAAGAAACCTGTCATGTTGGTGAAAGAATAATTAAACCATTTATCGATTTATTGGGATGCAGCTGATTTGGGGAGTTGTGAACAGAAACTAGGTCATACTTTCTTTCTTTCCTCTAGTGCCTAGTATTGAGCTAAGCACTCACGAGGCACTCAATAAATACTTGTTAAACTGGATGGAATTCAACCATTTAGGAAATTGAATGCCTGTCCCCAAAGAATTATTTAACTAATTGTACACCGTCAAAATAACCTCTGTTCCTTGAAAGAGGCTCCCTTTCCCTAACGTACATTGACATTATTGCCTTCACTAGCTTTCCAAAGTATGACTTACATGCAAAGGGTTTAATTAGATTATTTTTCTGGATGCCTAGTATATCTATAATAGAACATTTTCTCCCTGGAAATGAGTTAACCCCTTAATGGATATTTACAAAGGGAATTGATGGCCTGGTTATTTTTAGGTAACAACAACAAAAAAAACCCTCTTATTTTAAGTTCCTACAATTCCCTAATTTAAATAAAAACTTTAAATGAATTACCAGATAGTTTTATTTTATTCTTGATGGAAACTTGCACATTGCTAGCAATTAAAAACAGTTACCAATATTAACTGCTTGCATGACTTTATATCTTTTTTGGGACATTTTTATAATTTGGCTCTGATTTTGTTCACACATTTTATTTATAAGACCTCCTTTTCAAAAGTAAATTACCAAATGGTAGGTAAAAAATATCTTACAATGATAGTAACCCTTATATAGTATCAATTTTTGTAGTAAATAGTACATAAAATATTGCTTTCTTTGCAAGTGCACAATTTATGTATTAATCATCTTTTATCATTTCCCCCTATTTTTTGATATTCTCCAAAGTTAGGCCTTCTGTTACAAATTTTATTTCTTCTGTATAGTTTATGAAGTATTTGCTAAAGGATTTCAGTACAGGGTAATTATTTCCGCACATAAACTGATTTTATCTGAATGTTAGAATATGCCTTGATTTTCATTATTTTTCACATATAAATTATACCACATTCAATATATAGGTATTAAAAATAAATAACAAACTAAAAAAAAAAGAGAATTCATTGAAATAATTCAATTCCTCAAGTAAAAATATCATTGGCTCTGAAATAAATAATGGTTTGACCTTTATGTAAGATCATTTTCTATATATGTGACATTTTTTATGTATGTTCCTAGGGAGCAGAGAACGCCAAAGAAAATATTTTAAAGGGTGTAGTCATGGAATAATAGAACTATAGATAGAGAAGTTACCTTACCAATGGTTTTAGCCAACCTTCTCATTTCACAGAGGAGAAAACTATGGGCTCTCCTTAAATGACCTACACAAGATCACACATAGTGGCATAGGTCCTTTTCTGCTTGGTTAAGCATTACTACCTCCAACTAAATACTGATGACATACCAGAAGTCTAACCTTCACCAAATATATCAAGCTAGTACTGTATACTTGCCAGGTACTCATTATTAGTTTAGATAATGATATACCTGAAATACAAGAATGTCATTTGAAAGTAGTAGACCAGGCATCTATTTATGGAAAATTTTAAAGGAGAAACAATGCTTGAATTGGAAATTGAAATCTCTTCTACTAGTCTGGCTTAGAAAACTCTGTAAATTGTTGTCTACACAACACTAGTTGAAAAGTCTTTTGTTGAATGGTCTACTTAAAAACGTTAATTATTTGCTTCTCTTTCGGCCATTTTGGAATAACAAGTGAATTGTCAGAATTTCTACCTTCCCCCACATGAAGAGTATAAGACATCGTGGCTTTTTACCTTTGGCTGGGTAACATGCCCACCTCAGCCTGAGGTGTAGACATGCTAGGGACGTGGCTGGAGAACCTCCTCCTTCCAATGGTACTCAGGAAGTAAGCTTCTTGTTCACTTACCACACTGGGCATGCTTACAGAGTCATCTGAAAGGGGCAAAAGAATGGAGTGTTATAAAACTATGACATGGATCAGAAAACCCAAATCAAATTTGTACTTGGGGTTCCATCCTTGGCTTGAATACAAAATTAGGGCAGTCTCTAAAGCTAAATTACCATTTGTCCCTTAGTACAGATTAAAAATGAAGACCTATGGGGTCTTAAGAGACACCTTCCTTATTTGTATAAAAATGGAGACTGTAACAGCTTAGCCTCTAGGGTTATTGAACATTGTCACCTTGAGAATATAAATAAAACAGCAAGTTTAAGTGACTGCTTACTCCATTTTGGTGAGGGAAACAGCTGCAGGAAAACGTCATGTATGTATCTCATCTTTAAAAAAAAGACCTTTGGTGTCTTAGATTTTAATCTGAATCTAGGAATGAATAAAAATTCTTCATGTCCACACATCTCCCACTCTCAAAGAGCCTTCATGAAATACATGTAAACTTCTTATCTATCTTTACAAGATTATTTGTGAAAGTCAAGGGGCAGCTGCAAATTAAAAATTTCAGAAAAGCTGGACTATATTTTTTTAAAACATTCCAGGAATAGTTCAATAAGGAGCTTTGTTATCAAATGAAATAACTTTCTTTAATATTCAAATACTATATTCAGTACATTTAATGATTTTTAGACTGCTGAGGGAAAGACTATTTCAGATATTTTTGGAAAAATATTTAAAAAACTATATGGTTCAGAAATAAATGCTTATTTTAACCTAAATTTTAAGTTTTAAGCATGTAGCCTTGTTTTCTCCATAGATGCAGAAATCAATGTATCCATATGAAAGTTAACTTTAGCACAGTATTTGTGATAAGGTGACTTTGTTCTAAGTGAACTAATGTTTGATGCTGAGCAGTAAACATATTTTGATCAACATAGGGTTTTGGTGAACTTTTGCTACCATTTAAGGTTACCTGGCACCATTTATTTAAAATACCCCAACTGGTCATATTTGTAATGAAACATTTCAAACCAAAAAGGTGACTATGAAAAGTTCTAGAAATTTCAATTTGTTATATAGTGACTGACTTAAAGTTGATTCTTGTTATGGAATGAATGTTTTTAGGTGTATTCACAGAGAAGCAAAAAGCAAACGTGCCTTAAAAATCATGAGAAATGTGGTAGGGAAGATTAAGCTATTTCTACAAAGACTTTTGTCACATCCCATTGATTTTCCCCCCTTATTCAAACTGATTTAACACTTACTCCCTCAATATTTGTTTGGTGATTAATCAGGTGAATACCTTCCATTCACCCTTTTGTTAAGTGTTCTGTATAGAAAATGTTTGTCACCTCCTCTACAAGATCTCTAAGATCTTAGAGGGAAAAAAACATATCTTTCTCATATTTTCTTGCTCCTTGTCTTATACTTTCCAGGTCTTAATAGAGGTTTGATGACTGAATGGGAAAATGGTTTAAGGCAAAGCAGTCAACCAACTAGCTTTCGTATACCACCTCATATAAATTAATGCACACCCACGTCACAATCACACTACAACATTTGTTAGCAGCTTTGTTTTCATTGGGAAGGTTGTGATGTCTGAGAGCAGAAATATTGGCAAACAATTGCATAGTTGTCAGTGTATAAGTGTTGGCATTTGGTTAAAGATTGGTTATATCTTCTCTACATTTTACTCTAGCTCCTTTTTACTGACTAGGTCAGGTACTTATCCCTAAGGTTACCTGCAAAATATAATTAGCTCTATTAAAAATAGGTTGTATCATTTCCCTTCATTAAAAACAAACAAACAAACAAACAAAAAGCTATTGAGACTACCTCATGAATTAAAGAAAAATAGATATTTAAGTTCTGAACTATTATTAGGACTTAATGGATATTCAAACTGCTTATCCTTGTCTCTGTCATTTTGTTTTCTTGGTCAAAATAAGTCAGACAGAGAAAGACAAATACCATGATGATTTCACTTATATGTGGGACCTAAAAAACAAAATAAATAAGCAAACAAAACAGAAATAAACTCATAGCTACAGAGAACATTTTGATGGTTGACAGATGGGAAGAGTGAAAAGGGGAAGGGATCAAGATGTACAAATTGCCAGTTATAAAAACAATCACAGGGATGTAAAATACATCATAGGCAATATAGTCAATAATACTGTAATACAATGTGTTGTGTCAGATGGGTATTAGACTTATTGGGGTGAGCACTTTGTAAGTTGTATAAATGTCTAATCACTATGTTGTACACCTGAAACTAATACAATATTGTATGTCAACTGTAATTGAAAAATTAAAAAAAAGATTTTTCAAGATTTTCCTAATATGACCAGGGTGATTTAGAAACAAGTATGTCCGTTGGGTGCAGGACAATATGAATATCACTTTGTTATCTAATTAACCCTGAAACTAAATCTGGAACCACTACTAGTAAGTGTTTTGACAAAGGATTTTATTTCTTTCCCTCGCCTACACATCCAACTGTAGTAGGGTATTGAAATACTTTCATTCATCTTAGTTAATTAAAATTCTAACCTCAACTCCCATGTCTTCCATTTAATTTAGTTCAGAATGGGGCTTTTTGTGTTTTTTTTTTTTTTTTTTTTTTTAGGTATGGAGGGTCTCTGAGTGAAGCTCTAGATTTTGTTTTCATTCTTAAGGCATTGGCAGCACAGTTTGTTATAAATGTTCTATTGAGTTTCATTAAAACACTTGGAAAATAATCAATGCAACTTAAACAAAAACATTAAGTAATAGTGGTATTTAATGGAAACTTTCACCTTTTACTTAAAACCTACTTTCTCATTTTATAACCCCAAATCTTAAGCACATGCATTAGAAGCTCCTGGGTTGCTAGAAAGAGTCTTAACTCAAATTTGGGTTATATTCCCTCAAGACAGCCTGCTGGTTCATGTTCTAGATAGCATAAGCCAAGTGGTCTTTTCTGAGTCCTTATCATAAGCATGACTCACTTTTCCTTGCCCAATGGGATCACATAAGTGCTAATCAGCTCTCTAAGCAAGACAGCTAGGAGAAAGGGGAATAAACACTTCCCTTAGTTACTTAAGCACAATTTGAGTGAGAGTTATTTGGTCAACGTTGCTCAAGCAGTGGTTTGCAGTAATCAGAAGTGTCTGGACGCTGATGGTAACCACTTTGAGCACCGCTTGTCATTGCAGACGTCAAACATGACATGTATTCATCTTTGATTATTGGTATATTTTGAGTAGTACAATTTTAATATAGTTTTCCTTTCTTAAAATGTGTATACATTTTTTGGCACCCTCTGTATAAGAGCAAAGAAAATTTAGGGGTCTTTAAAAATTTACTTTTTGTCTGAGTTCCTTCCAAATGACCAAGGATATCAAGGAATTTATAGAATAACAGGCAGTAGGAATCAGGGAATCAGTCACAATTTGATTTTAAATCCTTTTTATAAAATGAACAGGGGATCAAACTGAAAAAAGTTGGAAAGGCAGAAATCCTTCCCAAGCCCTCATTCGCATGGCCAAGCTGAGTCACACATGCGTCCCACCCTCGCCCCCCTTGACTGCTGGATTTTGTGGGATGACCTACTTTCCTCATCCTCCTCATCAGTCCGACTCAGGGTGTCCTGTGAAGCCTGCTGGGAGGGCTCACTGTCCTGCTCCCAGACCGTGCCAGTGCCCGTGTTGGAACGGGACATGGTGGCCAGGCTCAGGCGGTACGCAGAGGTGGAAGTGCCAACGGTACTGATGGATGTCTTCCCTTGGTAGGCTGGGGGGATTGAGAGAACAAAGGAAATCCATGGGAGGATCTTGTAAGAAAACAAGTGTTTGCTTCAAATGCCTCCTTGACCACTTGCATTTTTAAAGAAAGATCAGTTAAATGGGGTGTCCCAGATAAACGATCTTTAGGACAGAGTAGCAAATGGAAGTGAGAATATTAAAAAAAAATAAAAGAAGACGAATTGACCATTGATATACTTATAAACTGAACAGTGGGAGCATGAGATCTCTACCAGTGTAAAATGCTTTGACATTGCTTCTTCTCTCAATGCTTTTCAATTTCATTTTCTAAGGCTGGTAGAATGAAAATCAATTTTGACGTGAATTATAGCTTTCAAGTTGGCAGATTTTACTGAGAAATACGCGCTGCATATAGAAGTAATAAATACATTGTCTGATAGGAACCTCACCATCAAAATCAGAATACATAATCAAAACTGTGCTCCCATTCTCCTTTTCTGAAAATCACAATTAATAAAATACCCCCTGGGTTCTATGTCAGGTTATTTTATTATAAAGCAGAATATTTGAATGGCTCTGTGGAAATTGCCCCAAGTTGTATGTGACAAAAGTTTTTTGTCTTTAATACATTGCAGGCAACAATAAAAGAAAAAAGCCACACATATTATATTCTACTTATGGGTAATGACTGCCCTCTAATGGCAGATAGTAATTTATCTTCCTTTCTCAGTAATCTGTTAACTTAATCGTAAAAAGTAAAAGCATTCCCAAAGAAAATCTTGTCAATTATGTAAACCAAGTACCTCCTCATCTGCCAGTTCTGATTCAATCCCCTTTCCTTCCAATCTGTGAAAAGTTAAAGGCTTTATAATCAATCATACAGACCTGCTTTAGAGTCCCCTCTCTGTTGTCACTGTCATGTGTGTACGTTAATTCTCCTCTATTGAGTCTGTTTCCTCATTCTATAAATGGAATTTCAGTTATGCACCTTGCAGGTATTTGTGTGGATTAAATAAAATAACACCTATGAAATCATCTACCATATAATAGGTGCTCAGTGAATGGGAGTCCTCTTTTAAAAAAAAAATTCAGGCAAGAATTTAAAATGCTTTCTTTCTAGTTAAATATTCAAGAAAGAGCTTAACTACGGAAATGAAAATTGTAGAAGATGTTTAGAAAAGGAGTAAAATTAAACTCAGATGATACTCCCTTGATTTATTTTGTTGTTGACAGTGATCACATGGTCTTAGCTACCTGAGTACAGGAAGAGCTAACTTGCACATGGTTCCAAAAAGAGGGGTAACCTGGACAGGGGCATTCTCTGCAGGTGGTAAATGCCATTGGTTAAACCAATTGAAAAAAACCTGATGCACACTCACCTGATCCACTATGAACTGCCTCTTTTAGAATTTTTAGTTCACTGTTGAACTCGGCAATGAGGGAGCTCTTACACAGAGGGCGTGGAATGAAGCGCCGCTCCAGCTGGTCAGCAATATGTTGCCGGGCAGAAAGCTCTTCATGATTCTCTGCGGGTTGGGCCAGAAGCTGGAAGGAAGGCAATTAAGAGGTGCTTAATTTTCCCATCTGTAAAATGGACTACTTATTGTACCTATGTCATAAGTGGTTGTGAGGATTACATGAGCTAATGCATATGAAGTTTTCAGAAGAGTGCTTTATACAGGAAGTGCTTAATCAATACATTGCTTTGAATCACTGCCCCAGGAAATCAGGGGATGAAAAGAATTAAAGGATGGGTGAACACTGAGGGTCTCAGAGGAAAAAAAAAAGAAAAGAGCTTTAAGTATCTTATCTTTTTCATGTTCATTTAAAATCAGTTCTCAGTCATGCCACTAAAGAAAGAACATTTTCCAGATCATTCCACTGGGTCCATTTTTTTGGGGGGGATGAAGGGAGGAGGTGAGTGGGGAGAAGGCAAAGTTCTATAGACTGGGCAGGTATTTCTAACACGAAATTTTATCCTCTAGGATATATTTTTGAGCTGTTTTCTCACCAAGCTTGGTATTAACAGGTCCTATGAATTTGCTATAGTGAGTCCCATGAGCACTGCTGCAGTAATCCTGCCTTAATCTGGAGAGCAGCACATTTGTGGGGCTTGTCACCTCTGGGAGAAGTCCACAACATACCTTGCATTGGATGAAAGGGCGCAAGAGCACGAAGATGGGTATTCGGGTCCGCACGATGAAGTCCAGGAAGTCCCACAGAGCCAGGCCTCCCACCTTTCGCAGGGCCATTTCCTTTACCTGGAGGCTTAGCCAGTACCACTGGCTTCCCAGCTGCCTCTCAAAGCAGACGAGAATCACCTTCAGTGCTTCACACCAGGAAGAGAGGACAGTAAGCCTGCATACTTGTACCTCGAGGAACCCAGCCCATGCCCAGATGCTCACACCTTCAGCCCTTCATGTAGCAGAACATTGTCTAAATTTCTAAACTCTCTCCATGGTTCCAAAAACTTACACGTACACCTGAGCAAGAGTGTTCTGATAGCAAGGCAAAAATTTGTGTGGTAAACATGTTTTCATTCTGATTAGGAGAATACAAATACGTTTCTTAGGTACATTTAACTGCTATTTTGGAAAATGCAGAGCAAATCAGTTCATAGAATTAAAAGGAAATATGTTATAAACATAATGTGTAGCTAATATTTTGCTTTCCAAAATTTTTATCATGGTGGCTTTATGGTAATACCAGCATATCACTCACATCCTAAACTGCAACGTGGGTGTTTTAAAATAGTGTTTTTCTTTTAAGCATAGAAATAATATAGTCTTGTTATTAAAAGTAAAATCAAACCATGCATAAATGTACAACTAAAAGAAAAGTGATTTCCTTTCCCAGCTCCCTTTAGGATCCCACCTAAACTGCTCCCCAGAGGTAATCAGTAGGTGTGTTTGAGTATATCCTTCCAGATAAAATAACTCCTTCCCACTTCCCCCCACACACTTATTGCACATTATGTCTATTACTAAACCCTGTTAGATTTCTTTTACAATATCTCTTTCTTCCCAGATTCTGGCAGCCCTGTCACAATCTACTTTTTTCTTTCTTTTTGTTTTTTTTTTTCCAGGAAGCAGATTTCCAAACAGTGTGTCACGGCAAACCAGAATATTATAAAGATGAGATATCAAAGATTAGCAGGAGCTTCCTCTGCCACCCCAGCTCTCCCCACAGAGTCTGCCATGGAGCAGTCAAGGGAACCTGGGCCTGATGGGTCCCGTCTTAAGGTCCATCTCAGCAACAAAAAGACACACACAAATCCAACTCCCTAAAGTCCTCAAGAGTCACACATGCCTTTACCACTTAGGGCACTTCCAGGGGAAAACCATGCCACATGACACGGAAGGAGAGATGTTGTAAAATTCTTCTTTACCCATCTCCCTCCACAAAATATCATTTTTCTTAGCAATCACTCATCTCAATTCCTCTCCCTCAACTAAACAAACAAATGAACAAAAAGCAACACTCCTCTTTCTCTATCCTGATCCTGGTGACATTTGTACTATTATGTGCCCATTAGCCTTCTCTGGGTGTCTGCCATCCTGCTTTCTACTTTTACTTCTATCAGCACAACACACACACAGGATAACAAAGGGCTCAAGAATAGGGACTCTGGTACCAGGTGGCTTGGATTTGAAATTTGGCTCTGCCACTCATTAACTGTGTGACTAGGTAAGTGACAACTTTTCTGGGCCTTAAGCGTTTCACTCTGAAAATGAGAAGAACATTTACTTCTTAGAGTTGTTATGAGTGTTCAGTGTGATGATGATGTAAAGTATAGAAAACATCACTTAGTGTAAAGTAATGCTCAAAATAAATGTGAAAATAAATGTAAAATAGAGGACCAGTAGCTTGGCTGACCAAAGGACCCGCCTTCATTAAAGAGGCAGAAAGTAGAGAGAACTAAAAATAGTTACTTGTCTAGTGTTTTCTCCTATCCTTGTGTTACATGTGAAACCCTTTGTCTCCATTATCCTCTGTGCAACCCCAAACCTCACGCAAGGCTTTGTCCGAGAGTCTAGGCCCAGACAGACACTGTTACAAAAATAACCAAGTAATTTAGGCATCACAGACATGAATGTACTTTGTTTTTTTGGCATGTGTTTACTGAAAGAAACCAGACTCTTGCAAGGGGGATGCTTTTTACTCAAATGGCTTCTTGAAATACTTTTGTGATTGAGGTTTTTTAAAATATTTTTTGAGTCAAAATGGAACATAAATAAGTACTATGTATCCGAGATGGGACAATTAAGTTCTCCAACTTTCCAGACGATGGAAAGTTCGCGGACTTAATTGTCAGACCTTGTATACATATACATACACATGTCTACATACATATACATATAATACATATATACATATATACAAATATATGTATATATACATGTATATATGAATATATATACATATATATATATATATATATATATATATAGAGAGAGAGAGAGAGAGAGAGAGAGAGAGAGAGAGAAAGAGAGAGAGAGAGAAAGAGAGAGAGAGGAGAGAGTGGAGAGTGTACCCACCCAAGTATGCTGCTTGGCTGGTGGACTCTGCCAGCCCTTCCCTGCGCAAGTCTTTCCCTGCATCCCCAGGAGTGGAGCAGTGGGCGGGGGAGCTCTCCACCATGAAGTTCTTGCTCCTGGATGTGCTAATAATCCGCGGAGGCAACAGCACGTTAATGACCGTCTGTAGTAACAGCTGCACCTCAGGCTGCTCAAGCCATGGGCTATCTGAGGGGCAGAGTTCAGAAAGGGGAAGCGGCAAGGAAAGCAAGTCACGAGGCAGACTTTCCACATCAGACACAGAAAAATCCAGCTCTCTTTCCAATTCCAAACTAGAACACTCTAGAAATGCAGGTGTTTTCCCCACCAAGCACAGCGCCTCCTACAGACAATAACGTTGTTTTCTCCATAGTCAGCACCCAAGGACTTTGTTCTTAGCCACATCTCCCGCTGACCATTTCCATCTCCTTTGTTTTTTCTGCTCAGATACTCATAACGTACTGTCTTTACATCTGATATAAACTTTTCCTAAAAGAAAAATCCCCCAAGAAGGAAGAGTAATGAAAATATATTGGAATTTAACGGGGCAGTGGCAGGATTTATGCTAAGCCCAGTGGCAGTAGGTTATAAAGTCCATTCACTTGTCAATTCACCTCATATTGTACTTCAATTAAAACCAGTTTGTTAACTGAAACAAAGGACCCCTGAGTTTTGCTGTACTAAAATGATTTTAAATAGAATGAATCTTCCAAGAAGTGAAGCAGAGAAACTCTTGACCCAGGGTAGCTAAGCTGAAAAGGAAGACAAAAATCGATTTCCTAGTGTAACCCTGTTTAAATCAATCAGACTGACTTCAGGGATGGCCTTCAAGGCAAAAGGAAAGAGAAATAAAAGCCTGACATTTAAGAAAACACAACAACAATGATACATTTCCTGTAGTTAAATTAATCAGACCTTTGCTTCCAGATCCTACTGTGAGCACAAATGGGATGAGTAGATTTAAAAGCATTCCCTCCCTTCGCTCTTGATTGGTGAATGGGGAGATCACATGGCTTAAAGGGAAATCTTCTTTTAAAGCCTGTGCAGCAACGATAGAAAAAAAGATTAATTGACCCCCACACCCATTCAGTATGTTTGTTTTAACACAGCATGGTGGAGACCGTGACTCCCTGCTGGCTGCTCCTGCAAACTATGAGTTCAATCGTCATCTGGGCAGCATACACGGTTCACTCAAAACTGATGTTTTACCATTTGCTTGACATAATTGAGAGCTAAATACCTAAAAAAACATCAATGTCTTGAATATTAAATGAAAAATTATGGTCTCTGATACAAAACCATCCACATTTCCCCATTCATTTTCTCCATGCATCCACCAATAAACATTTTAGAGGCAAAAGAAAAGGAAGAAAATGAGAAATTGCCATTGTTCCATGTGGAAGTTATTTAAAAGTTCTCTGACCCCTACATAAGGCCTACTCCAAATCAGAAAGCAATAGGCAATACCGAGAGAAAGAAATGACCTCTGTGCACAGGTTACTAAAATGTATCTCTTTAGGGATGTGATTCCTTCACTTCCGCTTGATAGCCACAGGTCTTGCTTAATTTATTTTCTGTTATCTACCCATTCTCTGGATGATGGACCACCACACGTGTTTGTCAGATAATGGATGGATCTGTTATCCATTTACATCAGTTGTATACTTCCCATTGGTCACTGAGCTTTCTGATGATTCACCATGCTCTAAAATTACACACAGGGGAATTGGCATTCTGCACTTTTTGCTTTGGGAAAGATTATTTCAATTTTAAGAAATAAAATAACTGGGAGAATAAAAGAAAAATCACCCACAACAGTCAACCCACAATCATTAAAGAAAATTGAAATATTCAAAGTCTAGTAATAACATTTGAAAAGAATTTTATATTGCAATTCTTTCTGCAAATAATTTAAAACCAGACTTTGAATATTGCTGTCTTTTAATTAATACTTATGAGCTGATTATCTGTAAACCATTATTTTCCTAAGGTATCTGCACACATTTTACACAACTGAAGTGGTTCCCAAGGTTGTGGCAGGACTAAATGACTCTGCTATTTTTGAGATCTCAAGAAGAATTACAGAAGCACAACTTAGGGCCAAGCTCAGGGCTGAAGCTCCAAACCTGTAAAAGTTTGGAGATGTTTACACTTCTGTTTCACAGATTTTGCCCAGCCTTTGCAGAAAACAAAAAGAGAACACCGTGATCTGGTGCCTCAACCAGCAACTTAATGAGCGTGACAAACAGGTAAGGCAGTCACACCTGTATCTGCAATGCTACAAGCCGGACAACAGCTGTGCTGAAGGGCAGAGGTGGTGAGAGATAAGGGCTGAGATGAAGAAGGGGTAATCCATCAGCAACACTGGAAGGTCCTACCACTCCCATCACCTGAAATACAAACAAAGCACATGACCAGCCTTGACTATTGCAATTTCATGCAACCGTAGTAAGGGAGTCTCAGTTAATAATAATAATAATAATGATGATGATACTACTACTACTAATAATAATAATTTGAAGGTTGGGCATGTTACTTTCGATCTGTTCTTGTTGCTTTCTTCTCAAGGCACGTAATGTCTGGAGTCAGATCAAACATTACACTGGATTCAGCCAAGGTTTTGTAGAATGTTGTTTATAGCTAACTACGTAAATAATGAGAGATGAACCAGAAACTATTCTAATCAGGAGACTGGACATACTGACTTGTAGACTTAAAGGAATGTAGTCAAGATACTTTGATGGAGTAAATGCTGACAACAATGATGACGCAACAGCTCTATTTGCACTAGGCATTCCAACTACAGATTTATTGCTCAACTAGTTAAGCAGCAGATCCTATTCGATGAAATGTTCTAACATGGTTTCCACATCGTACAAAACCTTGTTGAGACCAGACTCTAGATATTACATAAATGATAATTTTTTTTCTTCACATAAATCCTAGACTGGCCAACTCATAGTGTCATTTTGCACTAAAACAGGGGAAAAAAAATCCTCTTTGCATTTTAAACTCTCCCACCCCAGACTACATCAACTTCTAGCCAATTGTGTAGTCTCCGCCACCCCACTCTCCAACTGGCAGCCCTCAACTCTCAGCGCAACTTGAAGAGGTGAATTGTCAAAGTAGTGCGTGGGAAGCAGCACACCGTGTAGGGATGAGCCCCTGGGTCTCCCCACGTACCACCTTGAAATACACCTCACTATTTTCAATGTCACCTGAGCGGTCTGTTTTCATGGGTAGGTGGGGCACAAAGTGGTTGACCTGTAAATCTTCGATTCAGAGAAGTCAAAAGCAGAGTTAAATTTTGCAAAATTTCATAAGATTGCCACTTGGCTACTCACCAGATTGACACAGACATTGATCAGTGACCTAAGGTGAGGCAGGAAGGATATGATTGGCTGCCTCTGAAGTGTCAAACAAACCCCTTCAATCAAATTGCTGGCAGGCTCCCACTCAACCTGTCGCCTGGAATACAATATAGGAGCCATTAGCAGCTTGGCTCCCTTCTGGAGACCGGTTTGAAACAAGTGATTGAGACAGTGATTCTGACGCCATCTAAGACAGGATGGGAGTCTGAGACAACAAAGTGCTTCACACGGGATGAAATTTACCCATGTTGTTCCAAAAGTACAGAGCACACTGGGAAAGGAAAACGTGGCAGAGGCACTCCTGCCCCATTCGACTAATGAGACAAAATCTATTGAAGAAAAAAACAGAGATGATGAATGGGTTGCATTTTAAGTTCTCTGGTTTTAACTTTGAGAGGGGATGAGACTACCATTTCAGGAAACCCATCACATGGGTAATTACTCCCATAGAATTAATCTGACCCCAGGCTGCATTTCTGAAATCTACTTAATCCAACTATAGTTGATCTCATCAGCTTTTAAACCAGACTACAACTAATTGGATTTATGTGGCTTAACACCTGCCAAAAAGATCACATTACAAAAAAAAAAAAAAAATAGTCTATTTAAAGTGTTCTTTCTTGGCCTCCTAAGAAGTGATATTTTTTGGCTACTTCCTTCAGTAGTTTAACCCAATTAGATGAACATGGGATTTTCTGTAATAAAAGTCAGTCCTGTAATTGTCTCAATACCACAACAGTCATCCTTGTGGCCCCCAAATAAACAGGTTGGGCTTTACTGATAGCAATACTATTTCCAAATACTTTACGGAAATAATTTCTCAGCTTGTATTTCCTACCAAAATGAAATATCTGCAATGACAAATGGAAATGTTCATTAATGGATATATATTAACATTCCTGATGTGTAAGTAACCCACAGTCAAGTTCAGTCAACATTTCTCTTATTGAATTGAGATCATCTGAAGAAATTAAATCCAAAGCAACCCCAAATTCGCAGCATGCACCCCAACAAAATTGCCTCCAACTGACCAAGTCTATGCATTAATCCAGAAATCTACTTTTTAGGAAGCATGATGTTCTTTATAATGGGCTTAGTTATACGACAAATGAGTTATTCTGTGGAGATGATTAACATCTTTAGATACAAAATATTTAAGAAAAATACTTTATTTTGACACACCCTTGTAAGACTTAGAAGACTGGCCATTTGCCAAGAGGCACAAATGTTCCACTGAGACCAGTAAGGAACATAGGAGTGCTTTAAGGACAAGCATTTCCAGGCCACTGAAATAAATAACCTTGAAATAATGTATAGGCATTCATCATCATGATATGCAAGAATATGGGAACAAACCATCAGTTACCAGAATTAAATCTTTCAAATTCTTTTATAAATTCAACAACTCCTGATGGCTGCATAAATGAAGATGAGCATAGGCTAAAACCTGAAAAGGTTCTGACCAATAACACACTAAGCACTACAAACAAAGAGTTACAGTGATTTTGGGTTTAGTTTAAAAGGACAGAAAATGTTCTCACTGACCGAAACTTGAAATTTCCAAGTTAGTGGGTTTTATTTAGCAGTTGAACTATCTGCTCACTACGGCTAAGGATTTTCAAACGGGGCTCAGATCTCTAGATATTCAGACCTGTTCAGAGTCATCCGCTTAGAGGAAGGCTACCGATGGATATTTCAGGCCACTGAATGGAGATTAGGTGGTGATAATAGTCACTTAGTACCATTCGAATTAGATGAAAAGGTGAAAATTAGGTATTTGTTATCAATCCTGGGATCTTTTCAGCTGCTGCTTGGCTGATTATTGTAAAGCTTGGCATTTATCTCAACTGTTACATAAAATACAGTATTTCTTGAACATCGAATTAATTTTGCTTCTTTCCTTAGTTGTTTTATTTAGAAGTCCTACCCTGCCTTATTTCCAAAGGAACTGAAGGATACATATCGAATCCCTATGTGTGGCAGATAAGGAACATAATAGCTGAGAAAAAAATAGATTTTTCAAGATAAATATATATTTTTAAAGAATATGTTATTTCCTCAAAATGTAGATCCTGCTACTTGTGCATTCATATATCTGATGTGCTATGCACATATACCAACAGAAAACTTTCAAGCTACTCAATCAACTCCAGATTGATCCACTACTTTAAAAACCAACAACACGACGAACCCTAACTCTGAGGCTTGCAATATCAACAGCTGACTAGGAGACCTCCTCACCTCAAAGTAGGCATCTTATGAATTTTGTTGAACATTCTATCCAATCTCTTTAAAATGAGGATCAGGGCCGGCCTCACGGCCTCAGCTGTCCAGTCAGTAATGGGGAGCATTTCCATGATGTAGCGTCGAAGCCCACGGCTCTCCATCGTCTGGGTGTCGTATGGTGCCAGCTTCAGAAGGGAGTGTGCAATTTCTGCCAACCTAAAATGTTTTTCATATTTAAGCATAAAACGGCACAATAAAAATTTTCCAACACAGCACCATGTCAATCACCCTCCTTCCAATACGCCAACTTCCTGAACTAAGAACATTCTGGCACATTAGCTCATAATTTTTAAACAAACCTAAAAAAAAGTCAGGATAAAATGAGGTCCATAAATTTCAATTGGTTGATATGTTTCTTAACTCTTTCTAATTTGTAGGTTCCTCCTAGCCTGCTTTTTATTTTGGACATCTTATAATTTATTTGTTGAAGAAATTAGCTGTTTGTCCTGTAGCATTTCCTGCAGTCTGGATTTGGCTGGTTAAATCTCTATAGCGTCATTTAATCTGTCCCACTCTCCCCATATTTAATTCAATTGGTAGTTAGATCTAGGGGCTAGATCAAAGTAGGTTTTCATTTTCTGGTAAGTGTACTTCACAGGAGATGTGTACTTTCATCAGGAGGCACATGACTCCTATTTGTCACATGACTCCTAGGGGTCACTCTTTGTATGGCAGCTGCCACTAGTGATCATTACACAGATCCATTAATTTACTAGGAGTACCATGGTAATATTGCATCATTTCTCTTCTCATGTATTAACTGCATAATTTTATTATGGAGAAATTTCTTTTTGATTACCCCAGGAGAGAGACTAAATGCCTAAAAGGAACTACAGTTTAAGAGTTCCCCAGGAGACTCTGACGAGCACTCCAGTTTAGGAATCAGAGCCATGCCACTGCATCTCTAACACTCGAATTGCTCTACCCCATCTGACTAGTGCCAAGGATGGAGAATTCACTACTCATAAATGGGTAAATGTTGACATTCCTGATGCCTAAGTAGCCCACAGGTCATGTTCAGTCAACATTTCTCTTGTTGAATTGAGATCATCTGAAAAAATTAAATCCAAAGCAACTCCAAGGCAGTTCATCCCATCTTTGGAGGTCTACAATGTAAAAAGCTCTCCATACTATGTTCCCAAGTTCCCTCAGTTTTTTTCTCCTATGCTTAGTCTGGAAGCTTGAATTCAGTCCATCTTCTCCATGGCAACCCTTCATTGTCAAGAAATAGTTATTGTTTCTTCATCCCCACTTGTCTTCTCTCCAGATGGAACATTCACATTGTCCTTCTGGAAATTGTGTGTGAATGTGCATGTTTTAAAAAAAATCATTTTAAACAGCCTGTTCACTCTTTTGTTTATCTTGTTCTCACAACTGTGCCACACAGAAAATAATTCTTTACTTTTCAGGTTGTGTGTATGCATACCTATATGCACATATTTCTTTTCCCTTATTATTTTATATGTAACATTGAGAAATTATCAATCTATTTTAATCTTGAAACAATATTTAGAACTGAATTTGAGCCGCTTTACAGATTATTACCTGAATTTCTCTAATCCCTGATCATTTTACAAAATGAATTTGCTTTAAGCATAAAACAAAAATTTCCTTTAATACAGTTTTTCTGCTATACTATCACATGAACAGCCTCTTGGTAAAAAAAAAAAAACATTCATTCCTATGATCCTTTCCCAATGAGAACAGAAGAGATTTTCCTCTTGAGAGGGAGAGGGAGAAAAGAGAGGGGAAGCTGTAGAGAGGTAGGGAGGGGAGGAGAGAGAGGGGGAGAGGAAGAGAGAGAAAGAGGGGGTGAGAGAGAGAGAGGGGGAAGAGAGAGAGAGAGAGAGGAGAGAATTTGCAGATCTTACTATCCTACTATCTGGCTGCTTTGGCAGCTTTGGGTTGGTCAAATGAGGCAATAAATTCCTTTAGGGCAGAGACTATCTAATCAAGAATGTTTTCCCTGAGAGCCTTGCAGTCAACCATATATTTTGTAAGTGCAGGCATATATATTGTCTCAATACTGCTTCTTGGCTCTTTGGCTCACATCAAATATTTCTTGAAAATGTCTTTTCTATTTTTTTTCTATAATCCCATTTGTTTTTTTTTTTTTAAATCAACCCTTTCTCCTTGAGTGATATGATCCATTCTTATGACTTTAAACAGCACCTACTTGCCCACAATTCCAAAATGTATATATTTAGCTCTGACTTCTGCATATACCCAAATGTGTATATTTTTTAAAAGAGAAAACCTTAATTATACCTGTTGATTGGTATAGGGTCAAAGTATATGGATCTGCCCCTATTCAGCAATACAGAGTATCTCTGGCCAGAGATCGTGGCCAGGTCCATTTTTATCAACAGCTTATTGTGAGAAATTGCATTAATAGAGAACATTTAGTCTATTTCCTGGCAGTAAAAATTTTGCCTACCCGCCGGTAGATCCGGGCCATGAAATAACTGCTTTTGAATGACATTATCCTGGCTCCAGATAGGTTGCTCTCAGCTGGATCCCATTATGATGTTATGGCAACTTTCAGGTCCAACAGGCATCTGGCCACATGAAACTGGCACTTTATCTATTATGGGATGTTGTTGAGAACATTGTTCATCCCACCACTCTTTCCTTTTAACACCAACCAGGAGACATTTCTTGTTCTTTGTATTTTACAAAAGTAATGTTTTACCAAGCACCTAGTTGTTTTTATTTTATCAACAATATGATTTTTTAATTGGTCATTTCCCTTTCATTGCTTTGATAACTCAGGTGCTCAAAGTCGAATTGATGATTCATGAAGAGCATCTAGTGTGATCAAGTCATATGGATTCCCTGTACTAAACTTATGAGAAGCATAATTATTTACCTGAATTTTCCACATTGTTCTGCCTCTCTAATTTGTATATTCTATCCCTTGGCATCATGTAATTTTCTAAGTTGCCTCAAGTACTTTGAAAAATGATAAATACATAAATACCCATGTGACATATAGTACTAGCAACACTGCATTATACTTATTTTCTATGTGTGCCTCTTGTTTTGGACTGTGATTATGTGGAGGACCAGGACGTTAGTTTACATCCCCAGTATCTAGCTTGGTATTTGGATCATTCTTTTTTTGGGGGGTAGCGGGCTGGGGGAAACGGGGAATCTATTTCAATGTCTTTATTAACTCTTTAAACAGTACATTCCAGTGTATTTCAAAGTGATCTAGAGATCCAGGAGGGGGCTTGGAAGTCCGTATTTGGATGGATCATTTTCATTAGCGTTAGCATCTACTGGACTCTATTAACTAACTCAGAGCAAGGCACCCCGCTAAATCATTTGAACTACAGCTCATTCAACCTTTAATAGGGTTTGGGCTCTAGAGGGAGCTCCAGGCCACGCTGACTCATCCTTTCCCCTCCCTCCAAAGGCCTTCAAGAGTATAGATACAGATGGTCAAGTTATAGGACGATTACTAACCTATGATCATGGTCTCTCTCTCTCTCTCTCTCTCTCTCTCTCTCTCTCTCTCTCTCTCTCTCTCTCTCAATCTGTCTCACAATATCAATCTTTCAGAAATCTTTTCCACTCTCTGTACAAAATGGCTGTCAGCAGTAGTGATTCTCTGACTCTGGAAATGTGATGTTTCTCTGTTCACAGAATTACTTAGATCGGCTAGCCATGATCAGTAGGAAAAGAAGGGGGATGGACTGAATGAAGCACTGGGTTGCTATGGCAACGGGATCTTAACACTCCAGACTTTCCTCCCCTTTCCCAGTGCAGGAGCTGAAATTCTCCGTGTGAAATAAGCTCTTCTCTATTACTGCACAGCGGGGAGAGTAAAGCTCTGGAATTCTGGGTGTGTCAACGACTCAAAGAATGTGAAATGAGCTTGGAGGAGAAAGGGCCTGTGTTCTCTATATATTTCTAGCTTTTCCCTCATTTAG
The DNA here is from genome assembly GCF_964194185.1 of Rhinolophus hipposideros. Taxonomy (NCBI): domain Eukaryota; kingdom Metazoa; phylum Chordata; class Mammalia; order Chiroptera; family Rhinolophidae; genus Rhinolophus; species Rhinolophus hipposideros. The sequence continues at coordinate 77,789,916 of NC_138052.1, read as the reverse complement.
TATATTCCAAAATTTTTAAGGGATAATTTTAAGAAGAAAAAAAACAACAACAAAGTCAATAATCAGGAAGTTGGCATGTTTTGCCAAACTGCAATATTATTTCTGAATGGCTAGAACCTGAGTCTATCTTTAGCTTTATAGATATACTAAACTTTTCATGCGAATATTTTTGTTACCCGTGGAATTTTCCTTTCAAGAAACTTTTATGCCCCTTTACAATTGTTGGAAATCCGAATGGAAGGTTCTCTGGAATCATGTTCCTTCTAAGGAATTTGAAAATACAAACACTGCCTTTATAATTAGAGTAACAAGTGAGATGGCATCTCTATAGGAAGAAGGAAATATGAGGGCTCAGATACGTAATTCTAGGGACCCTTCCTGGCACATCAGGAGTTAAAATTTTGAAATGATGACTGGCACCATCCAGTTCAGAATTTCTACCTGGGGTACGGTTTTGAAACGTTGGAAGGCTATCATGCACAATTCGCTTTACATGCATAAAGCATAAAGCAGATTCAGACCCAAGCCAAGTGTGGCTCAGAGCTAAAACCGCTTTCCCTTCCTCAGGTGGTGTAGGGGCAGAGCAAGTCCTGGAACAGAAATCAGTAAAGCATTTTTCATGTAAAATAATAAAGAGGAAACATTCAATTCTGTGAAAAATTTGTATCTGGGCAGTAAACAGTACTTGGAAGAAGGCTACTTTTCTATGAATGCAGGTTATGAAATTTCCCTTTCACTCGCTTTTATTGAGGATCAAATATAGGGACTGTGCTTTTCTGTCTTTAAGAGCACTTTCCCCGTCCACTCTGAGATCCTTTTTGACGAACTTACAATATGTTTTCCCAGAGAGCCTTGTACATACAATATGCATCAAAGTCACAGGAAACAAATCATTCTGAGTATCCCACGTTCTTATCCTGGGGATTCTTCCTCCCCCTACCCACATCTCAAACAGATGGCCCAAGCTGTGTCCACACTCAGGGGCAAGGAAAACAAGAACAGTACCTCATGTGGGACTTCACATCCAGTAGTTCCAGAGCGGTGACCCGTGGTTCCCCAGCCAGGTTTTGTAAGATCTTCAGCCTTGGCCCGCAGTGCTTGTAGAATTCTGTGCAAATATTCAGCAGGGACTCCCGGGGTCTTCTGAACTCCTCCCGAGCAATTCGTTCATCCAGTTCCTCTCTGGGAAGGCCTTGCCCTTCCTCCAGCAAGTGAAGGTTTTCCCTGGGGAATTATAAAAGGTTAACTTGGAGCCTGAAAATGTGTGTGAGAAGAGGGTATCACACTGAAGAAAAATATATGATTCTTTCATTATATAAATGTTAATGAATCAGTAGGGAGTGGCCTAAGAAAAACTCACCTGAAGGATAAAGGAAGTTTATGATCCTAAAGGAAATCACATCCTAAATTGTAGTGGCTTTACATTAGCCAGTTCCTGGGATTTACCCAGAAATAATACGCCATCCATTAATTAAATCTAACGAAACTAACTCAGCTCACAGGCAATCATCACAAAATCTCAGAATTAGTATGAAATTACAGCTGTCTTTCCATACCTGATAAAGTGCAGTTTGGCTCCTTGTTCCTGGTACCTGGGAGTAAGAAAAACAGTTTCCATAACTATCAGAGCAAAACCAGGGGCCCCTGTGGTAGGGCTTCTTAAGGACTTTTCTTATGAAAAGCCCTCAAAGCTATACATTTTGATAAACTCACAAATACATATATAGTAATCCTAAAATATAGAATCTTTAGCTTTCATTTGGATGCCACATATGCTGCAATTATAGCTGCTATGAAAGTTGTTTCATTGCTATATAATTTTTTGAAAGACAGATATAAAAGCACATATCAATTCGTGGAATATAGCCAAATGAGGGGAATTTTTGAAAACTTTGAAAGTAAAGTAAATCTAAGTTATAGTTATAATACCATATGCTCTCTTTGTGATCAGAGGAAGAAATATGGCTGACTTTCTTTCAGTCATGGAGATTTATTGCTTTATGACCGATTGATAATAGAACTTTAGAAGCCTTTTTTTCCATTCACCTTTCATCTAGTAGTTGAATCTAGCCCCTAAATATCACTTAAATTATAATCATTTTTTCTCCATGTAAGAAATCGAGGCATGAGTTAACTATCACATCAGGTAAGTTATAGTTGAGTTTAGAATTTGTTTTATTTTTAATATAACTGTATATGTATGATGAGCAGGAAATTTACATAAACTAACTTTACATAATAATGATACAGATTTTAAAATGTGCTTCAAAGAGACTGGAAAATTAGTTTTTCCTCACAATCTTTCTGCTAAATACTCCATACTGGGAAAAGAGAACCTTCAAACTGACTGTGTTTGCCCTATCTTAAATCTTCCTTCAGGAAGAAGCTAATTATGTGTAAACTCTGTGTGTGTGTGTGTGTGTGTGTGTGTGTATATTAGAGTATTTAGGGGTTAACACAGACAGAATGAAGCAGGTGAAATATTAAAGTGTCTGAGTTACACCAAAACAGGGAAGGAGATTAAGTCAAAGACCGTGAAAGCTTCATTTAAGAGACATTTCATCAAGCACTTTGGATGAAATGTCTGCGGAAAATCTGTCCAGATGAAAGAAAGTTGACTCTGCATAACTGCCCCAGAATGAGAAACCACCTCCTGATTATTATTGTTTTATTTGCCTTTTTCTTGGAGGCAAATGAAACAACACTGGAATAGTTCAAAGACCACCCAGGAGACAGAGAACATTTTGTATATCCATGCAAACAAATGCCAATTTATGAAGGTCGCTTGGATTTCTCTCTGACATTTTCAAAAGAAACCTTGGTTATTTTCTTGAACTCTAAACTCTCACCTTCTTTCCTTTTCCTTGGAGGTTTTCACACTTAACATTGACTAATTTTAGGATTCCTTTCATTCCCAACAGCCGAGATTCAGGTTGTACAAAATTGAGAGACCATAGAAGAATAAGGCTGGTAAATTACCTGGTGTTCACCCCAGACGACATGGTGTGATTGGCTGTGGTGGTCCCTTTATGACCTTGGTCACACCTACTCATCTGTGGGGCTGTCATGGGCCTGCAGCAATGACAGTAACCACCGAAACAGAAGTAGAAACATTTATGAAATCTTCACGTTATAGAAGCTCACATACGTTTTAAGGTGGAGTTTCCAAAGGACACACTATCTAGCTTTGGGCTTTTCTGTCACTCTCTTTTGCTGTCTCTGTTCTGAGAGGCACTTTAAAGTTGATTCCCAAGTGTCTATCAGCTCACCATGATTTAAGGTCTTCCACCATAGTAATAAACTATGACTCTTCAAACCAGACATTTATGAAATCAGGCTTCTAAGTCTGTACTGATTAAGTAAGAGTTAAGAGCTCACTTGTTTTCAATTCTGCAGGAACCAGGATGTTCACCATTCTAGATAACAAGTAAAAGGTAAAGGTCTACACACCATTTTGGCCACCTACACCATAATCAACCACTCTATTTTTTTCTGAGAAATTACAAAGGAACGAAAGAATCTTTCTAGTCAAAATTATACCTCAGACTACCCAGGGAAGTAAGTAAATTAGTGTCTATTATAAGTCAGTAATTAAGATGCTTAGAAATTTCTTTGAATCATCTCATTTTATAGCTGCAGGGTTCACTTTAAATATTAAGTAAATTTTGCCTCTGTATCAACTTTTGAGACATGGAGGTAATGAAGCAGCTTTTCAAAGCAATTGCTTGTATAAACCCTTTAAGGTTTGTTGCTCTGATTTTCTGTGGCTGGAAAGTGAGGAAGCTTTTAACAATCACACCAGCCCTTCTCTTTCTGTGCTTTGCTGTGGAGGCAGAGTTTAAAGATGGTCCCAAATCCTTCACCCCTGGGTGTTACTCCAATGCTTATGTTATATTATATGGCAAAAGGGAGATTATCTGGCTAGGCCTAATCTCATCACACCAGCCTTTAAAAAGCAGAGATTTTTTTTTTCCTCTCACTAGGGTCAAAGAGATTCAAAGCATGGGGACTCAAGTTACCATTGCTAGATGGAAAATAGAGGTGAGAAGGCAGGTGACTTCTAAAAGCAAAGCGTGGTTCCTGGCTGACAGTCAGAAGGAAAAGACCTAAACCTGCATGATATTGGATTCTGCCAAAATTGTGAAAGAGCTTGAAAGTGGATTTTCCCCCAGAACCTTCAGATGAGAGCCTAGACTGACATCTTGACTTGGGCCTTGTGAGATCCCGAGCAGAGAGAACAGCTGAGCTTGCCCTGACTTCCAGCTATAGCAATATGAGATAGTAAATGTGTTTTGTCTCCAGTCTCTCAGTTCGTGGTAATGTATTACACAACAACGAAAAACTAATACTATTAGGTTGGTGCAAAAGTAATGGCTGTTTTTGCAATTATTTTTAACCTTTGAAACCGCAATTACTTTTGCACCAACCTGATAATCCATTTGTAATATCCTTATTTATGCATTACCACCTATATAACTGTTAATTTTTTTTCATGAATAAAGAAATTAAGAGTGTAGAAGTGAAATGTGATTCTTCTTATCTTCTTTTTGTAAAAACAGGAAAGCCAATTTTATTGTGAATAATTACAACCAACCAATAAGGCTAGTTTTCCATTCCACCAAAAGAATATTAAATGCACTAGAATATTAAATCCACAGAATTTTAAATGTCAGAGTTCCATCTATAATTCTTTGTGGAGTTTTGGTTAAGTCAATTTTGGATAAGTTAATTGATTTATCCTTATAAAAGAAACTAGAAAAGATGAAGCACTGATTTTACATTAATATAAGGAGAAATAACTAAAGTGGTACTTGGGGAAAATTGATTGCTCTTCTCTCCTCTATTTGCAGGAAGGGGCTAATGACATAATCAGATGGGTGCAGAAAGAAGAGTGAAAGTCTGATATTTCTCCTTTGGATGTTCTTTCTCCCAGGACTTTCCTGAAACCATCATCAAAGCACTGAGACTACTTCCCATTGGAAGAGGCAATTTGTCATGGTTCCCTGTTCCAGTGCTTCCCATCTCCTCACTTTTGGTGCATATGAGCACTTGAACAGTGATAGTCCACCCAAGGCTTCTGGGCTACATTCTGCCTGCCTAGGTTGCCAATGTAGCTTATGGTTAGAAACTAAACATACGAGTATATCGACTTAATGAATCACAGTCTTACTCCCTCTCTCTCACTTGCTGTGCATGCTGAAAAAGTCCTCCCTGGACTGAGGGACTTTGGCTAGCCTGCTCCTCAACAGAGCAAGATGGGGCTGGGAAAGTTGGTGCTTTTGGTGGAGGTAAATCATAGGCAGAATTTTTGGCTAAGGACGTGACCAAATGGGAGGAGAGAAGACACCAATCCTTTGAAGAAGGCTTCCTCACTTCCACTCCAGAGAAGAATATCTTCTTCCATCTAATTAGAACAAAAGTCAATCATTTGCAGTGTAGAGTGTCTTACATCTGCCTTCCCCACTCTTCTCCCTCAGTCTTCTGTCCCTGCTCTATGTCCACCCTCCCCCCAAATCTGTCCTTTCAATACCTTCTGCTTCTGCACTCAAGAATCTGGTGACAGGTCTAACTTCTTGGAACTCTGTGTAGGGCTGAACTCTATTGTCAATTTACCTTTGCCATTTCCACTCTCTCAGCTCTCTTTTCTCAGCACTATTGAGTCTTGCCCAACAGAGAATCTGTTAATTCTAACATTAGAATTAAATCTTGTAGTTTGTGTTTGTCCTGCAGTTCTTGAAGTTATAGTAAAAATACAAGTCTTTACAAACAATAAAATAATAGAAGACTGCTTAGTTGGAATTGCAGACATTTCATGTTTCATAAAATAAGAGCTAGTAGAAATGTAGATCATATTTTCGTATTCACTAAATTGGTCCTTTCACAAAAGATTTGTTTACTACTGGGTTAAAACTGCCACAGACACTCACCAAGCTACATGCGGATGTACTTGTATGTTTAGCAATCATGGTTATTGTTATTGTGATAATTATAAAATTGTTATCATTCAGAGTACTTAGCACTATTTATCCAAACAACTTAGGCAGCATGTGGAGTTTTAAGCCATAAAGGGCTGAGTTTGGGCAGATATCTGTAAATAAAGACTGAGTTTTAGTTCATCTATTTTTCCTTCATCCTTTCAGTCAATACATAGAGTTTAAGCCTGTGAACATTTCTGACAATGGGATTACCTGGTGAGGACCTCTACACTGTATAGGAGGGCCTGTAGGGATGTTGCAAGGGCAGCTGTGGCAGCAATCTCCTCTCGGGCAGCAGGCACTGTCTCCACTTGTGATGTCTGCCTCTTTAGCTTTTGTAGGTAACATGGGACTAAAGCTTCCAAGACCATCAGCATCTGAAGACTATATCCACAGAAACAAAACCAAGTCACATTTTACTTTTGTTGGTTGTGGCATATTTAGGAGCATGCATAAATGAAAAGACAAACATTGAAATTTGACATGGGAAACTGGCAAGAATAATGATCAAATCCTGTAACACAAAAGCTCAAAATGACAGAAACTCTAAGGGGCAAACTTTGATTTAGGCCAAAATACAATAAGTCCTCCCAAAAAACCTAATCAATGAATTAAATCTTTATTATAAATTTTATGTGGAAAGAAAATCATCTCAATGAAAATAACTTTGATAAAATAAAATGCTAATAAGAAATGAAAAGTTGAAAGTGATTTATTTACAACTTGAAATGATTGATCAAGGAATTAAACAGGCATATGGAAATTAGCTTTAGAAAATAATCCCTTAATAAAATTTATCACTGTAGGAATAGTTAGGATGGAGATGTTTATATTTGTAAAGTCAGGGTCAAAATATACTTGGGGTCAAAATATCCACTCAGTTAAAATAGTATAGCTGCAATAGTCAGGTCAACATTTTTCTACACTGATTGATAACCAAAAATAGGTTTAAGGAGGAATATGAGAGTATGCCAAATTGATGATAAGGAGATTGTGATGAGGCAGAGAGAATTAAGAATTTGAAGTAACGTGTAAGTCTGTAAAGCCTCAAGTAATCTTTACATCCTAAGTAGGTTACCTTATTTTACTTTCAGATCAGCTTTAGTTTTCTACCCAGTATTCCATAAATCACCTGATCTATAGATGTTTCAGGATAGACTTGATTATCAGGTTGGAACTGGACAGGTGTGAATGGACAGATGCAAGTTCTCCAGCCTCCCTTACCAGGAGAATCACCGGTCATATTCCCTTTCACTTCAAACCTGAGTCAGAGTCAAAACTCATCCCAAGACTAAGAGATCATCAACTGCTCTGGGGAGGTTGACCAACGGAGGTGACTCTTGTTTAGACCAGAGCTAGCATCTTGGAATTGGGATGATACTCAGACAAGATTTATATTCCTGTTTTGTGTGACAGGAGTTCATAGTCTCAATTCTTTGAATTTACATCAGAAAGTCACTAAACTTCTTAGATCTCACAGTCTTAACAGAGGAGCAACATCCTGGAACACTTTATCAGCCCATACTTCTCTCAAAGTCAGAGAAAGCAGAGGCAAAAGCTATATGATGTTTATGGCTAATTGTCATATTTTCTCAAACTATTTTCTGACTACAAAAGACTACCAGGGAAGGAATTACAAATGAGGAAAATAGGAAAACTGAAACAGTTGGCTGTTGTTTGATTCATTCATTCCTTAAGTGTTTACTATTACATCTTCCATGGAATAAAGCACTGTGTCGGACACTGGAAGATTTACACAGATATACCAAACATGTGGTAGCATATATCTGGTGCTTTGTTTACAAGTTAGGAATTATAGGAAAAGATCAAAGACTGAGAAGTATAGAGGGAGAAAGTACCTAATGTTGATATAACTGGGGAGGTGAAAGGGTTTGTTAATCCAGAATTATGGAATAGTTAAAAGAACGCAATTCTATTGTTTTTAAGGATGTAAACTACATAAAGGAGGCTATCTGTGATTCACTTGAATTATTGTCTCTGCCTTTTGAACACTTATTTTAATAGAGAGATGAGACTGATTTTCATTTCACATAGTAGTATATATCTCAGACCTAAGCCAACATCCTGGAATTGGGATGACTCTCTATACGAGTCTTTTGACTTCCTGGCACTTAGCAAAATAACAGGCAAGTTATATTCTTGTTCTTTGTGAGACAGGAGTTCTTATTGCTCCTTGAAAGGAGTTTCCTTAAATAGTTTAAAAGTCTATTCTAAATCTGTATTTGCTATTAATTTGTATTATACGTGAGGATATTTTCTAAATAAGACTAAACATCTTAGCTACTGCAAAAAATTCCAAATTAGGGGATTTCAAGTTAATGAAGACTTACTATATGTTCCAGTACCTCTGCTATGACAAGTTTCCTAAAATTCAGTTTTTGAAAACTTACTTGCCGGAATGTTACAGGCTGATTAGCAAACGTAACCTTTGTATTCATTCACTTTTATTTCTTTTGCTATATTTACTTGTCACGAGGCACAGAATAAAGGGCTGCAGTTACCTTCTGAACGATTCAGGAGCGTATGCCACCACCGTAACACAGAGCTTAATGGCCTCACTGATAGAAAATGTCAGGTCTTCGTTTCCATAGCAGAAATCTGAAGGGACAGAAGGTCAAGGCGCACAATCAGAGTGGATTTTACCAGGAGTAAAGAACTTATCACTCTTAACATTTTCTTTCCAGTTATATTTTCTAGCCATTTCTTTGTCAGACTTGATTCCTAAACTGTGAACACTATTAATATCTTCATCTAAAGGGACTGGTTTTTTAGTTTTGAATAATCAGATGAAAAATAAAAGCACTTTTTTTGTGGGGTAGTTTTTTTTTGTTTTTAAATCTCACCTACTAGAGATATCAAAGGGCATTTAGATGGTCTAAAGTCAGATGTGAGACTTTATTTTTGAATTATTTCTACTTCTAATAATCCATGATAATAAAAGACCATTTTGGTGGGTTATTTATTCACTTACAATTGCCCAGGAAAACTCAATTTTCTGTAAACTACAGTGCTAGAGTTGTTTACTAAGCATCATTTTAATACAATTTTCACGGCACAGAATTCCTTACTCTTTAAGGTTTACAAGAAATTTAAGAAAAACAGGAGATAAGAAAATGTATTCAGTTAATATATACCACTGTTTCATTTATTTTTGCTGTTTGGATTTAGTTCAAAATACTCAACATAGAGTTACTTTTCAAAGAACAATTACAAAGAGAAAAAGAAATGCCAAAGCAAAGTTTGCTTTTACCTAATGATTTAAGAGGCTTTTCCGCTTTGACCAGCTCTAAGATGTCTAATATGTCAGTGGTCTCTCCCTCCAGGGACTGCAGCAAGTCAAACAGGCACTGAGCTGACACACCTTTGCTGGGCCCACTATTGGCAGCATCCTGTATAAATAAAGGCAATTTTAGTTTATTGATTCCCATCTCAGTACTAATATGGTTTGATCAGGAATTCAAATTTCACGAACACTACCACCGATAACAATTACACCATCAATCTGGTATTCGACTTACATAATTCAGCATTCAACAGTGCTGCTGGAACACTTGCCTATTAAGGGATCTATTAAGGGCAAATCTGGTACAAAACAGATATTTGTGGAAACTCATAAAAATACAGCAATACCACGTTTCTCTGAAAACAAGACCTAAACAGAAAATAAGCCCTAGCATGATTTTTCAGGATGCCATCCCCTGAACATAAGCCCTAATGGTTTTTTGGAGCAAAAATTAATATAAGACCTGGTCTTATTTTCGGGGAAAACACGGTATGTGAACTGCCAGAAAATTTCATGCCAATGGCTCCTCTGGTCTACAAATGTAGAACTCAGCATTTCCATTGGCAATTTTTATAATGGATTAGTTGAATATTTCAAATATGTTTGGGGGAATAGATGCTTATTTTAACAACTATGGGAATTTTACAGATCCTATTTGATAATATATCCATCCCCAAAATGGAGATACTTGCCATCTCAAATCTATTTAAAATGACTTCGATCCATTCACTAAAATAACAGATTCTTATTAAATTCCTACTCTGTGCAAAACACCATTTTGTGCACTAAGGTTATGGAAAAACCTTAGAAAACAAAACATACACACAAAACAGCTAAAAACAAACAAAAAACAAAGGTCTTGCTCTAATGGAGCATAAATTCTATTGTGGGGTGTGGTAGAGATTCATAATAGTGAAACAAATATATGTATGGCATGTGATATGGTATAGATGCTCTGAAGGAAAAGAAAAATAAAGTGGGGTAAGCGCTAGAGAGTGACAGAAAGGAAAGAGAATATGAAACTCCTCCTTTTATCATTTTCTATTTTCCATCCTTTTATTAATTGAGTATAAAAAACTGAAGAGTTGGTCTATTTATATGCCAGGGGCTGAGATGAAGGTTGAAGAGAAATGTTGAATAGAAATTATTTTCTTGTTGAAAGAGAAATGAGTTATAGCATTCATGTCCCATTGGTTGAAGAATGAGAGCTGAGAGACTGATTATACAAACGAACAATGGCCAAGCCATATATAGAAATAGAACTCTGATGCACAAGCGGCAGTAACCTGCGCAGGAAGCCAGCCTGCTCTTCCTCAGGCTTATTGGAAGTCAGACTACTAACTCTCATGAAAACCAAATGATAACCCCTATAACAATAGGCCCCCAAACAGCCAGGACTGGATGAATAACTGACAACTTCCCTAATCCTTGTCTCTGCTTCCAGCATAGGATCAAAGAGACAGCCAATATTTACCCCTGACTAAGCACATAGGATGCCTTGCTTCAAGTTAACCCAGCTTCCCTAGGCCAACAGCCTCCAATAAGGGCCTTCCCTTTTCTCTGTATCAAGTTTTCTCACTCCTCTGTCTGCCTTTGAGTCTCTGACAAAATACAAGTGATGGTGGTGGACACCCTTGCTATATATAGCAAGCTATGAATAAAGAGCCTTTTTTTTTCTCATTTGCTTGGTTTTCATTTATTTCCACAGAGTTTACTCACAGGAAATTCCAGGAGAGGGGCCACACTAGCAAACAGCTGGAGCACGAAGGGCTTCCGGTGTATAATGTAGAACTGGTAGCAGGCAAATTCGATGGCTTGACGCAACTGGGGATTGCTTTCATAATCAGAGTACACCTATGGGAAAATGCCATATATTCAGAAAATGCTTAACAGCATATCAAAATAGTGTTTGCTTTTAAAACTCGTAACAATGGGAAACATGGAGGGAAACGGGTAATTTTATAAACTGATGGAGAGGAGCGTAAAATGGTACACCCTTTCATGAGAGAAATTTGGTAATATACATAAAAATCCTAAAAATATAAATATACTTTTCCCCAAGGACGTTTGTGAGTAGGAATAAATTGAATACACAAAGATGAATGTATAAGAATGCCTGCTTAAAAAGTAAGCTTGTTGTAAGCTTGCTTATAATAGCAGAAAATTCGAAACAACTTTAAATTACTCATAAATTGGGGTTGTTCAAGTGAATTATGGCACAAGCATACAACAGAATACTATGCAGTTATTTTTTAAAATACTACAGCACTAAATGTAGTTATATGAAAAAAAAATGCCCATGATATTCTTAGTGTTACATGAAAAAAGTAGGTAACAAACTTGAATATACGGTATGATTCAACTTTTGTGTTTTTTAAAAAAAAATAGGATTGCCAGAATTTTCAAGAAGTGTAAACAATGGTTATGTAGGAGGGAGGATTATAAGTGATCTTTATCTTCTTTAAACTTTTCTTTATCTTCTGAATTTTATAATGAACATTTATTGTTTTAAGTAATGAGTAAAAAAGTTATAAAAATGGGGGAAATTCCAACTAGTTAGAAATAGGACAGAGAGCCCTTGTGATATTTAAAGTAAATTTCTTGCCCTTGTAGGTTGTACAAACTCTACTTTGCACAAGTATGTAATACTCTCATAACTTTTATTAAAACTTCCATAAAAGCAGAGAACTAGGATGAGACCCCAGGCCCTGTGTGAACTTTATTCAGTACTCTTAAATGTAGTCAGATACACATTAGATAGGAGTAAACAGAAACTATTCCTTCAATCCCTTCATACCAAATTTAATGGCCATGAAAATCTCTATTCAGATAGAGGTCAGAGAAATGTCTTGCAAGAAACATCAGCTGAACACCTGTCATACATTTGAATAATGGTTCTCAAATATTCTAAGGCACCAGGACCACCTGGAGGTCTTGTTAAAACAGATTACTGGGGCCTGACTCCAGAGTTTCTGATCCTGCAAGTCTGGGATGGGGCCCAAGAATGGGCATTTCTAATAGAGTCCCAGGTGACGCTGGTGCTGCTGGTCCAGAGACCACACTCAGAGAATCACTGGCCTAGAAGAAATGGAAAAGCAATATTCCATGTCTGGAGGATCTCAGCATAGAACGGAACATTGTGATTTCTCGGAAAATTTTAAGGGTATTTCATTTGGTGATTTCTGCTATCATAAAAGAAGAGAACTCCGCCACTAAAATGTTTCAGTATAGATCTGGTTGACCCACTAGATGAGCAGTACTCGGGTGAGTTTTTTGGTTAGGAGAGGAGAGCCTGGGCACCTGCAGCATGGTGGGCAGAATCCACTGGTAGCCGCTGAGAGAGAAGAGGTGGTTGAAATGCACCGCACTGTTGATGACGGTGGCAGCATACTGCCTGAGCAGGGCACTGTCTTCTGGGTGGAGGATCAGAGCCCCATTAAACACGTTGAGGAAAAGCATGATTTCATCTCCCCAGGGAAACTCGCTCGGCATGCCCAAGAACATCTCCTCCAGGAGCTGGATCCACAAGCTTTTTTGAAGAGTGTCGAGGCCAAACAGCTCCTTCCCAGCTGTAAGAACATGAAACAGCAGAGACAGAATGAGCCCCACACCAATCTTGTCAGTGTGGGCAGGCAATCAAACCCAAGGGCACTGCTGTTTTTCATTTGTTCCAACTCCGGGCTGTGAAAGTCTACTGCTGAAATGGTTCCCAGCACAATACTGCTGCCACTGGTATAACACTTCCTGGTTCTCAAAGGACTTTCAGCATTACCTCTTTGATTCAACTCTGCGGCCAAGACAGGGCAGACATTTTTAGCATGTTGCTGCTGAATAAGCTGTGGCTTTGAGAAAAAATAAGTTATTTCAGAAATAAAATCGCAGGGCTAGAACTAGTGCTTGGTCTTTTAACTCCTCCTCACTCTAGAGTTCTCTCCACTATGACTCTGAAGCTTCTAGATGACATTGAGCATAGGTATGCTCATTTAAGTAAACTGCACCAAGCAAATAACTGAATAAAAGAAAAAGTTTCAAAGTAGGTCTCTTTCTGTTTCTCTGTCTCTGTTTTTTTCTCTCTCTCAAATCAGGTATAATTTAGAGAGAGCAAAATATGGAGTTAAATGCATTTTGACAAAAACAAACACTCGTAACCACCACCCCAATCAATACAGAGACAATTTCATCACCTCAGAGAGCTCATTCCCCCCAGCGTCAACCACTGTCCTGATTCCTGTCACTGTGGAATAGTTTTGACTCCTCTTGAGAATCATAGAAAAATACGCATTTGTATCTGTTCTTCACTTAGCCAAGTACTCCCCTAACAACACCATACAGCTTCCTTCAACTGCATATGATTAGCTTAGAGTAGTGGTCTCAAAAGTTTGGTCCCCGGAATAGCAGCAGCATCATCACCTGGGAACTTAGAAATGCAAGTTCCCGGGCCCCATTCCAGAAGTACTGAATCAGAAACTCCTGGGTGGAAAGTGGGGGCCAGCAGTCTGTTTTATCAAGTCCTCCAGGTGATTCTGGTGCAGTCAGGTCTGAGAACCACTGGCTTAAAGAACTGTCTGTTGGTTAGGATGCTCTCCAGCTAAGGACAAAACAAGGGCGTGAGAAACACAAGAGAGCAAATGCTTTTTTCCTGATACCTTGAGGATCACTGAAGAGTGAAAACTCAGCATCAATCGCACTTCGAGGGAATGAGGGCAGTCGGAGGAGGTCTTCCTGGAGCATGGAGACATGGGACTGTTTGTGGGCTGTGGGGATCTTCTGGGTCAGGGAGATGAGAAACAAGACACGCCCTACTTCTTCCAGCTTCCGTGTGAACACCTAGCAGCAAGCAAAAGCAGGAGCAGATGAAAAGAAGAATTAGCAACTCTGAAACTACAATGAGTGAAGAAACTGAAGTCAAATCTTCAATAGCCAACCAGGCTGGTAAAATGAAGGGGGTCGAAAGTGAAATGAGAAATGTTTTTTTTTTTTTCCTTACCACATAGAAAAAGCAAACAATACTTAATTGACTCTCACTTCCGGCATCTATCTGCTCTACAGAAGGAAGTGTTTCTTATGGAGTTTGCTGGCTGAAGGAACAAAAGGCAAGCATTGTCAAGAATACATCAATATTAAAGAGGCCATTTGTCTGGATACTATAATATGGGAGACCTTTTCCAACAGGAACCAGCCAGTCAGTTCTGATCGCTTCTACCATTTCCACTAATGCCTTAAGCTGTTTCCTGCCCGTTCTGTACTTGCTTCTTTTAAAATGGCCAAAATGGGATCCAGAAAAAAATCTTTCTTTGGACAAAAACTGATGGGACCTAGGTTAGTGCCCCTTTAACTCTGAATTTAGATGGCATAGACATGGTACTCTTAATCCCTTCTCTTTGTTCTTTCTCTGTTGATGATCAGTGGACAGGGGATGTGATTAGGAAGTTCATCAGTGGTGAACAGCTATTGAAGAAACTTCAGAGCCATGACCATGGGCCTGCATAAAAGTATCCCCCTGAGGAATTTAGAAAGAAGTCCTAAGGTTCAAGTTGGAGTGTACACAGAGCAAGAGCCCTATTTTGTGCTATTCTTTTATAACATCTTGTTAAATATGATTAAAAAAAACCCAAACAAACAACTAGTGAAGTGTCATTATGGACGATGGCTTTAATTATTTTGCTGCCAAAATTGGGAACGAGCATAATATGGGGGGAATTGTTTTAGAAATTGTTTAAATGTAAGAGCTTACAGTTTTGTCCAACATCTCACACCTTGTAACACATTCAGTATTTTCTTTCTCTTAAATGTAATTTAGGTAGTTAATGGTAACTATATTTTTAATTACTTAAGGGGTCTAATTCTACGCCATTCGCATTCATCTCATGAATGTATTTTGGATAGTTGATGACAAATTAGCATCTCTGTTATGTGCAGAAAAACTGAAATTATAAAGTCTCCTGAAATTCTTGTTTAGACATTTTATTAAAAATAAATGTAAATCAATTACAAATAATGTAAATAAAAACTAATGTAATATATAAACCATATTAAAACCATATCATTATTAAAATTGTATATTACAACTACATTTTGCATGCAAAATAGTGAATTTCTTTAAGCTCAAAGCTCAGTGAGATATGTGAACATTATTCTGTCCTTCAATTTTAAATCTAAGTCCAACTGCTTGATTATGTCTCCTCCTGTTGTAAGAGAAGTTAGTGACATGCCCAAGGTCAGATCACAGGTCAGTGGCAGAGCTTTGGACTGAGTCCAAATCTCTGGATTTAGTTCAGTGCCTTTTTCAAACATATTACATTTATTGCTTTTATTTTTATTTCTTTTCCCAGCTAGCGTAAACCTCCGGGACATCCTTCTTATAGTTATATTAGATTTACTTCCGATCCTGTTTTACAAAAACATGGAATGAAAATCCATATCTGGAAACCAGTAGGTAAATAAATTAGAAGATTTCTTTTGTTTATAGCCAATGATTCATCATAGCATTACTCCAGGTGAGTGCTCCTTAACAGTTTTACATCACGATCTGATTTATAAAAGTTAACTAACACACTATTTTGGGAAATCCTCTATTAACCAAGAGCCTATCCATTCAGGATCATAACAGAATCACAGAATCTCAGGGTTGGCAACCCATTTACATGTCATCTACCTCTATGACATTCTAGAACCATAGAATAAAACTGAGATGGTCAGGCACCTGTTTCTGAATGAGCTCCCGTCCTTTCTCGGGATGCATATGTACAAGGTTCAGCTGTGGAGATACCGACCTCCGGAAAGGATAAATATCCCGAACATAGGTCTGTGATGGATGACACAATGACAAAAATTTCAATTGATTAAACTTTTACTCTCATTTCTTCTTTATTCCAAAGTCAGACAAGCAAAAGCTACATATTTTCTAATGGTTTTCTTACTACTTTACATTTCCCAATTCTACAAAATCCAAAGGATGGTAAACCCTCTCTTCAGGAAAGTTTCAAATTGCCAAGGCTGAACACGCTTTCCAAACACGAGGAGGTCATAGCTGTGAGGAGCAAAGGAGCCAAAGGCAATTTACTAAATGACATTCTGGAAGGAGAAGCCCACTGGAAAGTGATGTCAGTGGTCTTCTTGAAGTCTCTTTTTGCTCATTAGATCAGATCACCCTGGTCACACTTAACATAATAGAAAGGGGAATCTGAACAACATTAAAATTCCAAATAGACCATGTAGTTATTATATGGACAACTTAATTTTTTATCTAGATGTCACAATGAGTAAGTGTTTTACTTGGCTTATCTCCTTTAATTACAACAACAAGTCTATAGTAGATACTATTATCATCATCTTCATTTTACAGACAAGGAAACTGAAGGATACAAAAGTAAAGTGGACAGTCAATAGACAATAAGGTGGTGTGACCTAAGTGGCCATGCTCTTAACCTCTTAATAGCAATGCTTCTCTGAGTGCAAGAAGCTGTCAGAAAAGGCAGGATAAGCTTTTGACACAACTCAACATGAGTGTCATTATTGCACAGACTCACCTTATTGTAGTGGATAAGATTCCATCGTTTATCCATGAGAAAATAGTGTGTTGACTGGGATTCTGGGATATTAAAAAACTCCAGACACTCCTAGGACAATAACAACATTTTTAAATAAATGTTTATTGAGAACATATTTTGTTCCAGGTAGTAAGCTGAAAAATACAAATATTACTTTAAAAAGGTAATTTCTTATAAATTTCATATATGTACATATATATAATACTTTTTATATATTATGTATATATGTGAATATATATACATATACATATACATATACATATATACATATATATATATATGTATATATATATATATATATATATATATATCCCATACACACATGTATACATGCTGAATTTGGATACACAGTTATCCAAAGAATGATATAATAAAGACTCTTAATGTAGTAAAACCATCTGCTCTCATAGTGCTAATATATGTATAATTATAATTCAGACTGAGTGATGAGCTGTGAAGGCATGGTGGCATCTACTAGTCTTAATATTGGGAAGAAGGGATGTTTAATAATATTAAGAATAATACAAATACCATGCACTGAGGACTTATCATATACTGTATTCCAAGTTCAATGTTTTCCATGCAGATAACTTGTATAACCTGCACTAGTATCCCAGTACGATTAAAAAAGAAATGGGGACTAGAGAGGTCCATGATTTAGGTCACACTGGTTGTGATGGAGCTCATGTTGTACTCATTCTGTTTGCCTTCATGTTATCCTACCTTTCAACACGACTAGGAAAATGGAGTGGTTGTTGAACTTTGCTTCCTTGGGCCTTAGGAATTCTCTGGAGATGTCTGAGTAACCATTAAAACACTTTTTTGACTCACTTGATTTATTCTAAGGTTTATATTTTCTGCTTTTCCAATAATTTATGCCAGTGACAAGTCAAGACCGTATATTGTTCAACTACCGTGTTTCACCCAAAATAAGACCTAACCAGAAAATAAGCCCTAGCATGATTATTCAGGACAACAGCCCCTGAATGTAAGCCCTAATGCGTCTTTTGGAGCAAAACTTAATAAAAGACCCAGTCTTATTTTAGGGGAAACATGGTAGATGCCACAAAAAGGGTCTCTGGCATAGATCATCAGCTGGCAGCTACAGTTTGCCCCCTGTGCTCTCAGTGTGCAAGCCCAGAGCATCTCCAGAACTACCACATGTGATGCCCGGGAGCTCCTAGGCAGGAATTCACAGCATTCCCAGGGGAATTAGAAGTGTACCCCAGAGTGTCATGCTGCTGTAGCTGAGAGAGAACCTACATGATTCTGCCTACCTAAATGCAGAGATAAAATGTCAGTAAACGTGGAGGGAATTTTGCAAGGAAACAGGAAATACACAATAGTGAAACCGATTCTAGAAGAGGTAAATAAATGCACATATTCATTTGAAGATAGCAAAATGCCATTTAATTCTAAACTGGATGACCAGGGAAGTGGCCCATACACATTGTGCAAATAAAAATTGTTTCTGTCAAAAGTCATTCCTACCTTTAACAGGGCTTCAAATTGAGTGTCTTCATGGACTGGTAACTGGGTTGGGATATCACACTCATTCTGTCCATGAACTACTAAGGTTTTGGTACCTACAAAAAGTAAAAATCATAATGAATTGACTTGTACTATAGGAACATTTTGTGTTTAAAGCACAAAGTATTAAGCTGATATTTTATTGTTATGATTATAATTACTATTAGTGCTTAATGTGAATTGTGTATTGTACTAACATTATTTATGGTTAAATATGTATTTTCAATATATTTACTTATTATTAAATAGTGATAGTTATCATTTATGGAGTTCTCAGTAATTTTACATGGGTTTTATGTGCATAATCATATTTAAGTCTCATAGCAACCCTATGGCATGAGTATTATTATTTTCATCTTACAAATGAGGAAACAGAAAACTTATTTTTATAAGATTTTATAAGTAACTAATTCAAAGACACATTTGTTTAGTGTAAGAGTCAGAATTCAAACCTTAAGCATTGCAACGATATAGCCTGTATCTTAAATGAGATGATCAGGCAATGATAGTTAAGAAAATATAAACAGATACTAGCAAAACCAAAACAAATACCTGAAAGGTAGTTTAAGTATACATTTTCTGTATCCCACTTAACCAGTGAGACAGTACTTATTCTACTTCATTCACTAACTGCCAATCTTGGTGAACATTGTGATATATCTTGATTTTAATGAGTTGTTTTTAAGTATATGAATGACAATATAAGTTTCTTTGCTATAATAAAAATTGATCACTTTGTTGGATCATCTACAGGACATATTGAAATACACACCTACCATTTATTGAACATTTACCATGAGTCAGGTGTGACAGCAAGTATTTTACACACCTAAACTCATTTCTTCCTCATGACTGTGAAATATGAATTATAGCTGTATTTTATATGTGAGAAAAAATGCTTGAAAAATAAAGTAATTTTTCATAGCTAATACTAATCATCTAGACAATAAATGCCAGTTTTATGATTTTAACACAGGCCTTGCTGCCAGAACCTGTGTTCTCTTTTATAATTTTGTCTTTCTCTTTATTTCAATACATGTATCATCTCACATTTTCTTAGTCACTGCATGAGGATAAACGCTTGGCAAAATTTTTATCTTAAAGAAAGACAAGCTATTCAAAGTGAAAAGGAACTGTATGTAGAGTGTATATCACACTTCATCCTCTTTTGTAATTCTCCTTCTTCCTGCTTTTCCCTTTTCCAATTTTTCATAAAGCCATCTCTCATTGCGTTTACAAAGGACTGGGGTCCATGCCATGCAAACAATATTAATCTCCTGCAGTGCCAAAAATTCATTCAAAAAGGCTCTCAGTTCAGCTGGCCTTCTGTGATAGACTTAAATAAATCTCTAACCTTGGCAGCCCTTCAAGGACTGATTCACGCAGATCTCTGTTCTGATGTCTCCTTTTTCATCTGGCAATTGCTGACTTTTAAAGGGTCTATTATATTTCTTCAGATTATATTAAACAAAAATTCTTTGAAGCACTCAACACCAGGGTCAGAACTCTGAAAATTTTCTCATGAATGAGATACTTTGTCTTTAAAAGGGTTATTTATATTCTTAAAAAAAAAAAAAAAAAGTCATATCACGCCCAAAGCAGTAGTGGATTACCTGGCATTGAAGCGGTCACCAGGAGCTTTACCTCACACTGCTCCTTCTTCATGGTCTGCTTCAGATCCTTGAAGAAGAGGCCCTCTACATAACCTACCACCTCCCACAGGAAAGTCAGAGTGGCTGAAATGGCATCCATGCCCCACTCGCAGGGGGTCCGCACAAAGTACATGATCAATCCTACCTAAAAGGCAGAACAGAAAGGGTTCACAAAGCTACAATAATCCTGAGCTCGCATTCTCATTTTCTTGGCTTTTCTTTTCTTTTCAATATTCTTTTGCGCCTTCGTATTCTCTGTTTAAATGCTTCTCCAACACTTTCAATGGCCGTAAGCAGGAAAGGATGCAACTGGAAAACTGACCAGAACAGATTGCCATACATTCTTATGTATCACTAAAATGGTTACTTCTTCAGGCGAAAGCAGAAGATTATTTTTCCAGGCTTCAAGTCACTTGGTGGCTAAGGTACTTATGCTACCCCAAATTCATCTCTATGTGATATTTGCCCAAACACTCTTGGAAGCTTGGGTTATGTCTAAAAGTCTGAACCTAAGAACACTCTGTTTGGTTAAGCTGGTGAACTTAAAAGTCTTTGTGTCCTCTCAATAATTAAAAAAAAATAGTGTGCCCTTTTGTACATTTTTAAGTTGTCATTTAAAATGTCTCATTATAAGTTTATTTTTGTGTTTAATAGAAGTAGTATACATGAAACATTCTATACATTGAAATGAGAGGACTGATTGTAATTGGAACGTGTATGTCATCAAATTTGATGAATTAAGTTAACTACCTTATTCAATAAGAAGCAACAAAAACCAGAAAAAATAATGTAAAAGTACTCCCCTCTCCCCACTGTGGCTTTTATCTAGTAATTCTTTAAAAATTTATTAATCCTAGAAAACTTTCCAGTTACACTGAGATAATTAGTGTTACTAACCTAAATGCTTTGGTGGTTCTAAAGGCTGAATACCTAATGAAAGCAAAACCTCAACCCTAGTAGAAATCTATAAAATATAGGAAAAGATGGGAAGTCTTATGGGTTTAAAGTGCTTTTCTCAATCAGAAATGAGGCTTCCTTAAAATGAATACATACACCAGGTCCTTTCTGTGTCTTACACATCTATCAATGCAGCCTGGTGATATCTGTGATGGTCAGGGGAGGCCTTTATGTGAAGAGTAAGGGAATGGTGATTGAAATGGCAGGTGTGCTCAGAAAGCATTAGTGGATATTTGTAAATTAAGGATTTTGAGATGTATTCCCTTAAAACTATCTGGGCATCAAACCCCCTTTAAAAGTCTTCATATACCCCCAGATGTGCACATACACCAGGTTGAAGATCACTGAGTCAAGTTAAGCTGTGGTTTTAAAAGTCCCCAACAAAGTCCGGCAGAGATGAGTCAGTGTTCCCAACATGCCTACCACACACGTCTGTAATAGTTGTTACAAAAACATGTGTAATAAGGGGAATGGTTTAAAAATGACTGCCCTTCACTGTTATGCCCTTCAGAGTACAAGACACTTTCCTTAGTCTACCCAAAGCATCTGTGTTCTTGAGATTCAGGGGAAGATTAGAGTTTAGACAGAAATGCAAATCTGGACATTTATATTCATGCAAAACAAGGTTACACAACCAGGCCAAGGTGTCTTCAGCCCTTTTGTCTATTTGCTTATCAATTCCCTAGCTGCACAAGGATAAAGAGGACTTATGTCTGTCATTACGGCTTATTTGGACTTGACAGGAGAGTATGGCAAAAGGGAAATGAAACGTCTATCTTCTTGTCTCCAGGCTAAAGGACAGAGGAAAGCGGTGGTCCAGGGAAGCACTTCCTCTGTCCAGGTACCCTGGGGAATGGGAATGCACACTTGCCTTGCCTCCAGTCTTTGGGTCTCTGACAGGAGTTTACTGCAGATCTGTTCCATACCAGCCTGGATACAATATAAACTTGACCGAGTACACACTTAACCAGAGGGAGGCTCTGATATTTGGCTTTGATAATCTGCCTCTGACTTTTGTGTATTGTAGACAGGACCAAGAAGTAGCGGAAAGCTTAACTGGCGAGCTTTCTACATAGAATTGCCATAGGTCGGTGTCACTTGAGTAGGATAATCTAGCCAGAGGACTTCCTAAGCTGGAGATATAAGGGCCTTATGACCAGAACTGAGGGGTCTACAGCACAAGCAGGAGCTGAGGTGAGGGTGAGTCTCCCTGTAAACACCACTGTGAGCAGAGGAGTCCTAAGTACCAGAGCAGCTATGGGCTTTGGCTCCCATCAGCGGGGCATCCAGCAACCAGACAGATAAAGGGCACTGTCTCACAAAGGGAGGAGCCAGAGCAAATGTTGAATAAAGCTAGAGTGCTGAACAAAGGTCTTTGTTTCTCCCCAACTTCACATAGCTTGTAAAGATGAAAGCAGTTGGAAGGGAAGGGAATTCATAGAAACTAAGTATTTTCAGCCAAGAGAGACTGAACACTATCCAAAGGTACTATTTATTTATTTTTGTCCATCTGAACTTAAAACTCGATTTTTAAAAATTGTATTTTATTATTTATATTTTTTCCCTTGTCAACCAGCAGGTGGGCACTCAGGAGGAAAACCAAACCAGTCACAGACAAGAAAAAGGGATTACAAGTTTTCTCTGCACATCGGAGTTGTAGCATCAGTTAAATTTACCATTCTGCTCAGATGCATATAAGTAACTCTTATTTCCCAACTTTCTCAAAGACTGATGAGAGTAACGGAAAAAGAAGACGCTCTCTCAGCATAGAAATTCATTTGGCCATCTCTACGCCTCGATTGAAGTGTAATTTCAAAGAACAAACATCATGTCACAAGCCCCAAACTACATATTCATTTTGGGTATAAAGAGAATACAAAGAAACTGGTAAATTCTGGAGGGTTCAGGAAGGAGTTGTCGGGATGGTGTGTGTGTTAAATAGTGAAACAGAAAAAGGGAAAAGTGACTAAAATGATATAGGTTTTCTCAACAGAAAACCAAAATTAAGAACAAACATAAGGAAGTTGTATAATGTCAAAGGAAGACAGAGAGCAAAGTGACATTAACTGAGTATCCACCGCATGCCACGGATTGTGTCAGGAAGAGGGGCTTCCCCACACACACAGCGGTGAATTTAACTGACCAGGGTTCACTTTTCATCTCATTAAGTAATGGGAATTTATTGCCCAAAACCTTCTAAGACCTTTCCTCATGCTACTTCTTCCTAGTTGGAAATGAACCTTTACAAGCTACTGGAGGCTGAAACTCACCAAGTAGTTGAACAGGATGTGAGACGTCTGAGCAGGAAAGTCTCCAATGTTCAGGAGCAGTTTGCGCAACATGTACATTAACTCATCCTGAAAGAACAGAATGTCTATGTCTCACTCAGCTGCCATGCTATAGATAATTAAATTAACTTCTAGAAAAGCAGGGAGGTGGCTATTTCTTACTTTTGTCCCCATGTTGATTTCCACTATGTTCAGCATTTTAATATAGTCTTTGGGACATAGTACTTAAGCCAACTGTGATACGTTTTCACTGAGCTGTAGTCAGACAACTTTTTTTATAAACAAAAATTTATACCGTGTCTATAGACCATAGGCAAGTCACAGGAAAACCATGTATTTAGTTAGCTCTATTTGCTATGGCTGCCAGGTGTGATGGAAATGTAAGGAGGCCCTATGTCAAAAAACCATTAAACAAACCAGTTTTTTTGAACTCCATGGTTCTGCTTCCTACGTTTTCAGTAAAACAGATAAAGCTCGGCAGAGAGAGAATAAATGGAAATATAATCAACCTTACCTTTTAGAAACCAAACTTAGTCTTGCAGTGAATAGGAGGATAACATATAAATGAACAAGTAATTCTTAATCATCATTGTATTTTACATTGCTACTTTTATTTGGTATAATCTTACAGGATGGTCCCATAAATTAGATTTTTTGACTAATGGAGAGTTTCAACATATGCTAATAACCCTACGATCACAGACTACCAAACAATCAGAATTCAATAGATGTACCCAATACTAAGAATATTATACTAAATTTCATCTCTGTTTAAAAGACGGAGAATCTGTAAGTATCTTAGGGTCATCACTAGCAGTGTACCACACACTACGGAGACATCAGCTGATGGAGAAATTCGAAAGAAAACAGCAGTTTAATATTGCTCATCATTATCATTATCTAAAGTACTTATTGGCTATGTGTCAGAGGACATTGATGCTGCCTGCGCAGCACTGTAAAATCCATTGCGTGCTTTTAACAGTGTTCACACATAACTACACTACAAAAAGAAGAAAAGAAGGAAGAAGAGGAGGAGGAGGAGGAGGAGGAGGAGGAGGAGGAGGAGGAGGAGGAGGAGGAGGAGGAGGAAACAAAGGAAAATAATTACTTGTCTATTACTGATGGTCAGTTTTTCCAGAAAATGTCGAAGAACTGTTGATGGATCTTCAATGAGACAATTCCATAAGACTTGTTGGGCCACAGCACTCACTTTAGAAGAGAAAATGAACATTTGTCATAAATGGAAAGAAACCTATTAGATAAAGTATTAAACAATTTGCTAGGCTTTAATTAACCTCTTTTTTTGCCTTAAAAAGGTTCTGTGAACTCTTGAAAGGTAAATATTTGACCTCTTTGTTGCTGTTTCTCAATATTTTTATTTACAAAGAAAGGTAACAAACAAATATAGGGTGGTCTTTAGGCATTAGCATTACTTTTGTAAAGAATACACTTGTGATATGCAATGGAATATCATTCAGCCTTAAAAAGAAGGAATTTCTGCCATTAGCAGCGGCGTGGATGGACATTGAGAGCATTATGCTAAGTATAATAAGCCAGACAGAGAAAGACAAATACTGTATTACCTCACTTTTATGTGGAATTAAAAAAACAAAAAACAAAAAACTGAACTCAGAGTACAGATTGGTGGTTGCTAGAGGCAGAGGGTGGTGGGGAGGGGGGAAATGAGTGAAGGTGGTCAAAAGGTACAAAATTCCAGATATAAGATAAAACCTGGGGATATAATGTACAGCATGGTAACTGTAGTTAACAATATTGTATATTTGAAAGTTACAAGGAGAGTAGATCTTAAAAGTTCTCATCATAAGAAAAAAAATTTATAACTATGCATGGTGATGGATTATATATATACACATTTATATTTATATTTATATTTATATTTATATTTATATTTATATACAGGAGGTGAGAAAAAATGTATACACATTTTAAGAAAGGAAAAAACTGCATTAATATTACGCTGATGGTAACCACTTTGAACACCTCTTATAATTGCAGATGTCAAATGTGACTTCTATCCATCTTTTGTTATCGGTATATATTATTACAATTTTAATGCAGTTTTTTTCCTTTCTTAAAATGAGTATACATTTTTTTTGGCACCCTCTGTATATATCAAATCATTGTGTTTTACACTAAACTAATACAGTGTTATATATCAATAATATTTCAATTAAAAAGAAATACATTTGTGAGTCTTTGTTTTGGAAATCATCCTAATATTAGCAGTGCTAAGTATTATTAAATTAAAATCATACTTAATTATTTGTTGTATCGAGAAATTCTTAAAGTAATTACTTTGTTTTTAGAAAATGTTTTAGAGATTACTGTTCACATGAATGTTTTACATAGTATCTCCTTCAGGAGGATAAGTTGAGTAAGTAATAATTAGGCTCCCGCTTCTAATGATGAATATCTAAAGAATAATTTTTCTAATATGAAAGACAGTGCTACTTTTTTGGGGAAGGTGGTCAGGCTACAATTGCCTGAAAGTGCCCAGGCTAAGAATGAGATGGCTGAAAGTGAGTGGTGCGTAAGCACTTGTCTAAATGGTTTACTTAGTTTAGTTTTCCAACTAGGAATATAGAGTTTAGCATGAATTAATCATTCAGTCTATATTTCAAATAAATGATACCACTTTTTTTGCTTCAGAAACTCATGATCCAATTAAAATTAAGAACTATATAAATAATATTAATAAGAGATATAAATAAGCTTTAGCATTAATATGTTTTTCTAAATAATTTAAATAGGGGTGGGTTTTTCTGAGGTTGAAATTGGTTAGAAAACCAATATTACTTTATTCTAATTGCTGAAGTAAGGCAGTTAAATGCTGAAGGCAGGAAACCTACAGAGAAAAACAAAGAGAAAAATGCGACTAGTAAGTCTAACGATTACAGAAACAACTACAAACATTTGGAATATATCCTTTTGTACATGTGATACATATATTTACATGTATTTGAAAAGAATATTATATAGAAAATATTCTTTGGTACTCAGTATATTGAACTTTTAAAGTTACCATTCTTCTGGAATGTTATTTCTAATGTACACAAAATACTGTCAGATAGAGGTTCTATGATTACAGTACTGTCATATGGAGATACTATGATTAATCGCCTGTTGCTAGACATTTAAACTCTTTTCAAATATCTGTTAGTTTAAACAATGTGCAGTGTAGAGTGTCCTATATAAATCTTTATATAATCCTCATTATTGCCTTAGGAAATTGCTATAAGTCAAAATCTGTGTCACAGTGTTTCCATACTTTTTAGGTTTTTGATACATACAATGAAAGTCTGTTCCAGAATCCTTGTATCTGATTTTATACTCCCATCAGCAAAGTGTGAAGACACTCTTTTCCCTGAATCTTTACCAACCATGACATTTTTATTTAAAAAAAAAATCTTTGTAATTTTTTTAGCTAAAATGTAAGATTTCATAGTCTTAAACAACAATGTTGTTTACAAATGTTATTGGCTATTGGATTGTGTCTATATCCTTTGACCATTTTTCTACTGGGGTTTAAAAAATAATCATTACTTAGTTATAAGGGTCTTTTAAAGATTATTAACAATAATCTTTGTCTGTTACAAATGTAACTCATCTCTACTCCTGGTTTATCATTTTATCTTGCAATAATTCTCTTCAGGTAGTGTTTCTGGAAAGGTAATCAAGTAGGAAAGATGGCATTAATGATATCAAGCTAGTAGCTAAGATTGCTAAAGTGGCCAAAATTAGTCTGTGATTTCTGTTTGGCCAAATAAGTGTTGTTTTGTTCTCTGGTCATAAATAATGTGCCTGGACCCAACTAGCTATTTTAAGTGCAACTTGTTAGTCATAAAGGTGGTGGGAAGAGGAGGTAGAGAAACTAGTGTTAGTACAGTGTACTACGAATCCATAATTATAATATGGACATAAAACAACTCAACATGTGGCCAGTAGTTAATATTTTCAAGAACACCGTACTGTCCGACATCAGAGGAACAGCTGAAGTGTTTTCTTAGTTATTTATGATTTTACTAGTAAAACTGTACCTGCTACTCCATCTTCCCGCACCTCACCATCCTCCATGAGATGAACAATGGGGAGCACGGCTGCACAGATGCATGCTGGGAACACTGCCTGTGGGGGCTGAGGCACATGGTGGTTTGGTGTGTGTTCAGTGGTATGCTCCTCATCTGAAGAGGGAGACATAATTGGGGTGCTTTTTTCAGTATTGTAATTCTAATACAACAACACTTCTAAGTTCAAGGTCTATTTAGCTAACATTTTTTTGTATATAGATAACTAGCTGTCCCAGCACCATTTGTTGAAAAGACTATTCTATCCCCCATTTAATTTGCTTGGCACCCTTTTCAAACATGAAACCAATGTAAATGGAATGATTTACGTCTGGTTGTTCAATTCCATTCCATTGATCTGTACATCAATCCTTATACAATACCACAGAATCTTGATTACTGCAGTTCTGTAGTTAAGTTTTGCAATTGGGAAATGTGAGTCTTCCAACTTTGTTCTTCATTTCCAAGATTATTTTGGCTATTCAAGGATGTGGAACAATTGGAACCCTCATACTTTTTGGGTAGGAAGGTAAAATGATACAGTCACTTTGAAACTAGCTTGGTAGTTTTCCTCACAAAACTTGTACATAATTGTTCATAGCAGCATAATTAATAATAGCCCAAAGTGCAAACAACCCAAATGTCCACTAACTGGTGAATTGATATAATGGAACATTATATGGTAATACAAGGAAATGAAGAATTGATACATGTGACAACCTTGAAAATATGCTGAGTCAAAGAATCCAGTCACAAAAGACCACATATTGTATGATTCCATTTATATTAAATGTACAAATAGGAAAATTTATAGAAATAGAAAGATTATTTCTTGCCAGGGGTTAGGGGAAACAGTGGATGAGAAATGACTGCTAATGGGTATAGTCTCTTTTGGGGATGACACAAATATTCTAAAATTTGATAGTGGTTATGACTGCAATTCTACGAATATACCAATAACCACTGTGTTGTATATTTCAAAAGGATGAATTTTATGGTATATGAATATCTCAATATAGGTATTATAAAAATATAGGTGTGCCTTGGGCCTCACTTTCATAAGTTGTCACTAATTACCATTAGTCATTTGAAAGTTCCCCAGGGTTGTGCAGCCAAGAGTTGAGAACCATTGGTTTCTGTACAACTTTTTAATATGACTTTATAAATCAGTGATGGAATTTGTATAATCATGAAGCAGTGAGTCCCAGAGAGTCTCATTAGAGAAGCATGTATATATTTAATTCTTGTGATTAAGAGTATCGCATTTCCCCCCTGAAATAAGATTTCATTACAGGAGTAGCATGAGCTTTGGTTTTCCTTTGGTTGTTTATTCCAGAACAGCATTTTAACGTATCATATAGGCCACACACTGGAATACCCTGAGTAGATTTTTAAAATACTGAGTGTGGGTCCCACTTTTAGAGATTCTGATTTGGTCTTGGGTGTGGCTTGGGCATTTTTTTAAAAAGCTCCCCAGTTGATTATAACATGTAGCCAGGGTTAGAAACTGTTAACCAAAACCTAATCAATATGATGACATGAAATGTAATTAAAACAGAGCCAACTTATACAGGATAATTGCTGGGTAAAATTAACAGCAATTTTTTTTAGGTATCACTCAAGCCAGTATTCAGAACTTCAAGTCATGAAACAAGTTATTTAATGACAACAGTGTAGTGTAATAAAGTGCCGTGTAATGAGATAATATGTTAACCAGAAAATGTGTCAAAACACACAAGTCATGAGGAATAAAGAACACATTTGCAAGAGGACACACCTTCGGCACTGACAGCTGAACGCACTGACCAGACTGATCCTCGGCGAAAGGAATAATTCCTGTGGGAAGTGCTGGAGGTACAGGAAGGACTGACAGATAATCGGCGAGATGCCAGATTGGTGACTTCTTCTACTGGCAAAAAAAATGGGGGACGTGAACTTTGATTTTATAACAAAAATGGTTATCATCACAACTATAGGTGTACCTACAACTATAGGTATACTGCTCTCACAGCCTAAAGCTTAAGTTCTTTAGAGTGTATTTAGAAAAGGAAAAGACAGAAAGACTGCCTGTCTTTACAGAAAGACAAAATATTCTTCCCAAAGGTTCCACAAAAGCAGGGCAGAGAATCGATGAATTTAGAACGGTTACTGTTATTTTCTGATACCAACCAACAAATTGTCTGCACTTGGGAAGGTTGAAAGTAGTTAATGGACTAACGCCATTTTTAATGATAAAAGAACTGACTGCATCTACTTTAATACACACTCTGGATTCAGTTGTTCCCACAATCACAATCACTGGTGGGTCCATTCTCATATTGGTTCATTCATTGTGCTAACATCCTCCTCTGTACACAGGCCAATTGTAGTCTTTAGAAAACAGAACGTTTTCTCTTTCTTTGAATAGTGTAAGGAGGTGGGAGAGAGAGAAAGAGAGACAGGGAGCATATCATCTCATTTTACATAAAACTATCAATGTTTATTTCAAAGCAAGTTCTTTCCTTTTCCTGAGACTCAGCCCCCCAAGAATTCCCGTGAACAGAGAGCACCTTCTTCTTCTGGCTCTGAGTTGGGTGTGCAGGTGGGTTCGTAACAAGCCTCCTGGGTGATGGGGATGGCAGTGATAAGGCTGGCTTCTCGACCGAGACGTTTCTTTTCTTCCTCCTGTTGCAAGTTCTTTAAGATGTGTTCTGCCCTTTGATGGGAGCGGGACACAGCCCGAGCTGAAAAGGATTTCTATGAAGACATGAAGGCAAGTTTATTTAGTAACAGTTCTTCCACAAGGCATAAAGAGTGTTCCAATAAATTGCACAAATGTGGTAATTTGTGCTCAGGAAATGGTAAGGCACCCATGATCTAGTTTTATGGAGATTTATTTGTTTGTTTTTCTACCAAGCTTCCAGGTTTTGTACAACTTACTGAATTTTTTTCATTTAATCAGAATAATCCTTCGAGTATTCCTGTAATTTCTGGCAAGAATCCTATTTCACCTTTATGATTTGGGGTGATATCAATGATCCCCTTTTTAAAGATTAAAATCAAATAAACAATTTTAATACTCTATTTATTACCAAAAATTTTTGAACTGGTTTTAAATGAAGGACATTTATATTTCATAAAGTTAATGAAAGAGAAAGTTAGAACTTTCTCTTAGATCTACCTCTCATATAAACCAGTTAGCTATGTGATTTATTTCATTTTTGTATCTCAAAAATTTACCACACTGTAAATACTTAATATTTGTAGGTAAATACAATAGAACACTGTCAATACTTAACAATATTTATAGAAACAAAGTTACTGAATGGAAATTATGAGAGCTAATAGTGTTAATAAGGTTGAATGTAAAATTGGACTCTATTTACTTGCAGCAGGCATAATAAATAAGGAGGAATAAAGGAGAAAAGATTCACTATGCAAAATGGCTACTTTATTCATGCCTTAACCATGATGTAAGTTCTGCTGAGACAAGTTCCCAGAGCTTTGGGGCAAAGCCAGTGGTCTCAGAGTAGGGAAGTGATCACTGTGCTTCTTCGCTACCCATCTGAAGTAAAGACTATGCACAATAACAATTCCACATCTCTTTGTTAGCTAGTGGTTATATAGGATTTTAGAGACAACAAGGGGTGTTGGTCACTCTTCTAAAAGGCTGCATCCATAGAGGCCCCTGTATGCATAAGACTAAAGGTTTTTAGTCTTTTAACATAAGACTAAACGTTTCCAGTGATGAATGACAAGCAATTAAGGGCATCTGGTGGGCAAAATGACAATTCATTTTCAGGGTCAGGGATTACGAGAGTTTACTATAATAGGTACATTAAAGTTGTGGAATGAGAGAAAGAGAACTGGACATAGAATCAGGGGATTGGTTGAAGTTCATTGTGAACTTGGGATAGTAAGTGTGCATGGCTCAAATGAATCCATCACATGTATGGGAGAAAAATCAAAGATCCTTACACCAGTGGTTCAGAAGCTAGAATTACTGCACATATAGGGGAAGAACCAGGTGTACCTTTCTCTTCGGCACAAAAACCAACAGATATAAAGGTATGGTATGAAGTAGAATTAAAATAAAAGATTTGATGGGTAAAGAGTTCAAACAAACAGTTTTCCAAGGAAAACTACAATGCCTAGAAAATGTATGTGTGATATGCGAAATGCTCAATCTAATTTCATATATTCAATTAACTTTTTAAAGAAGTGTAAATAAAAACACCAATAATGTTGTCCTTTTTGCCAAAGTGGCATTAAAATAATAACACTAGTTTATGTGAATAAAGATGACATTTTCCTATTCTATGTTGTAAAATGGTACAATGTTGCTAGGGATATTTTGTAAGATGTAGCAAAAATCTTTAATATTTATATACCAATTGCCCTAAATCCCATGGGAATTTAATCACGCAAATAATCATGGATTTGTGCAGAGAGAGGTGTTCTTTTTCTATTTTTCCTTTCTTTTCCAAATTTTCTACATTATTCTTATAATATAGGAAAATGCTATTCAATAGGTGAAAAAGTCATTTTTTGGAAATTCATTTTTTTCAAAAGACACATACATATTCTTGGTTCTTGTGTATAAATAGATTGTGTTCTACACTTAACTGTGTCTGCATTATATTAAATATAGCAGTGACATATTAGAGTAGCCTAAGTCCTGAGGTCTCGGAGTGATGTTTGTGATGATTATACTGATGATCAACAAAATAAAGAACAAACTAATGTCCAAAGAAGGAAACAGCAGCTGCCATCTGAGTTCATTTTCTTATTAACCCAAGGTCAGTATCATTAACTTTCAGGTAGCTTATGTATTATAGGTTAAATGAATATGTTTATTTTATAATATATGGAGGCAAAAGTGTTACCTTTGGCCAAGAAATCAATGCCTCATGCTTTCAATAGCTTCATAAGGTGGCTGTTTCTTTAATTATAAAACAAAACTTGTTGGCTTGGAGGTCTGCAAATGCTCACTACCGGTTGTTAGTTTCTTCTGTTGTATTCACAAAACAAAGAACTTTTGAGGATGATTTTGCATATTGTTATTACATTCTTATGACAAAAATGAACAAAACGTCTCACACATTCATTATTCTTCTCTCTTACATGTATACTATGGGACCTCAAGATATGGAAAAGAAAGGGCCTGTTACTCACAGACTGGTCTTCATTAATGGGGTCCTGGACACTCCCGCTGCACTGAGGGACCCATGGGGGGTCAAACATTGGAACAGATGGCATTCCAAGCACTGGCGAGGGCAGGGTGAAGTTTATACTGGGAGGTGGGATCTATTAGTTGATATCAGAAGAATGAGGTGAGTAAGATGGAGAATAAGCTTGAATGAGCCTTAAGTATAATTATGACATAATCTTATAGCACATAGAATATTATAGAGAGCATGAGATGAATCTCTCTGTGCCTCAGTTTACTCATTAATAAAATAAAGGGTTTCAAATAAATGATCTCTATTTGTGTTAATCAAAATATATCTATCTGTGTATATAGAGCAAAATGTCTGGATGATTATACCCCAAACCTTTATGTGCTTACTTCTGAGGATAGTAGTGAGATCTACAGGTTTATAGAGACTTGATTTTCTTACTCTACATTCTTCTATATTTCAATTTTTTAGTAATAAGTATTTATTCATATAGAAGTTTACTTATATAACCAAAGAGAAAACAAAAGCATCTCTTGGGCATGTACTGCTGATTTGTGGTCAAAGGATATCAACAAGCTTTGGGTTGGGTTTGCTAATCTAATTCCCATGTGGGAAGAAGTGTCCTTACCTTAAAAATCTGCTGTGCTCCCTCTTCCATCCGGGGCCAAACCTGATAGCGAAATCTCCAGAGCGTGTGGAACTTGAGAACAGCATTCAACCTCTGCACGGTCTCTGGGTGGTGGAACTCTGACATCAGCATGTCGGACACGGCCTCGGGGACTTTCACCGCACACAGAAGGAACATGGCAGCTAGACACAGTCAACAATGCATCAGTTACACATCTTTTAATTTTGCTTGATTCCTGACGGTGGAGAGGAGGGGAGAGTTGCTCCTATCTCCCGAAAACAGCTCCTGAGATAATGGAGCCAGGCCACCAACATCAACAAAAGCAAACCTTATTTCAGCCACTGAAAACCAAACGCCATCCTCAGTGCTGTCCACAGCACCTGGTGCAAGAGCAGTGACAACATGACATTTCAGGAGAATAGCTCACTCTACGCAATGGGTCCTTTGGCTCACAGTGAAAAGTGAGTACCAGAGGAAGCAAATGAAAAAAGGAAATTCCATAGTGAAATTTCCTAAAAAGGAAATGGGACAGTTCATAAAAATGTCAATTAAAAACTGCCTCTGTTACATTACTTATATTAAAAATAAAATCCACACTGTAGTCTCTATTAGAAACTTATACGCTTCCTAGAGATAGAAGATATTGAAAAGCTAAAAGAGATTTCATAAATCATATTACCATGTTTTTATTTTTTAATTTCCAGAAAATATGAATGTCAATAAGAGAAAGGTCAGGTGCCATTAGTTATAAAGCTAATGAATAATAAGACTTATAAATATAATCTATAGCATACATGGAGGACCCAGTGGCAATTATAAAAACATAATTTAAAAATCTGTCTTGTACTTTTCCCTAGAGCCTCAAAACTTTTAACTTATCTTAGTTTTTGTGTTATGAGCTTTCAGAATTTATTTGGCATTTCTTTTTTTGGACGGGGTCCAGAAACCAGCCAGAGCCCGATTGGGTCAGATTTAAAAACCGGACTGGGTCTAACTTAATCTGGATTAGATCCAGTGTGAGTCCTCAGGTGAACAAAATTTTAAGGCTAAATAAGTAGGTTAACCTTACCAAAGATAATCTTGAATTACAGTGGCCACAGTGGAGAATTTTTAGCCATCCTAGATAAGCTTATCCACTTATGAGGTACCTTAGAGAAAAAGTAGTCTCACCAGGCACTCACTATACACCATAAAGGAAAAAATTATATTTTCTCCTCTACAGTTACTGGTGACAAGGATAAAACTTGCTGGGACACCCACTCACTCCAGAACCTGTAGATGGCATGCTGGGAAAACAGGCAGAAGTTGGCAAAAGGTATGAATTTTTACCAAAGTCTGCTCTCCTAGATCTCTGTGTTGCCTGGTTGAGAAAGGAAGGTAACATTTAATACTGTCCCTTTTTTATAAATTCAGATTGGCCAAAAAAAAAAAAAAAAAAATTGGTTTTGAGCCTTTCTCTCCCAGGGACAGCTACTGCCTTGTTGTTTGTCTTGTTCTATGTCCTGAGAATTTGGCTTGGCAACCATTAGGTTGGAGGCCCCCAAAATAAGACCAGACAGAAATGTGTGTTGCCCTCCATTTCTGACTACTCTTGCCAGCTTTCAGAGAAACTATGTAAGCCTTTCTTTCTTTTGGTTATCTTTGGGAGTGGCTGTGGATCTTGGGAGGGTAGTTATGTTTTTCATCCCCTTATGTGTCCACAAGGTAGTTCAATACTGCCAGCAATATTTTCTGTTTGTCCCGGCTGAAAGCTGACAAGGTATTTGAAAGGATTAAGAAAAATTATTTTAAGTAGCTTTGCCTTCACAAGTTGGCCAGATTGGAAGTGGATATTCAAAGCCTGATAAAAACTTATTTTTAGGCCTTCTTCCCTAAGGTGCAATGAAACTATGTACCCAGAAGAAAAGAAAAACATTCTGAAGCCATTGAGTAAGGATTTACTAAAACGTTCCAAAGAAACACAACTGTAAATCTAGCGTGTAGAAATCTTTTTACTTCCACCTTCGTTGAACAACTTCTTCCTGATATAAAGAAGCACATTGAAAATACTGTAGACAGATGGCTGGGTCAGTGTCCTGATTTTAGATTGCAACCCAATTCTTTCAGGAATTAAAAACAACTGTACTTGTCTAACAAATTGCGTTTTTACAAGAACAGAAAAGAGGCTCTAGAAACAATTCAAAGCCCACATATCCTTGTTTTTATCAATCCCCAAACCTCCCCTATTCATCTATAATAAAAAGGTTTGCAGATACTGTAAAAGATCTGGATTTAGGAAACCAAAGTTCTTCTTGGAAAAATTTACATCATTTCTCTGTGTCTTTGAAATATAAATATTCTACCTGGTCTGCTCTATGAACCCAGAGCCATTCTTGAAATAAAAATTTTAGGAAGTTTATCCTTATCAGAAAAGAAGAAGAAGGAGAAAGAGAAAAGGAAGGGGAAGGACAAGGGGAAGGGGAAGGAACAAGAAGAAGAGGAGGAGCAGGAGGAGGAGGAGGATGGAGAAGGAAGACGAAGGAGAGGGAGAAGAGAAGGAAAACAACAACAACAATGAGAAGCAGCAGCTATTTGAAAAATTAGGAGAATAAAAATGTTTCCCACAAATATTAGTAAAAGTTTTAGCCATCTGAGCAGGTTAACTTACCTTATTGTATCTACTAGAAACACAAATTGTATCCAACTGTTTTTTATAAACTAGTCAGTTTTTTCATTATTGTGCCTGTCTCATGGATAAAATTTTAAAATGAAAGCTATAAGATCTCAGCATCTGTCCATATGTTTATGTATGTCTCTGAGTGTATGTTATAGATGTGTGATATTTTTCAACCTGTGAATAGCATTGCCAAAATTAATTTGTAAAAAGCTCTATTTGATTGGCTTAAAGGCAAGTAAGCATATGTGTGTGTGTGTGTGTGTGTTATACTAGATATATATATCAAGCATACTCTCAGAAATATAGAAACTAACTCAAATGTCTTTCAAGTTCATGTGATCTAAGATAAACTTTGCTAAATAAAAGCTAGTTTGTTTGTTTAATTAAAACAGACATGTCTTCAGAATTATCAGAATTAAATACAATACTTTTATTCTATCTAGGTTTACTAAAGTCAAATAAGCTCATGTTATCTCTTACAGAATTTGTCAACGAGAAAGATAAAATGATGGTTAGCTGTTTAACACCTCATGAAATCTTCATGAGTAATCTAAAAATAATTGTTAAAAACAAGTAAATTAAATAGATATAACTAAGACAAAAGTTTATAAATGAATTTTTCAACAATAATCATTCTTTATGACATGTCTACTTAAAAATAGTTTCCAAATCTTTCTGGTAACTTGAAATCTTCAAGTTATATTAAGATAAATTAAATGATGCATATTCGTTGAATATCTATTAATAAATCATTTCCAAAAAAGATAAAATATTGAAGCATTAATTACTGAACATAGGTTTATCTACTTTTGGTTACCTTTTACAGAAGAACTAAAAATGTTTGTGTCTATTAATAAACATGCTCTGTGCTACATTGAAAATTTTACTATGAGGAAAAATATACTTCTAGAAATTGTGAAATGTATTTGTAAATTTGCCAATCCACAGAACGCTGGCATAACAATAGTTCACAATGTCTACTTCTTAATTTTCACTAGGAATAAAGACTTTTAAAAGGTTAAGAATTCTAATCAATATATATAATTAAAACTAATTAGAAATCATAAGAGTAGAATGAAATATCTATGTATGAATACTAGGTAAGGAAGTTAAAGTGACGGGTTGTTCCGGAATAAGAAAGAGAAAGAAAAAAATAGGATAACACCTGAATAGATATTTAGCAAGTTGTAGAAGGCTTGTGGAAAAGGAATTTTGTGTGTGGTCAAGATGACTAAAACTGGAATGAATGTATTTAAGCTTTTAAAGAATGAGTTTTAATATCAAAAGTACACTGGCGAAAAATTAGGATTTGATTTTCTCTGTTAAAATGACAAAGTTTTCTGGGACTAATAATCTGCTGTTGATAAGAGATTGTGCAAGGTGTTTTCTCACCTTTTGGGTAATCTACTTGGAAAACAAAGATTTTGTGTCTTACCAAAATAATTTACTAAATTCCAGGTTGTCTTCATCAGGTCTTTGATTACTTAAGAAAATCCAGTCTTGTCAATACTAAAAAAGCTAAATTTTGTTTACAACTATGTAACCTTCAGTATTTGCCTTTAAAATCTTCTATTGTCATTTTAGTTAAATACATATTTAAGCATTATTCATAATAATCCAATATCCTATTCAGTCAAATGTTCAAATTTTTTGATAATTTGACAACTTCCTAAAATCAAATTCTAAAAAGTCTTTCTGACCTCAAAGTAACTTTGAAATTTCCCAGAAAGCCCCTATAAAAACCTAAAAAAATTTGTCTCCCACCTTCCACCTTGTAAGAGATGTCAAACTAATTACATCTATTTGGTATGTTAAATTACGTAGGAAACATTGTCAAATAAGAAGTGATGATAAACCTTAAGTTATACGTTTTTGGTATATGTTACTGATATAGGTATTCTAGAAATTGTTTAAAGTTTCTAGAAATTTGTCAATACTCTCATTATCCAGTTATTATCTTAAATTATTGTATGCCACAGAAATAACTACATTTCCTTATCAAATGAACTCTCATCAGATCTTTATGCATGGCTTTTTTTTGTCTTTTTGTCATTTACAGACAGTTAATGTTTTACTCTAATGCTTTTGCAAAGATTCTTCATCTTCAGAGAGACTCATGGAAAGGACTCTGTCATGAGTACTCTAGAATATAAGTTTTTGATAGCTTTTAGATCACAAAACTTAACTGTATAAGAAGTTCTAGAACTAATCCAGAAAAACTGGATTCAAGCAGAACAAGAATTAATGATATGGGATTGAATGAACTGATAAAGATAATTAAGGATTTTTTACAACATTTTCTTTGAAACATTCCTTGTTCCTTAATGTTTTATGTTTCCAGATCTTAGGAAAACCTCTTTTCTCTTGAGTTAACTATGGCTTATAGTAAATTTAAAAGTATATCTCTGTAAATAGAATTGAAACATTTACTTTTTCTCTTTATCTAATCTCTCCAAAATTCAGAAACTTATTGAGTATTCTCATTTTAACAGCAGTATAATTATTTGCATAAGTTCAATAAAAATCTGTTATCCTTATAACAGGACGTAATTGGAAACATCAGTTATATTAGCAAGGCTTTGACTGGAGTGTCATATTTGAGAATATGCGTAAAATCAGATATGACCGGACAGTTTTAAGGGACTGAGGTTACTTTAGAAAGCCAATAAAAGCTTCTTGGAAAACTGGCCTCGTACCTTCCTTACAGAGTTCCCCATGGCCTTACCAGGTGAGTAAAAAAGGTCACTTCCCGGCAGGCCCAAAATAATCATGATACCTTGGGATTTCAAGAAGAGAGGTATTTATATACAGGAAGGCATTCCCAGTGAAATCTGATGGTGAGATGTTGGCTTAGCTTTTCAGCCTGGAGAGGCTATTAAAAGCCCAATCTAAGATTCCTTATGAAAAGTTCTAGCAAAGCAGATTTAAAAAGAATCTGCATGGTCAATCACTACTCTTGCTGCACTTATGTAAATAATCAGGCCAACTTTAATGAGACTGACTTAATTTGCAAACAAATGTGTGTTACTGTGATTACCTTTTATAAAAATGAGGGTGATTTTAGAGGAAAAAATTGTTTCAGGAGAAAATTATAATACAACCTTGTGGATATCAAATTCTAGCCCTGGTCATTGTGTTAGAGGTTTTGTTATATATCTGTACACCAAAGTGGATCCTTAATTCTTCTAAGTTTCCTCAAATGTCTGGCTATAACTCTCCTAATTAACATTTCCAATTTTTCTGGGCCTTCTGATTTGGAGTCACTAAGAACAAAGGCTGCCCTTGAACCTATTTGAAAGGGACCATAGTAGGTCCTCCTCATGACTCAAATGGTAGCCAAACTCTGGAGACTTGAATGTTGTGTCTGTATCCCCCAATTAAAAAGAGCTCCTCTGAACTCTTGGAACTGCACACCAGCTGGAGATTTAAAATTAAAGTAGCCTAGGGAGGTTCCTCCCCAGAAGCAGACGCCATCTTGTGGTGAACAACTCTCCCAGGATCAGGAATCAAGATCCTCATTCTTTTTAATGAATATGAAATCTTTATTCCTTTTGCCTTTTTACTACTTACTTTTTCTCTCTGTTAATGTAGACCGTGCTCCTTAACTCTGGCAACTATTGCTGAATTTATTGCTAAGGCCATAGCTACACAACAGAGGTCCCTAAATTTTCTTTACAAGGTGGTTTTAGGTAACAGAATTGCTTAAGATTACTTATTGACTGAACAAGGAAGAGTCTGTGCCATAGCAAATACCCTGTATTGCACCTGGATCAACACCGCTGGTATTGTAGCAAATATAAGAAATTAGCTGAGTCACTTGGCTAAAACAGGTTGGTGCCCATTCAGGTACATTCTTTGATTTATTTGACATCAATTGGTTTGGTTCTTAGGGACCCTGGCTAAGGCGTATACTTCAGTCTCTTGATATTATTTTCTTAATAGTTATCATTATAGTCTCCTTAGTGTGTTGTGTTCTCTTAAAGGTATTAAACCCATGCTCAAAGCCATCAGCTGTACATCAGATGGTCTCACTGTGCTTAGAGAAACAGAAACGAGATGACCAATGAGAGGAACAGCAAAAACAATGCTTCCACAAATCTGACAACATAATCTATAAGTTTCGCAATGAGACGAGAGCAACTTAACTCTAATGGTGATTGAGAGTGGAGTTCATACCAAAGTTTTGGTCATCCTCTCATGTTAAATTACTAGTTAAACATGAAGGACACTAGACTGGTATGGCTCTAATACTATAGCAGCTTATGTAAGCAGACCGAAATCTAAGTCTGGAAATGCCTCAAGGTTATAAAACCAACACTCTAAGGACAAATAATCACAAAGAGCCAACTAGGCTTTAAGCTATAGCCAATCAATAATTGTCTTACTTTGCTTTTTTCAGTTTTTTCTCTATAAAAGCCTCTCCTTGAGCTCCTGTTGGTGGAGTTCTCCTCTCCACTTGTGGTTTGGAGCTGCCCAATTTGAATTGATTTTTGCTCAAATAAACTCTTAAAATTTTAGAAAAAAGTTTCCTAGATATAAATGAAAATTGCAAAATGCAAACAGTATGTCTTATTTGTGTGAAAAAAGAAACATTCATTATACACGTACATACTATATACGTATACATGCCTAGTGTACCTTAGAAGGGTCTTTAGAAACTAAAAAATTGTCATCTCTGGGGAAAGGTACTGGGATTCACAGGAAAGAGGGTGCGACTTTTAACTTCATACC
Source organism: Rhinolophus hipposideros (assembly GCF_964194185.1). NCBI lineage: Eukaryota > Metazoa > Chordata > Mammalia > Chiroptera > Rhinolophidae > Rhinolophus > Rhinolophus hipposideros. The sequence goes on along the minus strand of NC_138052.1, from coordinate 77,749,401 downwards.
CGTTCGTATTAATTTGATTTTTTACCATGTGCATTTTGCAATTAATGTAACTATAAAACTAAAGGAATATGCACAAAATGTGGAAAAAAGGTGAAGCATTCATATTTCGAACTTAACAATTTTCTAGCTATATAGCTTTGGACATATCTTAAATTTCAACAGTTTTTTCTTGATATTGTAATTTGGACATAGAAGGTTACTCACATAAGATTTAATGAAGTTAATGATGGTGGTTCATGATACATCTGGGAAATCACAACACACAAAAAGAATTTTATCTTTTGTTAGATATAGTAGAAAATGTAGGTTCTGGGGAAAATCATTCTCTCTTATTTGGTAACACCCTGGGAGAGACCTACTGCTCTCAAGCAGATTACATAGTGAAATGAAAAGAGCGTACATAGAACCTGGGCTGGCCTCCCTAGAGTGCATAGCTCTGTTGAGAGTTCCAGCAATTGCTGTGAATCTGACCGAGGAGTGAAAGTGGAATGGGTGCACCTCTGTCTTGTTTAAATACTGGGAAGAGTAGCAGCAGGACCAGAACCAGGGTCCCAGGTAGTCTTTCTTTACCTGCCGCTCCTGCCATGTGCTCATCCATGCTGAGCAGGAGCTCCCAGGCAGCTGGCTGGATGTCGCCATACATCTCCTCTGTCAGAATGGGTGCTGCCTTGATTAGCAGAGATAAGGGAGCAGGCGACAGGCTCATCACCTGGGAAAGACAGAAAGCATGGCTTAAAATCTTTGAAGACACCGATGGCTATACTCCTCATGAAACTCAAGTGCTACTTCTCTTTTCTCTGCTTTCTTTATGTTTTATGTTTTATTTTTATTTATTTTTTTGATAGCATCCTTTTTTCTTTTAATGTTTGATATACCTGGCTCAGTTCACAACACAATATTGTCTTATTTACATGCTGATCTTAAAATACTTTTAAAAATGGAGCATACTTATTGGCATGGCACAAATTAAGTTTTATACCTAATTAGTTGATGAATAATTAGGGGGGAAAATCATACTAATTTCAGCACGCTTTCACCATAAAAACTGCTTTGCAAATACCTAAGGAATAAACTGTAGAATAAGTACAGCTCTATGAGAAAAGAAAGACCCCAGCCAATATGTCTTTGTGCTAAAAGTCCCAATGGACTTTCAAACCACCCTATTTTCCTGTTTCTTAGGATTTCATTTCTACTGAAAACTGTGAGCAGCCTCTAATGAATAAAGGAGTTCCCTTCAGAAAGTTAGTTTTCTAAATCAGTCTAAGTGTAGATGGCATTTTCCCTTTGTAACAATATACATTGTGGTTATTGCCTACATTAGCCCACAAAATCCTATTTAATCAATTACTTCAGATAACGTAGGCAATCAATATAGGTTCCAGGTTAAGTCTAGGTCTTTAACCATCATTTTAAGCATTTTCCAGAAAAAATAAAAAGCAGTGCCTCCACCCTCCCAGGGAAATGCGTTATGATTTAGAGTTTTGATTGTAATAATGTAACATTATTTCAAGCCCTGGATAAGTAGGTAAGTGTACTATTTTATTTAATTCATGCAATAATCCTGTGAGAGGGGTCTAATGTTATAATCCCCATCCTATAGGTAAGGCAACTAAAACTGAGAAAAATGGGGGAATTTGCCTAAGGTACTGGTGCTAGAGTGGCAGATTTGGGATTTGAACCTAGACTGTCTTATTCTAAGACGTGTGAGCACCATACTGGTGGGAAATTAGCTCCACCGGAGTAGAGAGAGTAGGAAGAGGCACAGTTCCTGTCAAGCTCCCAAACCCTTGTCTTAGTGGAAATTGGCTGTCTGTAAAGGAGGAATTTTTTTCCTTGCACACTTGGTGGCACTCTTGCTCACCAATTAAAGGGACCATGATGCCAATACGGTGTCAATTGGAGTTGTATGCTCCAAACCATAGCAAACAGGATATCTAGAACCCTCTTCCTGCTATTGCTCTGTGAATGTTTCTGATCCAGGTGTAAATACCTGCAGTCTGATGTATTTCAGCATTCCAGAGTCCTTTTTCCCTTCCAGGTTGGTATCTGAAACTCTCTTCTTCAGAGAAGGTGTCCTCAGGCATGACTTATCTGAGCACTGAAAAGAACATGAGATGTGACAAAGAGTGCTCTCTCCAAAACCAACAGAGCAGTTTTCCCCCAAATTCTCCAAACAACCTTCTTTGTCTGATGGGAGGAATGATTTAAAGCTTTTTTGGCGGCCTCACACTTTTTGAAAATTAAGAGCAGTAAACTTTGTAAAAAAAAAAAAAAAAAAGAGTGCAGAGATAATTAGCAACAAACTCTTCTTTTACTACTGAGGAAACTGGGATCCAGAGAGGTGGAGTAACTTGACCTGTTGCAAAGCTGACTTCCATTTCAGGGCTAGTCTTTTAGAATATTAAGTCAGTGAAAATCCACTCTACCCCATGACCCTTTATAAGGTTGGATGTTACAAGTTGACCTTTTGGTAATGGAAGATGAAAATATTTCACAGAGAAATGTTAGGAAGTAAAGATAAAAGACTCATCTAGGAAGTACCGATTCACCATCATCTAGGTCCGAGTTGTACAAATAAACTGTCTTCTCTATAAAAGCATACTTATCTATACTCATTTATAGGAGGCAGCAGTTCTTTCAAACTAGCCCCTCAACCAGGGCCCAGAATAGGCCTAACTCACCTATGTAAGCACAGAAGGGACAAGGTCTTCTCCTGACTCCCTAAATGCCAAGGAATGGAGTGGAAAGAGCTGCTGGGAGAATGATCTGGTCCTAAAGGTGACAGGCCCTTGTTTACTTATCCTGAGTCCTGATTCTTCCTATTCTTTACTTCAGGCTGTGCAAAGAGGGAATCCTTCCCTTTGCACAGAATAAATGCTCATTTGTTTTTCCAGTGCCATGTCAATGAAACACTTTCTCCCTCAAAGCCAAGGGGGAAAAAACTGAACTCCTTAAGAATTTTGAACAGAGCTTCATAGTATTATGGATGAAGATTTTGAAAGAAAAGACAAATCTAAAAGTACATGCATGTTCCAAGAAAGTCTTTCAAAATTCTGACAAAAAGAACCAAGAAAATGCCTCTATTATGTGACTGGTATGGAATGAACTTTCAAAATGAATCTACTTGGAAACAAATGAATCAGAGCTCTTGCTGTGTTTTCTAAATATAAAAACCTGGAGGCACATACTTGGGAACACATATCATTTGGGGAGAAAAGTCTTACATTTTGTTTTTTTCCCTGTGAATGGAAAGCAATGCACAGCACAAATACCATGCCTATCTTTTTTATAAATTGAAAACTTGTAAAATCGTGTATGACAATCGTTTTCCATACAAATATAGGGGTGTAGTTGACTTCCTTTAAAAAACTTCGTTATTTTAAAAGTGGCATCTCCCTTTTATTTTTTTATATTTACAAAACAATACATGTAAATTGCAGAATATCAGCAAAACACAAAAACTATGAAGAAGAAAACAAAAATGTTTATAATCCCCAATACAGTGCTGACCATTATTTGTTCCCTTTCAGCCTCCCCGGCCCCACCTCCCCACCCCTGCATCTTAGCACCACTGTGAGGATGCTGTGCATGTGTATGTGACATACAATTTTAAATAATTCATTTCACTTTGCTCTTATAATGAATATTTCCCCAGGTCATTACAATTACTTTAAAACATGATTTTTGAATTTTGTAAATATTTCACCTTTATCTTCTTTGGATGGATATTTTGTCCTCTATAGAATTACTTTTGAAAAACAAAACACTTCTGGATTAAATTATAAGAATTTTAACTAGGAAAATACTCAGCTTAGAGGAAAAAAGTTGAACATTTATATTTGCCTCTGACAATCTGGGAAATGTAGGGTTCTATTTAATCCTGCCTACTAAAAACAAAAAGTATAAGTCAAGCTTCTCAGATATCAAATCTTTAATATCTTGGCACGCTTCCTTAGGAAATCTAGGATATTCTGGTTACCTCATGATGATTAGAATGTTATTCCTAGTGGAAAGGAAAGGCAGTTTACAGGGCTTTCACGCTAAAGTGATGGGCTAGTCACTCTTCTTGAATGACCTAGTCAGGCTTGAAAGATAGAAAGCAGAGATGGGTACATGTGTGATGGACATTTGGGTACACAATGTGAAGGCCCTCAAGTCCCTCTACTGGTGTGGCCCCTAACTCAGACTAACAAGGTTACTGTCGGTTGCTTTGATAACTTGATATGAAACTTGGCTAAATGAAAGGAAGGAACTGAATGGAGTAGTAGGCTAGTTCTGAAGTCATCTATTGATTATTAGTGGTTCTTGGAAGAACTGGAAATTTAACTTAACTGTGAGATGCACATGGTGGTTGGAATTTACACACCAACCAGGGTCACGCAAAGAAACTGAAGACTTGTGACCCAAGACCAAAGGGCAGAATTTATTACCAATAATGTCATTCATTGTTGAGTTGGTCTACCAGAGGAAGCTGTAGTCAGCGGGAAGCAGCTATACAGCCCCAAGAGCTGACTGGGGAATGCTTGCTATAGGATGGTGTAGAAATTGAACTGCTGTCATTTTCTTTTCTGTATACGAGTACGTCACAGATATTCATCGTATTTGATTCCCTATCCTCTCTCCTCATCCTGACCACTACTGATTGAATTTACAGAGATTGATCACTTGGGATGTCTGGATTAAAAAGAGGAGGAGTTGGGTCCCTTAGGTAATTAAGGGACACCAAGTCTGATTCATTTGGTGATGGTTGCTAGGGCTGAGAAGTAATGATGCTATGTTTTCAGTCCAAGTACAAGATACAAAAAGCAGGAGGAGCTGGTCAGGGAAAAGAGATGAGTACGTAGGTGGAGAAGATGCAGAAGGAAGCGGAGATGACAGTCTATGTCCATCCTGAGACGAAAGCAGCTTTGGTTTTCAATCCTTTCAGGCTCGATTGTGTTTCCCATTCTTTCCCTGGTTTCTTGCGATTTTGCTACATCCTTTGAAGAAACTTTCTAATTACTTGAACACGTTTCAGTCAGTTTCTGTTACTTGCAACAAAAGATTATTGACTAGAGAGGTATAATAATTATTTTGAATAAAAATTTTATTTATCCATTTAATAATTCAAGAATACTTTTTGAGTTAACCACATGCAGGAACTGGGCTAACTTCTGGGGATATGCTGAGGAGCAAAAAAAGATTCTTCTCATGCAGAGTGCATCTTAGACAGATAAGATAAACACACACTAATGAAAAGACTGGGTAAGTAGAAAAAGAGGTATCTGCCATGAATGATGATATACTGCGGAAATAATGAGGTATTTAAAATTTTGGAAAATTGAAATCAGCTTGCTGGGCTCTCTGGGAAAGTAATTTCCTCAAGTTTCTGGGAAGAAATATCATGCCAATATAAGTACGATATTTCCCCACAGGTAAAATAGACCCTTTGTGTCTCACACATCTTTGACAAATGGATTATGTATGTTAGGGTGGGCAGTCATTCTGACCCATGAAATCAAGACCTAGGGCTTGGTTTGACCTCACAATAGTGCTTTCCACAGCTTTAGAAAAATATTAGTCCTGCGGGAAACATTAGTCCTGCAGAAAAGTTGGCTGCTTGCCATTTGCATTGGCTTCAAAGAATTTAGACACAGTGAATGTCCTTTCTGTTTTCGGCACATATCACCTTTTACTCCCTCTCCTTTTTGGGTGAAAGGAAAAAAAAACTGTTTTATCTACTTTTATTCATCAGCAAGCACTATTTGAACATTTACTCTATTTAGAACATAGCATTGGACAAGGAACAAATACACAGGAAAAATCAAAGAGTTCTTTGATGAAGGTGATGTATATACATATATATATATATATATGTACATATATGTGTATATATGTGTGTGTGTACATATAATGATAATTTATGAAAACCCATCAAGTGTGGAAGTGCACTAAAATAGACTTAACGGGATGTACAGTTAGTCTCTGAGCACCGAAATGCAGATGAGCAGATTGATCAGAGTTAGATGGGTTACAAAATGTACTAGCTGCCACAAATATATTCTGCCGTTAACAACCAATTAAAAAGGAAACAGGAACAAAATACAAATTGCTGATAAGTCTTGATTTTAATCAGAACCACTGCTTTTATGCTTGATTTATTGCCTACTCATTTTGCTCTGGAAACATGGGCATTGTTCATTTACATGATAGACTCAGAAAAGGCAAATGGAGGGAATAAAAGGAGCTTGAAGAGGAGGCTGGCAATTTTGAAACAAAATGTTTATCACAGAAGATTCAATACATCTTTTTAGCCCTCCACCTGCATGACCAATTTAAATGTGTGAGAGTTAGCGGACACTTATTCTGGCTTTACTTTCCCTTTTCCCTTCAGAAATGTAAACAATGCAGAAGGTTGGCAAGCTTTTTCTGCTGCTTTAGCCTAGTGTCCTGGTTGGGCTAGAGGTGGAGGACACTCATGTAACATCCCAGAACTACATACCCAATTCATTTATTCAACATTTATTGTCCCTCTGCTATAAGTGATGCACTCTGTTAGATATCATACAGGACACACTACATGTAAGACTGTGGCCAAGACATGGAAACAACAGTAGTACCCTTTGACAGATGACTACATAAAGAAGAAGTGGTACATATAAACAGTGGAATATTACTTGGCCATAGGAAAGGAAGAAATACTGCCATTTGCAACAACATGGATGGATCTTGAGAGTTTCATGCTAAGCAGAATAAGTCAGAAGAAGTCGAGAACCATATGATATCAGTCATATGTGGGATATAAAACTGAAAGCAATAAATGAACAAGATAAACAAGCAAACAAAAACTCATAGACAGACAATAGTATAGTGGTTACCAGAGGAAAAGGGGGATAGAAAAGGGTAAAGGGGTGATGGAAGGAGATTTGACTTTTGGTAGGGAGCACACAAGGCAATATACAAATTACATATTATAGAATTATACCTTGAAACCTGTATAATTTTATTTACTTATGTCACCCCAATAAATTTAATTTACAAAATTGAACATAAAAAATAATTGAAATTATTTGTAATGACCATACTCTTACATACTGTTCAATACAAAAATGTTAATAATATGCATTAAATAATTTTAATTTATGCATTAATTAAACAGTTAGTAATAAGCAATAAAGTATATAATTAAGGCAAAGGAGAAATAGGGCTATCAACAGCCCCATTTTGCACACAGTATAATCTTAAAATCTCTCAGTGATTGCCACTACCCACAGGATAAAGAACAAAATCTTTTCCATGGTTTGGGCGACCACAATGGCCTGGTCTATATCTGCCTGTGCGACCTCATTATGCACCACAGTCCTCTGTGCTCCAGCCATGGTTTTTTGTACTCATCTCCTCTCTGGTTGGAAAATTCCATATTCAGTTAACATCTATGAGTCCCTCAGTCAAGGCTCATCTGTCACTTTATTGGAAAGGCTGCCTATGTCCCCCCTGACAAGTTCAAAGCCTTGTTCATAAGCTTTTGTAACATGGTGTATCTCTCCTTCATTGATGCTATTTTACATCAATTTGGGACATTTATTTGATTCATGTCTGTCTCTCTAAATGAACTATGTTCATCATATCTCTTTTGCCCATTATTATACCCAGCTCATAGTAGGAACTCAGCGTGGTCCATAGGTTCTTTAAAAATTTGTTGCGTGGACGAATGGAGGGATGAATGAAGAATCAAAACAGCACGAGTAAAATGACTGTGTAATTTAGAGGAAGAAGGTTGGAAGGAAAATAACATCAGTTATCACTTATAGTATGCCTGTGATTAACACTAGAGAGATCAGAAAAGGTTTCAGGGAGGAGGTGGCATTTGAGTTGGATCTTGAAGGATGTTTGGATTTGGACACGTATGGATTTACAGGTGAAAGTACAGTTGGAGCAGATATGGTAGTAAGAAATCTCAAAATGTGCATGGTGAACAACGAACATTAATTTTAGGTTGGTGCATTGTTGCAACTCCCAACATATATGGTTTTCTACTAAAGCTAAGGGAGTTTTTACATGAAGGAGAACTTGCCTGAATGAAAAGAGGTTTTCTTTGAATGTAGCGTCATTTACATTTGAGATATATAGTATATACACATGTCTCTATATATATGTATACATGCAAACATACATATGTATATATTTTTCTTTTTATGTCATTTGGCAGTGTATACCCACATTGATCTATTCCCTACCTGATTCCCCCTTAGAATTTACGTAGTTTGAATACCATGAGATGCAATAGAGTGTAGTTAAAAAAGCCCTGATTTTGACATTCTATATTTCCAAATTAAAGTCTAGATGAATATGATACAGATGTGAACTACATACAATCCCATTTTTCTGAGCCTCAACTTTGTCATCTATTAAATGGGGACAATAATACCTCTTGCACAGGGTTTGTAAGAATCCCAAAGCACTTTGCGAACGATATATACCTGCCTTGTACCCTCACCCATTTGCTTTGAAAAAAAGACTAAAAGGTCATATCCCAAAACGTTAATTAGCACACTTAAATGAGATACATGAAATACATATATTTTTCTTTAGGGTCACTGGTATTATCCAAAATTCCTTCAATGAATGTGCATTGCTTTTGTAATAAAAAGGTTGTAACTAAAAGAAAAAAATCCCTTTGTGAGTGCTAAAGCGTTACAAATTGCTATACAACTCAACAGAGCATTTTTTGTTCTTGCTCATATTCTTTAGCTGTTTGATTTGTATGTTATTGTCATCCTTCCACCCCACCAATCCAGGCTTGCAAACTTCTTAGTAGAAAGATCCTCTGCTCCTACTTGTTTTTTATGTCTCCCAGAATATCTGCACTAATATTGTGCCAACAGCAGGTGCACAACGAATGTTCATTGAACTGAATAGGTATTATATAAAAACCTCTTTGCAAAACCACTTGGGATAAGCAGCTGCAGGGCCAGCCAGCAGCACTCATTCAATCGGATGTCTTGGCCATCACGCCTGTTCAGGGGCAGATGGGTGACCCAGGGCTTCCCTGGCAGGCGCACGGCAGCCTGATTCCTGTCTTCGTCATCTGCCAGCTCAGCTGCTCAGTGTAGCTGTCAGAAAAGTACAGCTGAGTGCTTAGAAAATGTAAGTTTCTTGAAGGAGTTTCTAGGCCTGATTTGACCTAGATTACTCTGTTATTTATCTGTGAACAGTTGGGCCATTTATTACTGATTTCTTAATACCTAACTGTATCATTTTCCTATTGCTGCTGTAACAAATAACCAACAAACTTCATGTCTCAAAACAACACAAATTTATTATCTTATAATCCTGGAGGTCAGAAGTCTAAAATGGATGGTCTCTTCTGGAGGTTTTAGGGAATTATCCATTCCCTTATCTTTTCCAGCTTCCAGCAGCTACCAGCATTTCTTGGCTCAAGGCCCTGCCTCACTCTGACCTCTGCTTCTTTTGTCATGTCTCCTTTTCAGCCTCTGCCTCTCCTGCCTTCCTTTTTTTTTACTTATAAGGACCCTTATGATTATATTGGGTACCTCCTGGATAATTCAGGATAGTCTCCTCATTATAAATCTCTTTATACACATAGGTAAAATCCCTTTTGCCACATGAAAGCAACATATTCACAGGTCCCAGTGATTAGAATGCAGACATCTTTGGTGGTGGGGGGTGGATTATTTTGTCTACCGCAATAACCTACTCATTGCCACCACCCCATGAGTTCATATTTCTTCAAAGAACTAAACAAACCCTAGGAAGAGATTCCATGTTTGCTCATGGACATGAAGACAAAGCATTTGTCCTTCTTGTACTTATTTTCTACCTTTACCCAGAACCACACAGATCTGTAACCTGGTTTGTACAACTGCAGTGGCCTGACGCTTTTATTTCCGGGCAAAAGACTGTCAGAAAAGACTGCCATCATTTCCCCTGTAACTGGTATATTATTGCTTGATCATTCACTTACCTCCTTCTGCTTTTTGCCTCTGAGAGCCACGTTGCTGATATTGTTGCTCTCCCGGAGGGAGTCCACAGTGTCTCCGTACAGCAGCTTGATGGCCCTGACCAGCCGGGCACAGGAGCGGCTGTGGTGCAGGTAGCAGTGTGGGTGGCAGTAGTCCACGTGTGTGCAGATGAAGCTTTGCTGATTGCACAGCAAGATCATGACCTGGGGCACAGACATCATTAAGACTCAACCAGCCAACCCGAGTGCAGACAAACCATGAACATACAGGTGGGGTAGAGGATGGAAAGTTAGAATGTCATTTCCCTTAAGGGCTCTTGAAACCACAGTGGTTCAATAGTTCCCACAAGAGAACAAATAGCTCCAAGCCTTTAGGTCCTTAGATTCTTTTGCACCCTCCGTTCACACTTGATAGAAAGGAGCATTTTGAAACAATAAAAGGTTAACTGACCTTCAAAACTTTCAAACAATTATTGTGAAATGTAGACTTTCCAAATATTTTCACAGGAACATTCTGAACTTGAAATATATTATTTTTCCAGCTCTTATGTTGTGGAAAGAGCCAGACAGAAGAGCATAAACTGATGAGAGAAGTTCTATAGCAAAGGATTTGGTTGACCTTTGACAACTGTGGGATGCCCACCTACGTGGAACTTGAAAATATTTCTGCATCTTCCACTCTACCCTATATAATCTTCAACTGGCCCTTGAATGCCACTGAATGCCATTTGTTTCTCCACAAACGAATATTTTTTTCTCTGACTTTTGGGCCATTCTAGCTCTTCACTTGTAGCTTGATTTGGCTCAACTCACACCATCTAGACATCCCAAGTGGGATTCCAGAAGAGAACTCAGTTCACTTAAGGATATAGTTATTTTAAGGTAAGGAATGAAGGCCCTTCAATGTGTAACTTCTTAAATTGCCTTCCTAAAAAGGCAGCAGCATCCACAGTTCACATTAGGCTTCACCCTTGGTGTTTTACATTCTGTGGGTTTTGCCAGATGTATAATGACATGTATCCACCATTGTGCAGCAACAAGGTTAGTCAGATATGCATAGGGTAATCTTTGGAATGCTTCCATCCTCATGAAACTAGTTCCCATCCTAACCTAACCTGTGAGACACTGTGAGCTATACTGGATGGAGAACATAAAGTGAATCTACATGGACAAGGCTAATCCAAGCTGCTCAGAAGCGCTGCCACACAGTTCCTTAGTACTGAGAGGCCTTATTTACTCGGAGACAGAGAAAAACTTCAACTCCACACCCCTGTCAAACTCAGCTAATAAATGCCTCATCCTCTTCAAAATTTTCAAAACATGTGTTGTCTAGATCTCACTCAAGATTCACTGAATATCTCTGATATTCCTGTTTATGCTGGTATGAGGCACATGGAAGAACTCTAAGGCTTCCCTTGTTATTCTCAAATCTGGCTGTTCAAAAGAAGCACCAAGAAAGCTTCACAACAACAACAAAAAAGTAAACAAACACAAAAATGAACATTACTCATTTTAGTTCAGGAGATTCGAATTTAGTAGATCTGGGGTGGAGGAAGAAGTGACCTAGAAATCTATAATTTTAAAATTCTGCCTAAGGAATGTCCCTTCGGTCACTGTTTTCTAAGAATTTGCTGAATTGTAGCGAAGAGGCAAGGCAGAAACTAGCTGACAAGCAGAGTTGAGATCCTGGCAATTTCACTGTGATGGGGAAACAAAATTGAAGTTTCTAACTCATCAAGAATGAAGGGCTCTAGGATATATCTAAGACTTTCACTGGGAACCTCAAATGGCTTCATACTAAGAGGTATGTGTATAGGGGATGGGGGAACTAGAAAAAGTACAAGTCAAGTCAGCTTAGTTCCTGATTGTATTGAGGTGATCTTTGCTATCTGTCAGAGGATAGGGTGAATCATCTCTGGAGGGAGAGAACTTCATCTGGAGCCTCTATAATTCTACAATGTTTAAAAACTTAATAAAATGTTTTAGAGTAGTTTTACGTTCATAGCAAAATTAAACAGAAGGTACAGAGAGTTCTCATACACTCTCTGCCCTAACACATGCATAACCTCCATTATCAACATCACCGTCAGAATGGCACATTGGTTATACTTGATGAGCCTATACTGACACATCATTATTACCCAAAGTCCACAGTTCACATTAGGGTTCACCCTTGGTGTTTTACATTCTGTGGGTTTTGACAGATGTATAATGACATGTATCCATCATCGTGCTTCTATAATTTTTCAACTATCATGTTTAGTAGTCAATGAAATGGCTAGGCACATAAAGGAGCAGGACCAAGAGAAGCCAATAGATTTATGCACTGGAATTATCAGTCATGGACTTTCAAATATCTATGATCAACTATGATCAATGTGGGAATTAAAAAATATTTTAACTGAATGATAATGAACATATGATGTATCAAATCTTGTGTGGTACAACTAGGGCTGTTTCTAGACACCATTTATAGTTTTAAATGAATATGTTAGCAAAATGGTTGAAAATCAATTATCTAAGTATCTATATCAAGAAGTTAAGGAGAAAACAAATTAAACTCAAAGAAAGTGGAAGGAACTAATAAAAATATTAGCAGAAATTAATGAAACAAAATCAAACATTCCAAAACAACAAAACCAAAAGCTGTTTTTTTGCCTAATAATAATAAAAACAAACAAACAGCCAAAAAACAAAACAAAACAAAACAAGAGAAAAAAGACATAACTTACCAGTATCAGAAAGGATAAAGGCATATTGATGTAGATACACAGAATTTAAAATAATCTCAGAGGACATAACTGGCAATTAAGAGAATATTATAAATACCTTTTTGCTAATAAATGTGAATATTTGGATTAAATTAACAAATTTATAGGGAGAAATCAATTTATCAAACTTCTCCCAGAAGAAATAGAAAATCTGAATGGTCTTAATCACATTATATATATTGAATTTGTAATTAAAAACCTTCTTACTAAGAAAATTTTAGGTCTAAAAGATTTTATCAGTGATTTCTTCTAAATATTTAAAGTCTGTTTCACTGTTAAGTGTTTAAACACACTTCCAGAGTATTTGTGTGTAGAACACTACACAGAAAACTAAAAAGCGTTATTGAGGGGAATTTAAGAGGTCTTAAATAAGTGGAGTGACATAAATTCATGGAGAGATTGATCACTTTATAGATCTGAAGACAAACTTAATAAAGATTTCAGTTCCTCAATTTTAAAGAATCTTTACATTCAAGGCTGCTTTGGAAGCTTTTTTATGGAAAATGACAATGTGATTCTAAGTGGAAATGAATCTAGCCAAGAATAAATTAGGCCATCCAGAAGAAGAGTAAAGTTGGAGGACTTGCAGCTACACTTATATGAGCAAAAGAAACAGACACAACAGAGTATATACTAGAATAAGATGCTAATTTATATGCATTTCAAAAATTACTCTATGGTGTTAGCAGTTATAATTATGGGTACTGATGAGGGAGGGTAGTGACTGTTAGATGGCCTGTGTATGGCTTCTAAGGTGTTGATACTGTTCTTCTCCACCTGGTAGTGGCTACTCGTATGTGTTTACTTTGTGAAAATTTATTGAGTTGTACACGTGCTTTTTTCTGTATCCTTTCACTATGTATGTTTGACTTCACTAAAAAGTTTGCTTTAAAAACAGCTGCCTCAGAGAGTCCCCAAATAAACCAGTTCTGGGACCACTTCCATAGTGAAGGCACTTTGTGAAGTGTCATACATCAGCCAGTCCTTATCTGACCCTATAAGAAAGTCAGATTAAAATCAGAGGAGATCATGACAGCACCCTGCCAATTGTGGATCTGAAGTTATGCTTCCTTACCTTTGTCTTTCTTTCTTTCTTCATGCCCACTTAAACCTTGAACTTTAATCAATGCCTGGAGTTTCCTTGGGATCCCCAACTGACTGTGCCCTCTGGATAGTTCTTTGAGGTGTGACTGTCGTCAGCTTAGAATCTGCATGTCCTGGTTTACAGTTTGATATAATACAGACTCAAGACTGACACCATGACCTTGCTCTCAGCATTGCTGATAACGTATATAAAACTACCATGATGCCTTGCCTGTGTCACTCAAGCTATCTTGATCACCAGTCTGGCCTAGCTACTCATGGTTTTCCCTGACTTATGGTGACCCCAAAGCCAACCATCACAAAGGATCCTTGGTCTTAGTTAAGCTTAAAGGGAATATCATAAAGCAGAATACCAATCATAGTGAGTATTGAAAGGCTCAGCTGAAATATTAGCCTCTGGTTTCTTTTGGAGACTAAACTGTATTTGTGGTTTTAGTATAATCTTTTGTCCTCCCTCTATGAATCTTTCCCAATGCCAAAAGAAATTGACCTCAGGGCTTTTTCTGAGGTTTCTACTTACATGAAGCCATGACATGTTCCTATGATAGTTTTCCTCTGTGCCGGCAGTACTCATTCCTTCTGGCTCAATGCTGGGCTCGCTTGCACTCCAAGGACTCCCTTCTTCAAAAGAAAAATACCAAGAAAGGTTGCACTGTTTGTTCTCCATCTTTTGAACACATTGGTATGGTATAGTTCTCCATGCTTTTGAATCCTAGGGCAGACTACCATTGCCCCGTGGGTTTCAGGGCATAGCACTGATTTTAATGGAGGAATATTAATAGAAGCTGTTCCCTTCACCACCAGCTGAACTGGCAATTACAAAGACATTTATGATCTCTGTTATGGTGGCTTCCATTTTGAGACATGGGAGCAGAGAAAAGACAGAGTCAAGTCCTTGAATTGCTGAGATGAGCAAGTTATTGGTTGAGTATGCCCAAATCCATTCCAGACTGCCCAGACCTTGCAGGTACAGGTAAGTAAGGACACCAACCAACCTGCAGTGGCCACACTGAGTACTACTGCCTCGACAACTGCTGTGACTGACTATGGGTAGTGCTGTTCTAGCCATATGACTGACTGTTCCTAATACCACCTGTCTTTGTTATCAAAGCTGCTTCAAAGATGGGCAGGTGCTGGGAAAATGAAGGGAATTTGGACCATTAGTGTCTTAATCATGGACTGAAAAAGTTTCCTCTCTATGGGAAAGTATAAAGGAGACATCTCTCAGGAATTCACTACTTAGTATACGAGACAATAAAACTTTGTCCTCAAATCTAAAAGCTTTTCTGAGTCTTTTCTATGACAAAACCATGCTTCTAGCCTGGCTATTTTGAATTAACTGGTCAGGCTAAATTGACCAATTCAAATAACTAATTGAAATAAAAATTTTCCCCAAACTAACTGATGATAATTGCTAAAGCTTGAGACCTATAACCAAAGAAATCCCACGGTTTTTTCTATTGTCTCCTTAAAAAATAAGGAGAATTCTTAAGTAATGCATAAATTAGCTATTTTCAAAGTTGAGGGTGGGTAAGTTTAGAAATATTTCCTATTTTAAACTCACTTTGATGGAATATACTCAGCTTCTATTTCAGCAGAATTGATTGATAATTCACCCACATTCTTCCTGACTGACTTCTGAAACAAGATACCTGGAAAGGTGAGCTTTCTCTTTTGCTTCTCATACAGAGACTGAATGGCAAAGAAAATGTGCTTTACATTTTACTTAGTAGTTAAATTCTAGGCGTCTGGTGTGTCTTAGCTGCATGCCCGCTTAATCTTTTTCTTGTCTATGAAGATGATATCCAGGGCCCACGGGACGAACACATTTTGGGATTCAGAGTCTCTTTGGATCCTATAGTGACAATCTACAACTCTAACGCTTTGGTTGCACACAGAACTCACTCTAAGGTATTTAATATACTTTATAATCATCCCCTAATTTATCTTTAGAGCATCCCTTCAGAGTAGGCAAGGAGTAAATATAATTATTCCCATTGGATAATTGGAGGAAACAAATTCCCGAGACACTGACTGACTGGCTGAAGGTCACTAATTGTCAGGTCTATATGATATTTCCTCTCTAATATTCTGGCTTCTTTTATGGTAAAATAGAGACTTTAAAATATAGAGGACCTTCAGTGAGCTCTCTCCAAGGGAATACCTACGTTTTGCTTTAAAGGTCCTCATCGGAAAAACGGATGCAAAGACATCCGGATTTCAAGTAAAACGTCCTTGTCATTAGAGCGTTTCCCACATCTTTCCCACATGTGTACTCTGTATCCTCGCTGCTAAAGCTGCGGTCTTTGAACTAGCAGCACCAGCTACACCAGGAAGCTTGTTAAAAACCTAGACTCTCAGGCTCCCAGCCCAGATCTGCTGAATCAGAATCTGCATTTTGACAAGACTCCCAGGTGACCCATGTGCACACTAAGGTCTGAGTTTGGTTTGCATACTGAATGAATGGTCCTACCTATGGCTCTGCCCTCCATCTTTTGATGCTAACAAAATGGATTTTAGCTGCTTAGGATTTGGGCCCTGTCTTCCTACCCCCCACGTCCCTGCACACCCCACTCCTCTATGTTACCTAGGTCAGTGACAGTGTCCCTGCTCTGGCACAGCTGCAGCTCCTCAGCCTCAGACTCTGAGTCCTGCCGTGATAACTTGCTGCTCTTTAAGCTGCCGACCCGGCGAATGCTGGACAAGGAACCCCCCTTCTTCACCTGGAAACTGCGGGTTCCTTTAATCTGGAGCAGGCGAGAACCTCCTATCCTGATCTTCCTGCTGGGAACTGTATTAAAAGAATAAAATAGGGCTTTTTCCCCCTTAGTTTTCCCCAGCGAGTGTAGATCCAAACTCTCCCCAATTTGTCCCTGAACAGCCTCCTCTCTGTTGGCTGGCATGGGCAGCGTGTCTGGACAAGGAGCTTCTCCCAAGCCCCCAGTGAGGTGGCTTTGTTAGGCAGGCAGGAGGCTGGGTCCACCAGGAAGGGCTGGTGCAGCTTCTTTCTCAGACACATAGCTCATCGGTGCTGGGAACAACCTGCTCTCTTTCTGGCCCAGGGTTCACAAGCATGAGTGTGCCCTTGCATTATGCAGGACTGTGAGTACATTTATGTAACATTATTGCTTGATTCAACAGAACCAGAAACCATGTGTTTTTGTTTTTCTTTTGAAATGGGACTTGCACAGTTACGTAAACCCCTTCATGTAAACCCCTTCATTTTGGAATACCTCATTAAGAAATAAAAACAAGACGTGCTTCTCTCTCCAACTGTCAGCAGTGGGTTCCGCTCAGCTCCTCAGCAAAGGCACTAAAGGATCTGTTTTCACTGGGGTGCTTTGGGTGAACATGAGTGTGAAATGGTTCCATTTTCAATGCACCTAGTGTTTTCATAGCATCCTCCTCTCAGTCAAAAGTCTGGGTGAGATGTGAGTCCAAATGTTGCAACACCCTGAGCCAACCTTACAGTCTATATGTACCAAAAAGAACATGCATTATTCATCTTTAGTGTTCTGAAAGAAACAGTCATCAGTGAGGAAAATAAAAGGGTAAAATAAACATGTTTAAACCTGAAACCTACTTTTTTAATTCTCTTTTTAATCATCAAAATCATCTTTATTTCCCATAGTCATAGACACACCTCTTTGCTTTGCTTTTGAAGATTTAGTGTTGTCACACATTGATTTTGCAGGGTGGGATAAAGAAAGCTTTCAGAGCTTAACGTCATTATAGAGAAAGGGTCATATTTGTATGTTTTCCTTCTTAAGACACGGACAAGATTTCACACTAATTATTTAAGGCATAGCTATTAATATTTTTTTAAGTCCCAATCAGGAAGATTGCATTTTAGTCTTTGGTTTCTCACTCACAGGATAGTTAGTATATGAGTCTCATAGAACTTGCACAGCTCTATAAAATGTTAATTAAATGTACACTTTTAATGCCATATAAAGGAGCACAGAGGAATTTCTGTTGAATAATGTGAAATGTTTAATCTCTGATTTACTCTTATAATTAAGAAAGACTAAAATCATCACCACTCAGCTGGCAAAGACCTCATGGAGCTCACTGAACACATATGGACAGACGTTCACATCCATAAAAATTCTTGCAGCACAGTTGGATCAATTGCATAAAGAATATCGACCATAATACCCTATTTTAATTATAGCACAAAACTCAACCACTCTATTTTTCAATATTATTTTTAGGCTTAATTGAGACTTTAGAACATACCTGACATACATTTGAAATAGAACATAATTATCATTTTTAATGACAACGAATACAATTTCATGTGAAGGCAGATTGGCAAGTAGAGAAAAAGATTAGAGAGATAATTTTTTTTAAGTTTTATAGAGGCATTTTTTGCCTGATTTCATGATACCTTTCAGCCTACAAATGCAGCAAAACAACCCCAAGTTAATGTGATCTGAAAGAAATTTAACTTTGAGAACCTGTTCTACCACCAAAGTTAATTGGAGACAGCACTGAAAAATTAGTGTTCAGAATTATGGCACTGGTTATTTACAAAGGACACAGCAGTTAAAATTCAGATTTGGCATTGTACATGAAAAATATCAGTTGAGATTTTACAGCCTTGAATTTTAGCTTTCATCTCCATGACAACGAGAACTAGCATGAAAGTGAAACAAATTAATCTAAATTAGACAATCATCTCATTTTCCCTTTTCTCTCACCTCATATCCATTAGCCAATTCTGATGGCTCCACTTCAAAATCTTATAGGGTTTTGAAAGCCCCATCATCTATTTCCTGGACTCATGTGACGACCTAACTGCTCCCCCTTACGCCCACTCCCATAGCTCGACTCATCTTTTAAATCATAAATATACATATTATATCACTTATCTGGTCAAAACCTGCCAAGAACTCTCAGACACACTTAAAATATAATTGACCCTATTTATTTGCCTACAGATCCTATTTGTTTGCCTTCTAGCTTACCTGTCCAACCCCCATCCCCCACCACTCTTTCCCATCTCATTCTGTTGCAACCATGTCAGACTTTTTGCCCTTCTTTCAATGTTCCCCAAGTTCATTCCTGCATCAGAGCCGTGTTCTCACTGTTGTTTCTGTTTGGAAGACTCCTCCCTCAGTCCTTCGCATGACTAGCTCCTTCATATCGTGTACGTCTCTGCTCAGTGTCACTGTGGGGTCGGTCTCTGACTACACTTCCATTCCAGGTCACTAGCGAGTCTCTGACCCTAATTTGTTTTTTTTCACTTTACTTAAAATTCCAGTATTTAATGTTATTCACTATTATGTTATTAACTATTAGCTAATATGACCTAAAATACATGTGGGAAAATTTTCCTGTTTATGGCTGTATTCTGAGAACCTGAAATAGTGCCAGGCATACTGGAGGTGCTCAATAGATGACTGTTGAATGATCAGACATGTCTTGTATTTTGGAATATCAGTCTTAGTTTGTATGTGGAATATGGGTGAACTAATTTAACAGACTCTGGTTGGAGGTTTTAGGCAGACATTTTTAGTTCTAAGGATTATTTCACATTAGTTTTCCTTGGTAGAATCTGAATTGTTCCCAGGTTGTTTATTTTAAGAACTGATATTTTTCGCTTTTATAAAATACAGATCATACAACATTTTAAATAACATTTTTATCATCTAAGTTAGCAGGGTCCATGTGGTCCCCATTTTCACATTGGCTTCAGCAACTGATACCAGCTTATTAAATGGACTAAGGAATAATATTTAGGAAACTTCAGGAGGATTTTTGCCAACTGCTAAAGGATATTTTATGGATATGTTCTCATTTTATTCATAGTTTCAGTTTTGTGCTCTTAACTTATTAAACAACTTCCATATATTAACATAGCCATTCTATGAGTAAAAAACATAATTAGCATCTGTGTTTTTGAGAGACAAAGTGCTCTTTAAGAACAATTTACATAAATTATAATCATGAAATTAAAGTCTTTTTTAAAAATAATTTCATATTTTACTTTTTTAAATGGTGTAGAAGTTCTCTACTCAAGTTTAACCACGTCAGTATTAGGAATTTTTATTTGAGCTACTTTAAATAATAATTAGCATAATAATTTTGAATAGGCAAAAAAGAAAATCCCCCTGGGAAATCTTTAAAACATGGAAGTTTCTCATCACATACAGTTATTCTTGTTTGCAGAAAGAATATTTGAAAAAAAAATTGACTTGGTACTTCTTCATACACAGAAATTGCTAAGACTTGCCTATAAAATATTTTGTTCACCATAAGTTCAATACAATGTAATGATTATTGGCATTTTTAAAAATATCAGGACAGCAATCTAATCTTGAAATATTAAAATAATTTCCCAATGTATATCTATTCCTTGTAAGATTTTAAATATTTTAAATTATTTTATGTCTTCTCTATCTAGAGCCGTTCATCTCAAGAATCATTCATTCATTAAATTATCAAACATTCATGGAGTCATTATCTATAGGACACTAGAAAATATATAAATGCATAAAATCATCTTCACTCCTTTTACAAATGTGCTGATGTTCTTTTAATTGAAAGTCATTAGAAAGGCATTGATAACCAATGGAATGTAAGAAATAGCAAAATCAGATAGAGAAGTTAATAGTTTGAAGGAGCTTTTAGAAAGCAATTTAAAACTTTGCAATCTTTACTTTAGCTCATATTTCGAATTATTTCTAATTTATATGTTCATGATATTAAAAAAACAATGACAACAATGTATCACATAATAGGTGCACAATAAATGAGTTTATGTTTTACTTGCATTGTCTCATTTAAATCTTTCAACATCACAATGTGGTAGATGTCATTAATGTAATTATATAGAGGAAAAAGAAACTGACTTAGAAGGTAAATAACTTGGACAAGGTCACACAGCTAGTTACTGTATTTCACCATTTTAAGAAGCACATTTTCTCACATTTTAATATATCTGAAATTGAGATTAGTCTTACAATTGATGACATCTTAAGATCACTAGTGCCAAGTGACAGCAGTGACACATTTGTTATTGCTTCTGTCCATGTAAACAACTAAAGCATCAGCAACAACCTTTACAGAATGGGCACCAGTGTTTTTTAACTTAACTCCAAGAAGCCAAAGGGTAGTTCAATGGAGGAGTGGTGAGTTGGCAAGTCAGATGTGTTTGGGAACATTCCTGAAGCAGGAATAGGAGGTAGGCTAGCTTCATACAGTTGCATGTTTCCTTAAATAACTAGCACTAATGGCTTTACTTCTTTTATAGATTAAATTTTTAAAAATGATATATACTAACATTCTAATGACACAGAAAACATTACCATATAGAAAAACATGGACATTGATAATTCTGAGTTGAAAAGTGATTAAGAATTTTGAACTCTGAATTGCAGATAGAAAAACTTTAACCAGTTAATTTATACTTTCTCTTTCTTTGGCTGCATAGGAATGGCACATACTGATAATAAAAATTTACATCTAATTAAGTCTGGAAGTCCTCTTAATAAGAGCGAAATACAAATTAACTAGTAAAAAAGTATTACGTAAGAGCTGAGTTGGGAGTATTTTTCCTTTCTTATTAGTATATTAAGTAACGTATCATCTTACACCTGATGGCATCTTAGATTCAGTGGGACATGGAGAGTTGCTGAGCTGGAATAAGAGCCGGGCTTCTCTGACTGCAGAGTCCATCTCCTAACTAGCATGGTTTCCTACCTCGTTGAATGGATACAGTCTGTATGGAGCCAGCAATCTTGGACTTCTCTGGGCGCACAAATCTGTAGATTAGATCCCAGACCAAATAACCTACGAGAAACCCTATAACATGAAATAACCCTTGCTTTTCCATACCTTTTTTCTCCTCAACACCAGCATCTGATTTGAGGGTGTGGCTACTACTGTGGAGGGAATCTTTTGAGTCTTCATTTTCATCCAAGACCCCAGCAAAACTGATCTTCCTCTCATATCTGTGTCGGTCCAAGTCAGGATCCAAACGAAGTCTGCAGCTCTCCAAGTCCTGAAATGTCAGTGAGGAGTCAGTGAATGCTGGTATCTCCTCAGGGCAGCAATGGTCTTATGGCAAACCTTCCTGTTTTGAACTGCACAGAACTGCATTTCAACAGCCCAATTCTCCTTATCTAATGCAAATTTTAGATTGTGGCCGTAAAAAATGTCTTAAAATAAAAATCTTCCCTAACTCATAGTTTTTCCCTTTTCCTCACCTGCTTCACCTTCCAAAAGCACAGACCTTATTCCAAATCCAGAACTAGCTTCCTCACCCTCTAATTCTTTGTTTACAGTTTTAACGGAAATTGGTTATCTATTTAGTAAATAATCATGCATTGAGTGCACTGAGTATGAATGTATTAGTACTGGGGGCTAAATAAGAAATGGTTTTTGTCCTAAAGGAAGTCAGAATCCCTCGACAGAGACTGAGAAGGCAAACTGATAAATTCCAAGGCAAAGAGACAGAGTAAGGGCTTAGAAACCACTCTGTGGTTGGCAGATGACAACCCTCCAGAGGTGTCCATGCCGTAGTCCCTGGAACCTGGTAAATACGTTACTTTACATGGCAGTAGGGACTTTGTACGTGTGATTAAGGTTGAGGACATTGAAATGGAGGATTACCATGGATTACCAGGTAGGCCTCACCTAATCACACAAAGCTTTAAAAGTGGAGAGATTTTCCAGGCTGTGGTCAGAGGAAGATATATAAAAGAAGAGTGAGAGAGATGCTACATTACTGGTTTTGACAATGGGGGAAGAGGCCATGAGCCATGGAATGTGGGTGGCCTCTAGAAGATGGAAAAAGGGCAAGGAAACAGAATTTTCCCTAGAACCTCTGAGCTTCCCTAAAGTGCAGCCTTGGCAAATACCTTGATTTAGTGCCATGAGACCTGTGCCAGACTTCTGATCTCCAGAACTATGTTTGTGCTGTTTTAAACAACTAAAATTGTGGTAGTCTGCTACAGCAGAAATAGAAAGTGAATACAGAGTTGATGGTGGAATAAGTTTGAGGATTAAGGGAAGTTTGCTCAGCAAACAAGTGGGGAAAGGAAATTCAGGTTTAGGTCCATGTGTGAGGGTCAGAGGCTCAAAGCCGAATAATACACTGGTAGAAGTTCTCACTCCTTTTTAGGAGGACCTTAGTACAGGGGGTTCCATTACACTCTGCTTATGAATAGAATGATCCCATACTCTAAATCAGCCTTGAGAAGTATAAGTATTTAGTAAGAGTTTGGCCTGTGAGGCCCCAGATTGAAAATTTGACCTGTCCTGTAAATGGAGATGTGTTCAGGCTGAAGATCATATTTAATTACTAATCTCGAAAACACTTTTGGAAGATCAAATTAATAATATACATAAAATGCCAACTTTATTTTTATACAGCATTTTTTCTAATCATAACGTAATATACCTTGTGATTCAAGTAGATATGGAAAACAAAAATAATTTTAAACGCTCAGCTGGTACCAAGATAAAACTCTTGTGCTTTTCATTGTTATTAATAAATGAATTTTAGACTTTATGTATTGTTTTTGTCCTTTCCCTTTGGATTAAGAATAGATGTTCAATTTGGTACTCAGAAAATTATATCGTATCTAGAAAAATAAAGGAACTATATGGAATCTATTTAGCAGTGTCAAAAAATATTCTAGGATGTAATTACCTCTCTGAAATTAATCCCTTTTAGGAAAAAAAACACACCTAATCTACTCTGTTTTGGTCGTCCACTTTAATTAGATAAATTTCTTAGTTGGGACTAAATGTAATAATATAACAATTCTGATTTTCAAAAGTAGTTATGTCTTCCAATTTCTTGTTTTACCTACTTGTCAAAAATCCCACTTATCTTTCAAAGCTACATTCAAATGTTACTTCCTCCAGGAAGGTTCTTCAGATTTTTCCAGTCCCTCCTTTGGTCAACCATGGCCCTCTGCTCCTTTCTTAGGGCCACTCATATATTTCACTTCAGGAAATAGTTTTATATGTTAGTTCCCCTGTTAAAATATATTCATCTCTGTATCTCCTCACCCCCACTCCTGCAACTATCACACCATCTTGTTTATAGTCTTATTCTCAATAAATATTCATCAATTTAGTCTTGATATATATAAATTGTGTTTTGCTTCTGATTTTTTTTAAATTTTAGGAACATTTGGAATTCATCAGTATATAGTTTTAAATTATTTTTTTAATTTCAGGTGTAGAAAACAATGTAATAGACATTTACACCTCTCACAAAGTGATAACTCCTGCCAATATACTATCCTTCTGACATCACACACAGCTATTACAATTCCATTGACTATATTCCCTATGCTGTACTCCACATCCCCTGACCATATATATATATATATATACACATATATATGTAACTATAGTTGATATTCAATATTACTCAACTTCAGCTTCAGGTGTATAGAGAAATGGTCAGGCATCTACAGTCTATGAAGTGGTCTCCCTAACAAGTCTAGTGCCCATCTGACACCCTAAATAATCTTTACAACATTATTGATTATATTCCCCAAACTGTATTTTATATCCCCAAGGCTATATTGTGACTACTAATTTGTACTTTCTAATCCCTTTACCTACTTCCTCATCCCCACCCCCCTCCTATCTAGCAATCATCGTTTTTTTCTCTATACCTCTGAGTCTATTTCTGTATAGTTTGCTAATTTATTCTGTTCTTTAGATTCCACATATAAGTGAGATCATATGGTATTTGTCTTTTTTCGTCTGACTTGTTTCACTTAGCACAATATTCTCTAGGTCCATCCATGTTGTTACAAATGGTAAGATCTTATTCTTCTTTATGACCGAATAATGCTCCATTGTATAAATGTACCACAGTATAATCTTTATAACCCGACTCGTTAAATCCCGTTGGTGCAATTGGTACAGTTTCTAGCACAGTCTTGCACAAAAACAGTCAATATGTTGTTTTCCCTAATGAATGTAGATGTACAGAGACTTCCTTACTGTCTTTTTCTTTATTATGAACTCATCTGTGCTTTGAATAGGAATTATTTGTTTAATTACATATTGTTTGGTCATTGGTTATTGGTTTCACTATTTCAACTAGGAAATATTTAAACAGACTAGCAGTTTTACAAACAAAATTCTTTCAAAAATATTTACTGTTCTCAAGTTTGGAGGTTAATATTAAGAGAATAATCTGATTGTTATGCTCTTTTAGATTATAAATCTTGTAAAAATGCTGCTTTTTCTTTTCTTTGACATTATTTATTTATGTGGTTTATGAAAATCATGACTAAAAATGCTACCAGAAGTTGTTTTGGGGATAAAAAAAAGAGCACATTAATTAAGTTACATCTAAAGATCTAGCTGGGGAAAAATTAAGTTGGCAAAAATGTATTTTTAGCACATTATAATACTTTTTGATATCATGTTTTCTTTTTCTTTTATCTTCATTCCCCACCAATGAACTGAGTGGCCTCCTGGGATTTCCTGACCCTATCTAAGAAATAACTTAGGTTAAACAATTAAGTTTTAATTACTGTATTTAAGATTCTTTTGCTTCCTTCACCCCTTTTTGCATGTAAATGGCCTTTTTCAACCAAATATTTCATATTTCAGTTTTAAAAATGGCCTTACAGTAATTCTATCAGAAAGACATTTTGTTTTTCTTGGTAGAAATTGTATGTTCCTAATCTCCCATCTTCAAGCTTCAGACTCTTTATAGAATATTTATAGCTTTTAATGTGATTATTTTACTATGTTATTCTTTTATTATTCTGTGTATTAGGATAGCTGTTTATTTTTATTGTTATTAAAAACATTACTGAACTAATAAAACACACCAAAGATTTATAAATATCCTTGTAGCAAGTGTTTTAAACGTTTAGAATATTTCATTTTGATGGTATTTAGCTTAGCCTGCTAGATTCGCTATTTAGTACAATTTTAAAAAAAATTTCAAGCATCTGCAGCTTCTGTACTGGTAAAAAAGTTTCATGATACTCACCGTTTGTTCTATAATAGGTTAGAATATGACTTGACTTTTTTATTTTTATTTTTTATCATCAACTATAGTTAAGTAGATTAGACATGAGGAAAAGCTTCTTTCCAATTTAGTTTATAAAGATCACATCTCAACACAATACATAAGCCTACACTTGACAATGAAAATCCTAATGTAATGAATAAAAGATTTCTGAGACCTTATTAAAGAGAAGTTAAAACTTTCCTCTCATTGATTGAATGACTACAGGCTCTGTTTAGCTTAATTTCTTGGCATTTCCTACTAGTCTGCCAGTTGATTATACAGTAATTTTTAAAATATTTGATTAATTAAAAAAATAAATTTGTTACAACAGTAAGGACCGTTAAATTATAGCCTTATAGATTTGAAAGGGAAAACAAAAATAACTGAGTCAAACTTTAATATTCTTATTTTTTTAAATCACAGTGGATCAAAATGGTGACCAATAAAAACTTGAAAACTTAAAAATAGATACACTACTGTTCTTTTATGAAGACGTCAGTATCACTAGAATGTTGATAGGATAACAGTGACAGATTCCAAAAGATCAGATATTTTATCACACTGGACTTTGAACACATGTGTTGAGTGCTGTACTTGACTTTATTTTATAGAGTAGTCTGAATATAATAGTGAAGGTAACAATTCAGAAAAGCAAAGGTCCAGGTTAATATGAAATTAAATAAGAGCAGTAGGAAAAACTTCTTTTTTCAATATCCAAATGATGCAGTTTCACATTCCAAATGTGAAACTCTTTAAAACAATGTGTTTTGTCTTTAAAACATATATTTCACCCGGACATGTTTCCAACTTGAAAATATCTATTTTATGTTTTAGAGTGTGAGGAAACGGGCTTCCCAGACATTGGAAAACCAGAGGGAGAGGCACTCTTCAGGGATACCAGAGAACAAATTCTTTTGGCCCCATCAGGATTAGGGTATGGCCCTGTTTATGCTGAGTTTGGTTTAAAAAAGCAGAAGATCTGGTGGATTGTAAAATTCACTTAAATGAAAGCACACAGACTGTTAGTGTAACCATTTTTCTGGTAGAGTAGTGTAAACCTTGAGTAAAAAAAAAAAGGAAGAACTTGTCTAGTTCCTCAGCTCTGGCTTGATGATGCCTATAATGAAAGAACCACTGGAAACTTGGTGCTCTTTAGAGAATTAAGGGCCAAGTTAAGTCAGGTCTGAGGTGTGTCCCTGTTCCACATGCTCTGTGAGGACTAGTGTTTTTAACAGAGCATAGTGTTTTTATGTTCTATTTAACAAATCAGGCCCTGATGGAACAAGAGTGTGTATATGTATATGTATGTGTGTGTCCGTGTTTCTGTGTGTGTGTATATGTGTGTGCGTGACTATATATTTCTGTGAGTGTGTGTGTCTTTTTGAAATGCTATAGGAAGAAAATATATGTTTGGGGATGTTTACATGCTAGATCCTTCAACAAGTCTTTTTTGCCCATAACTTAAAAGAGAAAACTAATTGAAAGCACATTTCTATATGGATTTATGAGCAGTTAGCATACAAAAAATCTTTCAGAAATTTCTGGAAGATGCTGGCCATAAAACTCCTCAGACTTTGCAGAGTAAAGGAATCTACACATTCTTAGACACACGTAGCCTAAGTGACAGTGGTCATCAAACATTTTATCCTGACATGCTATCTTTAGTGATATCAAAGTCAACTTTAGAGTTATTTTTTAAAAGAGGAAAGATATTTTAATGTATGAAAAATCTCTTGGTTGAATTTTTTTATCATTTTTAAAAATAGTATTCTTTTTGCCATAAACTATACTAGTAGTATAATTTTTTTTCTTTTTTTTATTATTTTTTTAATTTATTGGGGTGACAATTGTTAGTGAAATTACATAGATTTCAGGTGTACAATTCTGTATTGGTTGAATTTTAAATTACATGATACCTTTGGCCATTGTGCATTTGAAGAAATTGTGAATACTCAAAACCTAGCTACATGTCTGGCCTCTTCAAGTAGCCTGATTATTAACATGTGTGCTCTACTTACCACCAGAGGCTCAGTGCGTGGTCTGGGCAAGCACGAGAAGGTCTCTCGCAGGAAGGTGGTAATCTCCAGGAGAAGCTGGCACGCTGCCATCTTCAAGGCAAAGGGGCAGCCACATTTAGAGGGGTTCACAGTACCTGTGGAATGAAAGAGTTCTTTTATAAGTAAACAAACCAATAAAAAATTCAGAGAGGCGCGGTTTGATGGACATAGCTACACATGTGTAAAATCAAATCGCATATGAGAACGTTACCTAAACATGTCTGAAATGAAAGTGCATATGAGAATGTTACCTATACATGTTTAATTTACCTATTCCCTTTAGCATAATCTGTGCATTACTACAGACCTCTCTCTTCTTCCATTTTGTAATTCTGTAACAAGTATTAAAATGGCAATCTATAAGAACTACATTATTCTCCATACAGCCTTATAGAATTATAAAACACAGCTCCACTAAGCTAGAAAGCCTTTTAATGAACACCGAAATGGGAAAGCAGTCTTGCAAGATTTTCACATCGGTATTCAATCAGATTTAGACTGTGAACTAGATCTTAAACTATAAAAATCTTGTTGGTTCATTTTATGAGAGATATCTCTCTTGATGTTCTGAGAGCAGTGAAGTTGTTTCAGTTCTAGTCCAGATGTGTTTTTGCAGGCTAGAGAAGGCATACTTATACCTATACCATCCAATTAATAAGTTAGCCTGTCATATTAAGGTATAGCTACAATAGAAGTATGCAAATATTCTCCTTTGTTCTAAAGAATACTGGTCTTTAAATGAGTAAAACATTGCATCCATCATAGATCAGGTGATGAATTTTTCTCTAAAGGCAGATAATGGCCAAGTGGACACTATAGAGACTTCTTAAATTCTCAGGATTAGTTCTCAGATACATGTCATCACAAATCATGCAGAAATATATTGATTACTTATCAGTATTCAGAAAGAAGAACAAAACCACACAGAGCTCTGTCTCTCATAAAAGAAAGAAAAGAGTTGTCTATTTTGAATGAATCGTCATCAGGCAAACAATATTACATACCAACATTCCTAAAAATATCTCTAAAATATTTTCCATGTATTAGGCTTTCCTAGTGAAATAGAATATACAGTTCATGGTTTATATTGACAGTAGGTGGAAATCATGGTCTTTCTGAAAATATCTGGCTATTGCTTCCTCATGAAAATCTTTATTTTTCTCTGCATAGGTGGACACTGCCTCTTATTAAGAATGGAGGAAACAAACTCCTCTAGAATTTCCAAACTGATATTTGTTTGCACCATAATTATCTTTTAAATGCAAGATGAGTTATGCATTGACTTGAGCATAGAATTAAACCAGAAATTCCAATCATATGTTCGATGGAAGCTGTATGATTCTCTAGAAATTGCCTGAATGTGTAACCATTTTTCTAAAAATAATTGAACACTAGAGAGTCATGGATCTGTCCTTTTACTCCTGAGGTGTTCATCTAGATTCTTCTTATCAGTCCTAGAGACAATGAGCTTGATCTTAGTCCAGGGTCTCTCATAACATTATATGAAATATTCTGTTATAATGAACAAGGATTGAGTAATACACAATCTCACCAAAAAGCTAATATACCAGGCATAACATATTGGTAAATGGTACTTATGTGATCTCATGGAGATTCAAGATCATTTTGGTCTATAAGGATACATCCATCTAATGTTGTTTTGGCTCTTCTCTGTTCTGAAGGACCCCTGGGGGATCCAGAGCAGGTTGGAGATGTCTTCTGGCAGGACTTCAGTAGGGTCTATGATTACTGGGTAATCCTTAAGTCCTTCTAGAGATCAGACCCAATTCCATGAGTCATTCTACGATAGTCTAGACTCCTGTGAACTTGAGGGAACCTTTAGGGCAACTTTCACCATTAGGCTGAAAGACTGACGTCAGAATTTAGTGTTTTGTCAACCGCTAAGTCAAGAAGATTTGCTCTGATTTGATAAAGGCTGAGAAAGAGCAAAATGAAAAATATTGCAAAAAAAAACAAAAAACCCACAAAACACTTTGTTATAAAAGTGGAAATGAATACAATACATTTTCGTTGATTATTATTTAGTTTTGTCCAATGTTACTTCTAGCCATCTTTTTATATTTCATGACTAAAAGGATGCAGTAGGTTTGGCGTTACCTAACTAAGGACAATCCTTAAGTCATAATCAGGGAGCTTGCGTTTCATACCACTAGGGAAGGTCAAGAAGAAGAAGCACCACTCTTATAATGGTCTTCATCAAATAATGATACTAATTCCATAATCATATCGGCATATTATGCTCCATAAAGGCAATGGTACACATACATACAAGCATCTAAGCATATATGTTTAGAACACATATATACACAAAATGGTGCTGGAGAGGGACGTATAGGAATCTCTTTGTCTTTATTCTTCTATGATGGGACTCAATTATAATTTTAATAAGTAAGTACACTACAGACACATTCATAATTCTAGCAATCTGAATCTTTTAATATTTCAATTTCATGTTAAGTGCTATATACTATATACTGTTTAAATATTTCAATATTTTAGTGTTTTGGGAAGATTTTCATGTTCAATTCTGTTTGGTCTTTTCCTTTTTAATCTCTAAAAGCAAATAAAACACAAAACCTGATCAAAGCTCTTCTGGGACAGTAATTATCCACAACTAAATTTTCTGAGAGGCTTAATACTAATCTTTGTATAACAGTAAGACTCAGAGACTACAAATCACTGGATGTTCCACATGAACTGCAACTCTTTGCCCCTGTCTATAGTCTTGTCTTTCTGGCTCTTGTCCTCTCCATTGTGTGGCTTTATGCACATGCTTTATATCCATGCACAGGGAATAAGGGAAAAGGCGCAGTGGGGAGACATGGGAAGGTGGTAAGAATGTGAAAAAAGAAAGAGAAATATTAAGTGCTCCTAAAGCAGAGGTTCTTACAAGCAGGGGTTCTTGTAGTAAAGGGAGTCTCCTTACTGTCATCTAAAAAGTCTTCCTCCTCATCCTCCTTTCTCAGTCTCCTCTTGGTCTCCTCGTCATAAATGAGACCCAGCAGATTGGCTGGACTCTCACTTTCCCCATGGCACAGCTCATTCAATCGGACACCAATTGCCTACCACAGGGAGAAAAAGAACAAAACAGCACAAAGTATGTCAGACTGTAAAATAGGCTCCTAACAGAGGGCATAAGCAACCAATTAATGGGAACTATTTGCAGCATAAGTCTCCTCTGTATGTCATTGTGTTGTTACCATCACGTTTCCAATGTGGAAACCCAGAGATGGAAGGCATCGATGCTATCTCCAAGGTCATTTAGTCCAAAGGCTTGTAGGAACTGGAATGATACCTTTGTATACTCATACAAAAAAATTTCCATTTATTCAGTAAGTATTTTCTTTTACTTAAAGGTCATTTATCTTATAGGTCTCATCTAAGGGAGTATGCAGTCTTTAATGGATAATTTTGTTGCAACAAAACATAAAAAGTAACAGTTCCTCAGAGTGCTTCTAATTGCTATTTTATGAGAATGTCACTGTCATGCTAATGAGTTTGGAGTTGGCAAGAATTCTGGTACTGCCATTTTACTTATATCTGCTGTTTTGTATGCATTTATTGGCTTTTTTATAGACTTTCTTCTCCCCTCCATTATGCTCTATGAATTAATAAGAAATACTATTCTTTTGGCAGAGTACCCAACATCAACATTAGAAATATGACTTTTAATAACTCAGCATATGAACACTAGTAGTTTTTTAAAAGGTATTCATAGAGCCAATACTTGCTATCTGCTATTCTGAATCATCATGCACTGTTGTCTGATTTACCAAAGGGAATTTTCCAAAAGAAAAGATAAAATACACTACCTGTATCTAATTTCTTTTATACTCCAATTATACATTGTATTCAACAATGGAAAACACACAGGTATAGGAAGAAAAGTTAGGGAAAAAGCTAAAATGACCACTGAACTTGAAGTTTGACAGTCTGGTTACTCCGTACACTAGTCAGAACAAAATTCCAGCTAATTTTCTTTTTTCTTTCCATATCATTCTTTCTAACTATTTAGAAATTCTGGACAACAAAAAGTCTTGTCCTAATGCTACTATTGTGGAGATCCCCTCGAAAGGAGGAGACATGCAATGAGTCTGGAGTGGAGTCAACAAACTTAATAGTGAAAAGTCTATAATTCCAGGATGTTGAAAAGAAGCAATTTAAGTTAAATCCACAGTTTATAAAACTGAAAATGTTGCTAAAGAAATGAACTTGTCTGGGATAATACTAAATGTCTAAATAATAATTTAGAGCTCTATGTCTCTTCCAAGGTTAGAAAAATGCCTTAGGGACATGTTTATTGTTCCTTCATTCATCAAATATTTATTAAGTGAGGTAATGTTTTAGGTTATAAATAAAACAAAGTTGAATAAATTGTTATAGTACAACAGTACCTTTTTTTAATGTGAGCTAGTAGATTATAAACCTTCACACAGAAGGATTACAGTTTGGAAATTGAAAAAATTGGAGAGTTTGAAAGAATTACTCAGGGTCACTCAGCAAGCTGTGAACTGGAATTCAAACAAGATAGGGTGTCTGATTCAATGTCTTTTGCTCTTTCCCTCAACAATCTTACAATCTATGGGGAGGTAATAACGTACCAAAATAGAACATTGAGTGATGAAAGAATTTAGTAGTTTATGAGTTCAGAAGATGGAGAGTTTAGATTTAGTTCAAAGAATCATAGAAAGTCTCTATGTTGTATATTTTAAAGAACTGGTGTTTTCAATAATGGGGAAGGGGAAGAGTAGATATTCCAGATAGAGAATTCCAAAAGATCCATATAAACTGATGTGTGTAAAGACTAACAAATAAGCCACTTGGTTGAAGAACAGTTTTGTGAGAGGAAATAATGTGCAGGAGGGCTGGAAAGGTAAATTGAGACTAGATCCCACAGTTTTTGAAGCTGAACTTCATGTTGCATTCCGAAGAATGAGAAAAGGTAGTTTCTGAGTGGGGGAGAGCCCTTATCACTCATTTAAGGGACACTGTGCTATTTGCCTAGACATTTGGACAACCCATGTATATTGCTTTCAAAATTAATGTAATAACTTATTATTATTGAACACCTCTTAGATGCAAAAGATTGAGAGATGATAGACAGATAGATAGATGATAGATAGATAGATAGATAGATAGATAGATAGATAGATAGATAGACAGACAGATATCCTTAGATATCTTAGTTCATTTGACTTCCTCATCCATAACCTTGGTATGGTTTGAACACAGGCTATAGAGACAGCAGTGAGTCCAGGCTAAGCAATTTGGGTTTTATCCCAAGAGAAAAGAAGGGCCACTGAAGCATTATAAGTGGATAAGAAATACAATCTGATTTACATTTCGCATAATCACTCTGACAGCAGTTTGCAGAATGAATTGGAGGGGATAACTTTGGAGGCTGGGAGATAAGTATGAATGTTCTGCTTTTAGATGGGCTATGCCCTATGGAGATCATTTTACTGGCAGTGTATAGGATCAGTCAGATAAGGGGAACTGTGGGGAGAAGACCAAATAGGAAAATGCTTTAGTCATCCAGATGAGAAGTTAAAGACGATCTGACCTAACAGGGCATTAGTGAAACGGAGGAGGTGAAATCAATAAGGGAAGGTTTGGAATATATTCAAAGGTTGTCATCTTAGATGATGGTGGTACCATTAATAAGAATAGAAAGTTTAGGGGGGTTGCAAATGTGGATGTGCTTGTAGGGGATAGAGAGTTTTATTTTGGTCAGATTAAATATTAAGTGAATGCCTCCTGGGTACAGTTGGCAATGCCAGCCTGGGATTTAAAGACTGTTATGGATAGAGAAGTCTGCACCACTGGCGTACAGTTAACAGTTGAAAACACAGGAAGATATGTAACCCTGAGGGAAATTATACAGGAAGAAATTATAAAATACCCTGGGACTATACATTTATAGACAGGAAGGAAGCAGGAGACCAAGGAAAAAGACAGAAAAATTAATAATGTTTAACTTCAGTGATTGATTGGGAAAAATAAATGAGGTAAGATTATTTTCCCCTAAAATGTGTTGCTCAATGCCTGGTACATAACAGATACTCAGTACATTGTCTGCCAAACTAACAAACACACGTAAACACAAAAGGTCTTCTCTTTACTGAAGTCCCCTAATTTTTATAGAAGAAAATCAAAAGCTCACGTCTCCCCACTGGTAGAAAAGCTTGGCAGCATTCCACTGCAGCTTCTGGTTCCTCTTGTTGCCCACGATTGGAGACCGTCCCCTGGACAGACCTTTCTTGGTGATATTCACGTGATGCCCTTTCATCCACTCTGGCCAATTGCCACGGTTGCAGCGGTGAACAAAACGGGCACATTCCAGGAACAGCGCAGCTCTTGCCACTACAGGCGCTTCCTGAGTCGGTGGTTAAAGAAAGAATGATGTGGGATTAATGAACAGTAAGTTGACCTTAAAGGGAATTGCTAAGTATTCTTAGTTTATTTCAGCCTCTGTTTTCATTTAGTTTAGCCATATTTCCCAGGGTAGTGTTAGCATGGTTAACACAGCAATGGGGAATCTGGAGAATGAATCCATGAAGGCAAATTTGGATATTGAAGAATTAGACATGTTAAGTAGGTTTCTGTGTTTATTTTTCTCCTTTTGCAGAATCTCAAGTAATTTCATGATTCAGTTTGCATATTTAAGAGGCAGCTGGGATTTGAGTGTGAGAGTGAAATAGTAATAACTTTTAATACGTTTTCAAATGTGAAGGTTTTTTAAATCTAAAATTTTCACATGAAGCAAACACATATTCAATTTCTAAAACTAGTCTTATATTAACCAAGAGTGTCAGTAGTAAGTTTGTTCCAACAATAATCTATTATCTGTGACCATCCACACACTTCAAGAAGCACGACTACTCCAGAAAATTTTGACTAGTAAGAAAAAGAGGATAAAGGGGGTCAAATATATGATGATGGAAAGAGAACCAACTCTGGGTGGTGAACACATAATGTGATATATAGATGATGTATTATAGAAATATACACTTGAAACCTATGTAATTTTACTAACCATTGTCACCTCAATAAATTTAATTTTAAAAAGTGCTTACTAGATTTTGCTGAGTTAGTCTCTTTTCCCCCTCTACTTTGTCAGGAATAAAAAAACAAATTCTGCTTAAATAAGCATGGCTTTAATTGAAAATGTTTGACAAAGAAGAAATTATTTAACTGATAAATGAAAAACAAGAGCGTTTTTCAGGAAAATAAAAATGTGGCTCCATCTTGCCATGTCAAGATGTACTTGAAAAAAATAAAAGAAACATCTTATAGTTGACACCAAGAAACTGGTAAGGATCAGATATGTACTGAACTCTTCATAAGCTAAAAAAACCCCCCCAAAAATTAATGAAGGGAGTAGCGTGAACTTTCCCATATAAGGTCAAAAAAATACATACATCAGATCACAAAAAATACATACATCAACAATTAATGTGTATTTTGACTTGTGCCAATTTTAAAAAACACATCACAATATTAGCTATCACCTCAGAGTTATCAGTAACCATAGGTTACTTAGTAACCACAGGTTTTCAAATTGAAGCATTTTTCTTTATTTCAAGCAATGGTATTCTTAACAAAGCATTGATCCACAATGTTAAAACAGGGGCTAATATAGAAAGAATATCAATTTCATGCCAATTAATTTTTATGACTTGTAATTCTTAATTATCATAACAACCCTCTCCTCTAGAAATAATGTCCTCATTTTGACATTTTTTTTAAATGAGGTATAATTTTTTCCATCACAATGCTATTTTCTAAAACACAAATATATGATCACATTGTTTCCCTTTTAAAATCTATTATAGGCTCCATCCACTTCAATCATAAAATAGAAAGGATATCCAACCTTTGTTATTTGGTTCAGCTCCCTTTCTATACCCATCTCAAATGCTCTGCAGTCCACTTATGTCCACTGGTACTAGTCTCCCAAACATGATATTTCATACCTTTCCATTTGTTGTTTCTATGGCTTGCAGAGCCTTTAAACCCCTTTTCCATCTGGTAAATTCCCACTTTGAATATTCAATTTAGTTACCTTCTCTAAGAAGTCTTCTTTAACCCCCTCCCTCTTCAGGCTACTTCATACTTTGGTTGGTTACTTCATACTTTTGAGTACCACAGTATCTCAAAAATACTGCAGGAGTCAAGTAAGTTAGCCCATTACATATTTTCTCATTGTCTACAACTTAAATGAAGCCATCAAGAATTCCAATAAGAAATATATTTATGAACAAACTTCATTTCACAAAGTATATGATGTGTTGCCAGGACACACAAAGTTAATTAATCTATGTGTAAAGACAGAATACAAGATTAACACTAATGGTGAGAATCTATCATTAGTAAAAGATGAACATTAATGATGATAATCCATCATGAACTGCGTTAGTACCGAGACTTGGTAGTAGGTCACAGGGATAGAAAGACTTGAGATTGCAAAGGGTCAAATGACCTTCTACGTCAAACCTTATCAATATCATGGTGCCATAGAATACAGACTAAATATCTACACTCTTTTCTTGTGTTAAATATTTATTTTGCTAAACATCTCAGATATGCTAATCTGTCTCTGGAAAAGGCTGGAACATCTGTCCTGAAAATGAATTCCAGTCTGTAGGGCAAGGCAAGTGATGCAATTTATTCTTAGCCTACCAAATTTTGACACATTCCCAATATAAAGCAATGGGATTCATTGCTTAATGCCAGGAAGACAAAAACAACACTGCTCCTGGAAATAGCATTATGTTATGAACTCTGGTTCCTTTAGGATGAACAAGGGAGAAGCTAAGCCTAACTCAAATGTATGGGACAGAGGATCTTTTTATTGTACTTCACTATTAAATAGCACTGAAAGGATTAACAATAGATGAATAAATAACCCAAATTGTGCTATGTGAGGCTTTCTGTGTATTTTGGCTTGCCTTCTTTAGAAAAAAAATGGTTTTGTTTAGGAAGTGCCAGATGTTTTGAATGAGCAAGTTCAATTCTCTGGTCTCAAAAACTTATGATAAAACGTGGATATTATCAGTTATTGGTCCTAGGAAATCCTAATCTAAATTTGGAAATGGAACTGAGATTAATATAAAAATAACGCCCATAAACTCATTAAGTGGTTGGTTCTTATCTGATGAACTTGATACACATAAATTGCCAAACACAGTAACATTTGGAAATGCCACTGTCTGCTTTAAGACATAATGACATAGAATAATTCAAACATTGCCTTTTTATTATAATCGTCATGAGCCTGGTGGAGGAAATCAGGCTTGGGAATCCTATATTCAGGATAGCAGTAAATAATACCAATTTCTGGGGTACTGTACTGTGCGTATTACTGTACAGACAACTGAAGGAGGTGTTGAGGTACAAATCTAAGTACTTTCATGTGCATCCTAGTAGAAGATACTTAGCAACAAGTACTGATTCCACAATGTGTGTGAAAAACATTTCAAGGCATTTTAGTGTGGGTGTGGCTGTGGAGAATTATTTTTCTTGTAAGTCCCTTTCAAAGTATAGTTCAGAAAGCATTGGTTTTAGAAGCAGGGTTATGGAATACCTTGGACAAAGGATTCTTCACAGACCTAAAGGAGTTAATTTTCCCTCTTATGATGGAGCTTACCTTTTATGGCTCAGTGCAAAGGGAAGAAGCAGCAGAAAATGGAGCATGTTAAAATAGATGGGGATGGAGTCACATCAAGAGATGAACAACACAAATGGAGAAAAATGAATCAAGAATGCTGCATGGCTGAAAGCAACCACAGAGTGTCAGAGGCATAGTTAAAAATGAACATCTAAACACAATTTGAAACTACTGGTATATCACAGAGAAACGTATTGATGGTCCTGGAAGAAAATTAGGCATATTTAAATTTTTTTCTTTCTTATTAACATGTCTACCAGATCACTTTTTTGTGTTCCACTATACTACAGAGTGGCTTCTATTTCATTTTATCGTAACTTCATTAGTTCCCAGATAAGCAAGAATCAATTTTAATTGGGAAGACAAAAAAAAAAAAATAAATAGGTTTAACCATGTGGAGTTTCTAAGGTTGAAGGTCAAAAAGAGTCCAATACTAACAATTTCATATGATGCAATCTTTATATAAGGTGTTCTCTGCAATGGCTACAGAGTTGTCTAGTTAAAATTGCAAAATGTCATGATGTTGTTATACAGCATGGATTAACATTCTCTAACTAGAAAATTTCAAGTGTCAGGCGACTTTTCCTTGACTTTGTTACTTTTCCTGCATTTTATAAGATCATTATGGATATTGAATGCTTCCTTTATGAAAGTGAAGCAAAAAACTGGAATACTAATTCAAACAGCTGTGCTTTATTTTGCCTGGGGACCAAGAAAATATTGCTACCAAGATCCGATGGTTAATTGAAGGTTATAATTGCATACATTCCTTTCCCTGAGGGACTATATCTAAACTTATTATGTGAGAAGAAACCCTGACTGATCCTGAAAACTCATATAACAACACTGAACAGGAACTAACTGTTTTTCAAAGAA
The DNA here is from genome assembly GCF_964194185.1 of Rhinolophus hipposideros. Classification (NCBI taxonomy): domain Eukaryota; kingdom Metazoa; phylum Chordata; class Mammalia; order Chiroptera; family Rhinolophidae; genus Rhinolophus; species Rhinolophus hipposideros. Next base: position 77,710,937 of record NC_138052.1, on the reverse strand, counting down.
TGAATATTTTATGTTGGGCTCTGGGGAATTACATAATTTTTTTTACTGCCTTACCAAAATAATATAAAGCTCTTGCTGGTGCAGGATACCTATTTATTTAAAACCAGTGGGAATAAGCAGTTATTGTGGGTCTTACTCAGCATTGGAACCTAAATTGCTAGAGGGCATGTGCTTGTGTGTCAGTATTTATTATTTAGCCTGTATTGAATTCTCTGCCTTACTGAGATAATTAAGTAACTGACAGGCTGCCTCTGCCCCTGCCATTTCAACAGTAGCTGCAGGTAACTAAAATGAGTCAGTTGTCAGGCTAGAGGCAGGCATTATTGTTTAGTACACAGTTTGGATAGCTAGTCATTATAATACTTACTTAGATCATGCTAATATTTTGGGTAGTTAAAAAAATAAATGAGGACTTCTGTTTCTGATAATATGATGGATTAGGTGTGAAGACAAACTTCTTTTGGTTTAGACACTTAAAATGCTGGATAAAATATCCAAAAAATTTCTTCACTTTTTCTTTACTTTTGTTTCTAACATGAGATAATAGAACACTGGAGAGTAGAAATTACAAGAAAGTGCAATTCTGGGGTTGGCGGTAGGGTGTCGGGGAGACATGGAGGTTGGTCGAGGAATATGCTGACTCTGGAGAGACCAGAGCATGGGTTTTCAATGGGCTGCAAGTTAAATGTCTGGGTTCAAGAGGAATGGGAGGTCAAATCAATCTCACATAAAGCCAGGAGTCTAGGTGGGAGCCGCCACCTTTGGTGGATGAGTGAGAAAAAGACCCACCCCACAGAAGTAGGTTTGCCTGAGAAAAGAGAGAAGTAAAGAAAAGAAGAAGGAAGGAAAGAAAAGGGAAAGAGAAAGAAAAAAGGAAAGGGAAAGAAAATGGAGGAAGAGAAAGGAAGGAAGGGAGGGAGGGAGAAAGTCTTACATAGGAACGCCTAATCAAAATCCTACATTCTCATATAAGTTTGGACTAAAATGGACACTACTTCCATGTTCCTTGCCTTCAAAAAATATTTTAAAATAAAAAAATGATCTTAGGTTGGTGATGTTTCCAGGTGTTTGAGAAAAGAAACGAAAATTCTCTCTGGAAGAACAATTTAAACCAGTACTTCTGAAAACTTCAAATTTGAGTGTGCATAAAAGTCACTTGAGAGTATGGATGAAGAGATTCCTTGGTCCCATACCCAGACATTTGGATTCAATAGATCTGTTGCAGGGCCTGAAAATGTGCATTTCTAACATGCTTACAAAGGAGCTGGTATTGCTGGTCTGCTGAATAACACTGCTTTTAACATCGGTCTTAAAAAATTCCCACAGATAAAGTTCCAAGGAGTGAAGATCACACCAAATAATACATTTTTAAAAGTCCAACACGAGTGAAAGTCAGAAAAACAACAAAGTATAGAATCAAACCCACAAACACTTCAATTACCAGAATCATTGTGTGTCAAATACATTTAAAGATTAATGTGGGTATTGAAAGTATAACGAGGAATTAGACTATCAAAGTCGACCAGGCATTTTTACAACAAGAATCAAATAACTTGTACAAATAAAACTGAAGTACTTGAAATTTAAAACTCAATGGATAGTTTACAACACAGATTAGAGCTGATTTTTCCAACTTCAGCACTATTGACCATTTGGGTCAGATAATTCTTTCTTTGTGAGGGATACACTATGTTTTATGGGATGTTTATCAGCATCTTTAGTATCTACTCACTAGATACCAGTAGCAATCCCCAGGTTGTGACAACCAAAAGTTCCTCCAGACTTTGTCAAATGCCCCCTCGTGGGCAAAATTACCACTAGTCAAGAACCATGGGATTAGATACAGTTGAAAAAAAGAGAAAAAAACGGTAGAGATTAACTCAGAAAATTACCCAGAATACATCATAGAAGGAGACAAAGAAATTAAAAATGAGAGGTTATTATCAGATACAGGGGATAAACTGAGAAAATCTATCATACATCTTTTTTTAATTTATAGAAGTAAAGATTAGCAGAGAAAATATGAAAGATACAATCTTTGAATAGATAATAGTTGAAAAATTTTCAGAATAGGTGTAATACGACAATTACCTGATTCAGGGGCTCAAGAAACATTTTATGAAAAATAAGATGGCAAGATTTTAGGGAAATGACAAAATATAATAAAGAGGAGATATTAAAAGCAACTAGAGAAGGGAAAGGGGAACAGATTACAATAAAGAAATGCCAATTAAGCCAGAAGAGAATAGGATAATATGTTTGAAGTATAGAAAGAATTAGCCTATAATTATAATTCCAGCAAAAATATCTTTCAAGAATGAGACCAAAATAAAGACCTTTTTAAGTGAAACTATAGCTGAGAGAACTACTGCCAATTGATCATCACCAGAGAAACTTTTGAAAGTTCAGGAGAAGAATGTAGATCTTAAAAAGAATGTCTGAGATGCAAGGAGAAATGGTGAGCAAAGAATATGCAAAGCTTTGGGGCAAATTTAAAAATAATTTTCCTAAAAATCAGTAAAAAATAATGTCTACTTTGTCAATGTTAAAACAAAAACAAGATAGAATAGAATCTTGAATAACAGTTAAGTTAAAACCCTCTACAGTCTTATTTTTTGAGAGGAGAACAAAGATATTCATTAATTTTAGACTTCATTTAGTTAAATGTGTATGCAACTTTAAAAAACACAAATAGAGTATAATAATTTCTAAAGTAACAAAGAAAAATAAATAAAACAAAGGTAAACCAAAGCAAAGCAAGAGAAACAAAACAAAATCCAACACAATTTAAAAGAAGGCATGACATGAAAATAAGTACACAAAATAAAATAATGCAAAAATGTGATAGGGAAAAGAAGGCAGAAGTGAGTCTATATAAATTATCATAATCTGTGCAAATGTACTAAATTTTCTAGATAAAAAGATTGCTAAACATGTAAATCTATGCGTTTTACAAGAGATATATCTAAAACACAAAGATGTAGAAATGTTGAAAGTAAAGGATTGGTAAAAGAACATAACAGGACAATATTACCCTAATAAAAATATTTCAGCTTTATTAGTATCACAGAAATATATATCTTAAGGTAAAAAGCATTACTAGAAATAAATTAGATCACTAGATAGTGATAAAAGGTCCGTAGCACCAGACACCTGTCACAATTCTAAACTATCTGCTTCTAAATAAATAAATCAAAAATTTTCAAACTGTAAGTATAAATGAACAAATGTGCCATCATAGTGGAGATTTTAACTCAGATTTTAACTCAGATCAAGCAATGAAGGGGGAAAGAAAACTAAAGATGTAGAAGATTTGAAAATAAAACACTGGACCCAACAACTGGAAAATACATATCTTTTTAACCACACGTGGACATTTATGCAAATTGATAATGTTCTAGTTCATAAAACAAGGCTAAATTATTTTCAAAGTACCTGAAAATGAAGTTAGAAGTAACAAATGGATACGTAACAAAAGCCTGGAATTAATAAATTGAAACATACACATATTATTCTAAATAACCATGGCTCAAAAGGAAATCATTAAAGACATTGAAAAATATTTAAAAATAAATTATAACAAAAATACTATTTATCAAAATTTATAGTTAAAGAAGTACTTAGAGGGAAATTAATAGCTAAGTGCTCAGTTTTGAAATGAAAAAAAAATTATGAGCTAAGCAATCAACTGATAAACTAAAGAATAGCATAATAAATTCAAAGCAATAAAGAAATAAAACTAAGAGCAGGAATTAACAAATTAGAGAACAAAGATAAAAGAAAATATCAACGAGTCCATTAAAAAAAGTTAATGAAATTGACAAATGTCTGGCAAGACTAATGAAGAAAAAAAAGGGAAACAAACTTAGGAATAAAAATAAAATTACTACAGATGCTGCAAAGATGAAGAACTAACAAGAAAATGTTACGATCAATTTTACACTAACAAATACAAAAATAGAGGTGAAACCGACAAATTACTGAAAAAAAAGTTAAAATTACTTAAACTGACATAGGAAGAAATAAATCTTTTAAATAATCAATTCAGATCTGAATTTCAATTTGCATTTCAATTGTCTCTAAATTTATCTATGGACTCAATGTAATCCCAAGAATAAAGGGTTTTCATGGAACCTGACAAGCTAATTATGAAATCCACATGGAAGAGCAAAGAACCAAGAATAGCCTAGGTGGTGTTAAAAGTTCTAGCTATTAAGACAGAGTAGACTAACTCAGGGTACACAGGTTATGGAACAGAAAGAAACTCAGAATCACTCATGTACATATAGAACCCTGACAAATGTTGAAGACAGAACTGGACATCAGAGAATACAGTATGAACTAGTAAGTATATTATGAAAGGATAATTATTTTTCCATGTGGGAAAAAGAAGTAAAAGGAAAACAAATCTCTATCTTATACCATTCACACTGTATACTCTACTTAAAGACTTAAGTGTGAAATGTATACTGTAAAACTTTTAGAGGAAAAGTAGGAATATATTAGATTGGTGCAAAAGTAATTGTGGTTTTTGCAATTAGTTTTAACCTTTTAAACCGCAATTACTTTTGCATCAACCTAATATTTATTACCTTGGAATGTCTTTAAAAAGACATAAAAAATGTTATCAACCGAAGAAAATGTTGATTAAATTACATTTTCTCTTTATTAAGGAATGAAGAAAAAATAAGCGACAAACTGAGAGATGAAGCAATATAAGAACAGAAAATGGATTATTATTGACACCGTATTTTCTTTTAAATTATTAATTAAAAGACAAATAATCTTCCAATAAAAGAATAAACAAAAAACATTAATGGGATCCTTCACCAACGTGAAACATGAATGATAAACAAACCTCTGAAAAGACATTTCAAACTTTGGTTGAAATATAAAGTATTGTAACCTTAATGCATCAGATAGGTAAAAATAAAAATTTGAACAATACAGGTGTTGGCAAGAGCACAGAGCAACAAGAGCTTTTATTATACTGTTGGTGTCTGTGTTTAATTATTGCAACTATGAAATATGCTTTGGCATCACATAGTAAAATAATTACTGAATTTCACTCCTAGGTGTATTTAGAAAACTATTATGAATCAAGGCTGACATACAGTAATTTTTATGGAGGCATTGTTCAAAATCGCCAAAATTTTGAAAAAATACAAATGTCCATCTGACAACGAATGGATATATAAATTGTGGAATATTCAAACCAACAAACACGTTCATGAGTGAAAATTAAGGTATTAATGCTAAATGAATTAAGGATGAACTCAAACTTAATGTTAAACAAAAAGAGGATAGCACGTTTCACTTAAACGAATTTCGAAACTAGGCAAAGCAAAGCAAAACAAAATATATTCCCTAGGGATACAAGCTCATGGGGTAAAATTTAAAAATAACTAGATAAAAATAAGTAAATAAATAAATAAATAAATAAATAAATAAATAAAAGCACAGGAAAAATTAAAACAAAGTTTAAGATAGCAGTGTCTTTGAGGGGTAGGGGTATGTGATCAGGGGAAGAGAATACAAGGGACTTTAAAGAAACTGAAAATGTCCTACTCTTTAAGGTATGTGGTGAACATGTGACATCTGAATTTTTTTCTTTGGACTCTACATATTTATAGTATATTCTTTTAATGCTACATTTCGTAGAATATTTTTTTTTAAATTCAATATGATAGGAGTACCACTACAATTAAGTGGCTAATTTGATTATTTAGTTTTTTGGTTATTACTGAATTATTTCAACTTTTCTTATCATTCAAAAGAGAACACAATATTATTTTGCTTTGATAGTTCTTATTCATACATTCCTATTTGGAGCTAATTTGCACAGATTGTCAACTAGTCTTGTGATGGTAAACCCCAATGTGGATTAAATTTGATGCAATGAACCTGAAAGTATGACCATACCTACAGTAATAAAATGTCTTATTTTTCCTGGAGAATTCCAGTTTAATGTCTGTTTAACTGGTATAGTTATTGATGGCACCTCCTTTCCCTTTCAAAAGTGTCCCAGTTTGGATAAAAATTATATAATCACTCCTAAAGCTCTCTACTTATGAAATTTTATTCTTTAACATAGACTAGGTTTTCTCCATCCGTGGACTAGGGAGAATTGTATGATTTTACTGACTGTTTTTTCCATTGACTTTCTTATATTCATGGAATTGTTCCTAAAGCAAAATGACCTTATTAGTGCCTGTCATGCTAATAAATTACCAATAAATTAGAAATCACTATGTCTATGCATGTTATACATTTAACTGGATTGTTAAAAAGGATAGAATATTCAGCTAAAACATATAGAAAACAGGCAGAGGTGTCTTTTGTTTGAACTGTTTCTTTTGTTTTGTTTCTGTGCTTGTAGATTATGTAAACCTAGAGATGAAATGAGTCCTTCTTAAAATATTTCTTTATTAAAAATGCCTTACAGTTGCATCTATTAAAATTATATTAAAGAGTGTAAAGAAGAGCTGTGCTGGACTTAAAATTGAACCAATTATCCCTAAGTTTAGTAGTTATAGCAATAATGCAAGAGGATTGTCTAAAACAAAAACCTTTAGACTGACAGGACTTCGAACATTGACATTTCTAGTATTTCTTTCATCTAATAATTCTTTTTCATGCTACAGAAAATCTCAAACTTGAAAGAAAATCACATTTAAATTCTATGATTAAGGCAACAGTACAATGAAAACTGTTCTGAAATAAAAATTACATCACAATGCAAAAACTGTATTTAAGCTGCATTTAAAAAATAAATGCTACATTCAACAAAAGAAAACAATAAAATAGACGGGAGAAAGTGTTGGACTAGCATATGATAACAAACTGAACACATTAATTTTTCCCTCCTCTCCCAAATCCTATCTGATGAAATGGTAGGATCTGTAATTGTTTATATTTGTATCTGTATCTATATCTGCACAATATTTGCATATCTATCTGTCATCTATCTGTCTATCTATCTATCTATCTATCTATCTATCTATCTATCTATCATCTGTCGGGTATATATATCTACATCTATATTTCTACATATTTCTATGTTCATATTTCGCCCTATTAGTTATAAATATAGATACTTTTATATTTATATAAAACATAAATATATTTATATTTACACACATATAGGTATATGACTAAAACTACAAACGCATTGAAAAACATGTGAAGCATTGAAATGTGAAGCATTCTGAAAGTCAGAAGCAGATGAGACCAGATATTATGTGAATCCAAATACAGAGGAAACAACAGCTAAAAATACATTTAGCAGAAGACATTGGTGAAAGAGTAACCCTGAGAAACTGCTGACTCAGATCAATAGGTAGCTGTTACACCTGTACAAACAACAGTAAACATAGAATGCTACTTTAATTCAAGAACATAGGACATGTAGCTACATTTCCCTTCTTCTCAGTTTGAATTAACTTGTCAGAATTAACAAGTGACTTCAGCTCCTCTCCTTTTCCATACCTGAGAAACTGAAATTTACGTGTGCCCTTGTTTGAGAACTATTTCATGGCTTGATCCTTTCCTCTCATGTAAAGAAATAAGATAATTAATGTAAAGGTGCTTTGTAAACTGTCAAGTGTAATGAAAATGTTACTACTGTCATCCTCCACCACATCTGCCACCACCACTACCACCACGACTACCGTCATCTCCATCATCACCTATCCCTTTTATTCAACCAACCATGTCTACCTGGCTTCTCTTTCTTTGTCTGATAATAGAAACCATTGGACTCCTTTTAATCTTGACTGATTCTGATCTATGGAATTCTGACCTCTGATCTCTGCATACTCCTTGGTCTTGACCTGGAATCAAAGATTCTCAGGTATACAAGGAACTTATACTAATCACCCACTTCTTGAGCTCCTGTACACTGGCCCCTATTAAATTCAGTCTAGTGACAAAGAGCTCATTACTTCCCAATGCAGCTACTTCATCACTAGACATCTACAAAGATCAGAAAATGCCTCTCTACTCTGAGACTCAAAAGACATTGCTTATAAGCATCAAGCTCCCTTTATTTTACTTCTTACCATGAGATTCATAAGATTGAGAAGGTCAATCAGGGCCATAGTAGCTCACACAGGAAAGTGAAAAAGGAGAATCTTAGTGGTCTGGTAACTATTGGCCCAAAGTTTCATTTTGGGAAAGTAAAACAACTTTTAAATTTTCTATGGGATTCAGGCCAACTTAATGGTAAGAGTTGAGCTACAGCCATGAATAGAATATACCTATATCTGGAAACCCCTGAATCACATGTCCCTAGAAAATATATAGCAGTTGTGAATCAAACAGATATGAAACCATTGATGAGAGTGAATGTAATCTCAGCACCCAAGAGACTTGATTATCACAGTATTTATTAATATTCTTCTTAAAATAATCTCCATTCAGAAACCAGAGTGAATTTGTTCTATTGGGATTATTTTTCAAATTTTCAAATTTGTTGCTCTCTTTGTAACAAGTCTCATATTTCTCTCATGCCCACATATTTTATATAAACCCTAAAAGCTCTCCATGTAGGAAGAAATTATCCCTTCTGTTTTTATATCATCAATAACTGTTAATAAAGTCATTCCAATTACTTGACTAAAGAGTCTCATTTTCCCAATGATAATGCACTAATTGAAATTGAGTTCTTGACATTTTTGGTTTCAGGGATGGTTTTTGGGGGGAGTCCAAAATATTCTGATATTACATGCTAAATTTTGTCTATAAGTGCACTTCTCTTGGGAGAATTTCCATAGTTTTTATCCAATTCTAAAAAAAAAGCCTATGCCCCCAAAATGCTAAAAATCACTGCTTTGGAGGGTGAATGTGTGGTGTGAATTTTTAAAGGTGAAAATCTCCTACATTTTCCTATTATGAATTCTTCATTTGTAATCACATGATAAGAAAACTTTTTTAAAGATTCAAGTGCTTTTGGGCCATTAACAATCATTCAGAATTTTTTTGATTAGGGAGACCATAGACATTAAAGTATATTTTCAGTGTATCAGGAGAGACTCATTCTGATTCAAATAAGTGTTTTTACAAAGAAACTATATGGTATTGCTAAAAGACTCATGAATGGAATCAGAAATCTGGCAAATAGTTTTAGCATCGACTGGATTATAAGACCTTGAGCAAGTTCACCTCAGCTCTCAGAGCTTTGTTCTCTCACGTGGAAAATGTGTGAATGGAAAGAACTGCTTGATAAAGTCCATTGCATGATACTTATTTATGTGGAGACTTCAGCTCAGGATGTCTGAAAGAGTGTGAGGCCCAGACATTTCTAGCGAGTGAAGGACAATTTGCTCTCTCTGTCACCAGGTACTTATTTCACTGAGAGTTGTCCAAATGCTATCATCCAATCATTTTCCAATTTGTATGGCCAGCTGTGCCTATATCTTTCTTTCAGTTTTTCAACAATAGTTTAAGTGGTATGATTTGTAATTCTTACTGTCCTTAATCTTATTCGGCAGTTGCTTGAGACATTTGATACCTCACTCATCTAAAAACATCCAAAGTAGCTGTGACTTTAGGACTGAGACAAAAATAGACATGACAGTACCTTTGGAAAGCTCCAAGATTAAACCACCTAATGTACAATTGTTATTGTATATTTAGCAACTGTTCAACTAGCTTCTGTCATCTTTACACACATACCAATTAGCAGGTAAAAAATACATAACTTATTATTTTTCAAGTTTAAAAGTAGGTTCCTATGCTGATCTCACATAATTTTTAAATGGGAGTGTCAACATGGTACAGTAGAAAATATAGGGTCTGTAAAGACAGACCTAGCTTCCAATTTTCCTCTGTCTTTTGCTGACTTTGTAGCCGTGGCCTGTGAGTTGGTCTTTCTGAGCTTCAATTTTTTTTCCTTTGGAAACAGAGTAGGCACACAATAAATGTTAATCATTAGTTTATCAACCCTAGAATACTATACACTGGGAAGTCTGGAAAATAGATCACTCCATGAATATAACCTTTATAAGGAAAGGTACACAATAGGTGAAGCTCTTCAGATGAGTTTTGTTGTGTTATCATTAAGTTAGCATCATGCCTGGTGCTTGGGAACCTCTCAATAGACCTTGATGAAGTTAATTAATTAATTTTATATGGTGAGTATCTTGTAAGCCACACTGACTTCAGGCTTTTTAATCCCATCATCCGTGCCACTTGATATAATTGGTATGGTAAGAACTGCCCCTCCTCCATGAGTACATCCAGTCCCAAATTATTTACTATTCAGAGAAGGGCCAAGAAGTGCTCCACTCACCATTACTGCTCTCTCTCTATCACCCTGTTATTCTCAGACTTCGTTCTATTCCCTAGTCAAATCCTGCTGCTTCCACCACTACCAAAACCATGCAGTGGTGTCTGATAATTTACACCCTGTCAACATTTTCTAATCATTGTAAATTTGATAGGTATATTATAAAAATGTATGGACATTTTAATTAGCATTTCTTAAGCGCAAGTAGATGGGGTGTATTTTATTAGCCATTAGTATTTTCACTGAACTGGTTGCTCATGTGCTTACTCATTTTTTAAATGTTCAATTGTTTGTCCTTTTCGTGTTAATTTTTTGCTCTTATTTACTTGAATCTGTTCCTTTTGGAATAGATCAAGATGTGATTTGGAAGAACCATACATAACTCAAAGGAGTAACAGGCTAGTTAACACTCTCCCACTTAGAAAACAAGGGATTGACTCCTTGCCTTGTCAAGCTCTCATGCTTTAGACAGGCATCTCTTGTTCTTTGATTATTTAGTTGCCAGCAGACTCAGCTCTCCTGGAGACCTGTAACTCTATATTTTATAGTCACCATATAGCATACATCAATACATATTGAACAATTTGGAATTTACAAAAGTATTTGCAAAGGCCAATATCCAGGAATGGGAAACTGACTGAAAATTCTTATATTAATATAATGACAAGTCATCATTTTGGGTGATTACAGTGGTATTTGCACTTCAGGCTCAAGTAAAGCCACGTAACTTGTGGTCATTAAATATCCTGAGAGCAAAAGTTGCAACTGTCACAAAAAAATGTCATGAATTACATTAGGTTTGGATGATTTTCCAAGGTACAATATGAATGGCCAGTGGCCACTTATTCATGTGTTGTAAAACCTTCAAAAGGGATCATTTATAGGCAGCCTTAAAGTTTTTTGTTATAATACAAGTCTATTTTAGTTTTTCTTTTCTAGAAAAAGAAAATGAATGATTTTTATTTCTTGGTATTTACTTAGTATTTTATACCCAGTATTTAGACAATGTTTGAAGAGTTTATTAACCAAAAAATAAAATAAAATAAAAAATAAGTAAAAGCAATTGAGAGGCTCAAAACTCACATCTGGGCTTAGTTTACCTGGCAAAACAGTTCCTAAACAAGATCCACTTTATACTCTTTAATCTCTTACATGTATATACTACGATATAATGCTCAATGTATTTTGGGCAATTGATTTAAATTGATCCTTGGTTCATATTTTCCCTCCAATTGATAATTAAACCAAGTCTCATAGTTTAAAGGACTAATACATAGCAGGCATTAGACCAAAAATAATGTAACAATAACAATGGCCCACTTTATTGAGCAGTTACTATATTTCAGGAGCTGTGATGAGGGCTTTACATCTAATAACTCATTTAATCCTCACACCAGTCCTAGGAGGTAGCTAAAATATTATGATTACTCTTACTCTTATTTTACAGAGGTTTAGCTGGTGGCAGCACAATTTTAATCCAAGCCATCTGATTACAGAGCCCTCACGTACTTTTAATCATTATGCTATACATTCTACTTCCCAAAACATATTTCCCTTTCTTTTTCATATCATCTCACAACCTTTCTTCCTCTTTTTGCTGCTAACACTGAGAACAGAAAAGAACAGAAAAGAAAAGAAAAAAGAAGAGAAACATAACCCCAGAAGGTTAGAATTAAGGATTCATGCTTTCCCCCATTAGCAGTATTAATTGGCATGGGAAACAGAGTGGGCAAATTCTTCCAATTACTTACAAGATCCAGGGCAGCTGCCAGAATGGATGCATCGGGAATTGTCCCTGGCTCACAGCAGTTTAACAGAAATTGAAAGCGCTTCATGCCTTGTCGGATTGCCCCAAGATTCACCACGTTTTTGCTTTTTCCACCATCTTGGTTGGAAGACAGATGATCATCAAAACTGTGGCAACCTATGATGGAGGAATAAAGAAGAGACAGTATATGGATCAGATTTAAAAAGAGTTTGAAAGTTATAGGACTGAAAATGACAAAGCTACTGGTTGTTAGGAAGATTCTAGAAACCATAGACTAATAAGCTTGATGTGTGCTTTAGTCAAATTTTGTGAGAAACAATTAGATAAGGTAGGAATATTTTTTTAAAAACAGGAGTGATCATAGAAACCACTGTAGTTTCATGAAGAATACATCATGTTGAACTAAGTTACATTCATCCTTTCAATAGAATTATAAATGTATCAGTGAGATTTTTTTGGTAAAGTCTGATGATGTTTCTATAATGAAGTGGGAAAGTGTTGATTGCTAGTAAATAAAGTATATGGTTGGCTGAAAAACTGTACTCACAAATTGTTACATAATAAAAGTCAACTAGAAGTGTTGTGTGAGTTATATGTTTGTATTTGTCCTGTTTGGTAAGAATATCAACAACTTGGCTAAAAATAGGGAAATGTATATGTCTTTGCAGATGGATCTTTATAGCAAAATTGTCAAAAAGAAAAGATTCAGAATTCAACTTGGTTTTGGTTCTGTTTCCTAATTTCTTTCCTGGCAAGTGACGTAACCACACCCAAGTCAATGAAACAATAAAAATTTTATTTATTTTGAGATGAAGAATTAATCATGGCTACATCAAAGTAAAGCATGGTATTTATTCATGTCAAGGAGAACTGGCAAAAGTTAATTCAAAATTTAATACAAACCAAATATGTGATGTGAAAATAGATAACACAATCTTAAATTGTATTCGTGCACTTGTTATATCCCTGGAGTTTAATAGTTCCACTATATAGTGCACTGATTAAAGTCAAATATGGTGTGTTGAATTCCACCAGAAGCTGCACATTTTATAAAGCACATAATCTAACTAGAATACATAGAAAAATGGAATTAGGACAGTGATGGATCTAGAGACTCTTCCATGTAAGGAAAACGAAAGGAATCAATGAAGTTTAACCAGCAGAAATGAGATGAAAGGAGAGAACATGAAGCAGATAATAGCTGAAATCAGCATTATATGTGTATGGGTGTGTGTGTGTGTGTGTGTGTGTGTGTGTGTGGCTACAGATGTCATAACTAAGACCAAAGAATCAAATTTATGACTATATATAATGTCAGAATGTAAGAAAAGACTCTAACAATTAAAGCTGTCTAGTTCTGGAACAGGTTGCTTTGTAAAGTAATAAACACCCCCTCGGTGGAAGTCTTCAGAGGGTGGTTGGCCACTCGTCAAGAATATAATGTGCAGAATTCCTAAGTAGATAGGTGGGTGGATAAAAGGATATCTGAAGGTTCTTTAAGGCTCTTAGATCTTAATGAAGGACAGAACAGCAGAAGAAGAGGCTGTGTCTTATTCTTCTTTGTAAACCCAACGCCTTCTGGGGAATGAGGAACTATAATAGTAGGGCTTGCATAAATGTCTGTTGAAACAAATTGATAAATAGAGACACTCTAGGTAGTAGCACAACACACATATGACAAAGAAATGTATAAGAAATCAATGGAAATAGAAAATGGACCATTTTATCTAATCAAATTTTTGTTCTGTGTGATGAAAGCTGGATGTAATTCTTAGACTGCATAATATTTACCAAGACGCTTGAAGAAATTCTCCTCTTCTTCTCTTCCATTTTCCATTCCACTCCCTGGCCCACCTTCAGAAAGCTTCACAGCACTAGTGAATTTGACCTGAGGGAAAAAAAAAAATTTGTCAGATAACTAAATTCAAAGGCAGTCCTTTGTGTTTATATTAACCCTTGCTTTGAAAAATAAGTTGTTTACAATATGAAGGTTACTACACTTCTGACTTCCACATCTCATTAGTCAGTAGAGTTTATTCCCATGTGCCAAAAAAGACATCACTTATTGCTACTACCTATAACTATAATTTGCAAAAGGATCCTGATGATAACCTAAAAGTGAAGTAATCAGACACTATGAAAATAAGTAAAAAATTGAGGTATTCTTAGACTTTAATTCTGATGAAGTCCAAACTCAAATTCAGGTTACAAACAAAATCCAACTGAGAATCAGACCAAAGGGAAAACTGAACAGATTTCAAATCTCTATGGAAGAACTAGTATAAATTACTTTATAAAGTGCACTACAGTTGAAGTGTAATACCATGCTTTTTTTTTTTTTTTTTAGAATTAAAATGTGTTCTTAATTTTTGCTCTTAAGCCAACAGTACTCAAAATTTTCAGCAAAGCAAGACTTTCAAATACTTGGCCAATTTTTTAGCAAAAAAAGGTGAAAGAGGAATTATAATTATGTCTTCTAAATGTTTTATAATATTGCTATATTCTTTATGTAATTTCAAAATATTACTTTTAAAACAAAAGAAAACCAGTTTTAGTAAGATTCCAAAGAAGAAAGAATGTAAGTGTATAATTTATATATAAAGATTATACATAATCTTTATATGATAAGTATACATGGAAATGTAACTTATCACATGCTGAATATTATAGAGACCATGCCATGAAACATTCATAAGGAAGACTCTTACAGAAAAGGATTTCACTGAAAATCATTACATTTTCCAAATTGTATGCTACTACATTGCTTAACAGTATTATGAAGAAGCACTTAATGGGAAAAGTCAACCTGAGTTTATCTTTTCCAATACGGAGAATGTTTCAGAAAAAGTAGTAGAAGGGAGGATAAATGGTGTGTGTGTCTAAAAGGAATCACTATAGAATTACTGGATCCTTGGACACAGGAACTTGAGATATCAGGAATTTTACATGTGTGTTAAAAATATCTGGGAAATAACACCTATATATGTCTATATCTGCATTATAATTTTATATAAAAATTTGTGTCACACTTTTCCTTTTTCTTTATGATAGCCTACCACTAAGACACCTTAGTTTCAATTGCTCATCTAAGTTTCCTAAATTTGTTCAACTTGAAGAATTTCTTCAACTTTCTTTGGCCCCTGCAGGTGCTTAGCATTTCTCAGCCCTGATGTTTTTCTATCAGCGACTCCCACATTCTCTTACATAAGTAATGTCCTGTTTTGTCCTGTTTACCTTGGAGCTCTGCCTGATGAAAGACAGGCGGTCCACAGAGCTGATGTCCAGGAGGTCCTCCACGCCATCTGCCAGGCCCGAGAGGGAGGATCGTTTCAGCCAGTTTCCTATTTAATAATATTTTAAAACTCAGACCATTGTAGCATTTGCTCTCAAATGGATTAAACGAAATGTCAGCATGGGTCCACTAAGCAATGTAAGTTACATGACTTGATGTACATAGAAGTGAAAACAAATTGTTTTCAATGCCCATGCTTTGAATCAAAGTATTCATTGTTAGACTGTAAAATTACATGACTGAGGAAGACAAGGGCAGAAAACACCTGAGCCTCTTAGGTGAATAAAACCATAATATGTCCCATTCTCCCTGACAACTTTCACATCTCTCAGAAAGCCCTGTTGATTTTACATCTTAGGTACCTCTCAAATCTCTCTACTTCTCTGTGTCTACCTGGTTACCACCCAGTGTAAGCTACCATTACTTATACCTGAAATACAATCTCCTTTATCCACACAGGCTCCCTACAATATGTTTTCTATGCAGTGATCTTTTAGAAAAAAAAATGCCCTGCTTATATTACTCCTCCGTTCAACATCCCACCTGGGCTACATAGGTCTGTAGGATATAGAGCCAACCTGACCTGCATGCTCTGGCCCCTGTCACTCTACCGCAGTCATGCAGCCACTCTTCTCCTTGTCTCAGTTCTTCTAGTTCTCTCCCTCCCAATATTTTTGCACATTTTATTGCTACCACATGAAGTGTTCTCCTTCCTCCTTCCCTTAAGTATTCTGTAGATCTTAATGACACTTCCACAGGAAACTTCTGATTCCTGCCTCCTCCCCCTCATTTATGTCAGGTTTAGTTGTTGCATGCATTCATAGCACTATGATATATTTCCTTCATAAAATTCATAGTTTGCAACTATTCTTAGCTGTATGATTATCTGCTTTAGTGACTATCAATCCTACTAGATGGCGAATTTGGCAAAGTCGGACATTGAGTAATTTTGTTCACAATTTAATTCCTGATGTCTAACAGTGTTTGCACACTATAGAGACACAGAGTAGGAGTTTGAGAAATATCTGTTGAAAGGAAAGAGCATGAATAAATGAGTGAATGGAGGGAACCAGCCTTGGCCTTTGACTTGAAGACTTTCTTTCCCTTTCTCTACCCTACAATGCATTGCTTTGTTTTGACTGTGAGTTGATTTGAGGACATGGCAGGAAATAAAAAAGAATCCATAAATACAGACATACTTTTACCTATGGGGAGTTTAAGCTTCTTCCGCAGGGAAATTCTACGGGACCGTGAGCGGGCACGCCGGTCAGAGGTTGTCCCTGAATGGGCAGTCGTGCATTCTGAAGTGTCCTGCTCAGACTGGCTGCTGGTGTCACTCGCTGCACTCTGGGATTTGAACATCTTGCGCCAGAAATCTTTCCGTCCCAGGTTGCCCCCTTGCATTTGTTCATCACTGAAAGCAAGCAGAGGCGAGAGTTAAATGTCTGACAACACTTGTGAAATTCTCTTAAATTTCTTTCAATGACATTTAGGCAACTCATGTTGGATGATCTTTGAAGGGCTGGGATTTGGAAGCAGTGGGAGTGCAAGGAGGGAGACCAAGGTGGACTCCTGAGCTTGTCTTGAAAACAGTCATGTCTCAGCTGTCAAATTGAAGTGATTTTTTTTAACCTCAATAAAAAGACTAATTATTGTTGCAGGTATTCATCTGCAGGTGTGGGTCATAACAGCAGAAACACTTATAGTGTCAGGAAATATTTAACTATTTTTTGAAGTTCCCTGAGGCGTGTGCAGTACCATATCTTATTCTTGGTCCCCACCCAAGTATAGTAGAATTCTTGACAGTACACTCACAAAAAGTAGTTGAATGAATGAATGAAATACAATCACCACACCTCGGGGATGCACTGTCCAACAACTGTTCACTAAATTATTTTCATAGTGCCTGACTCTTTAGCTTTATTAAGTCAAAGAAATTTAAGTAAGGTTTAAAAGTTTTATATATATATATATATATATATATATATGTAATCTCCAACTCAGTTAGACAAATGGGACATCTCCAAAAGGATTTTTGACTAGGACATACCACAAGAGGAAAAAGTAGCCAATAATAAACAGTTTAATTGCATTATGGAATCAAAAACAAAAAAAAGAGAGACAGTTGATATTGCTATTTTCACTCATTAAATTGGCAAAGATTAAGTGGGGGAAAAAAACCAACAATGATTAATATCATACTGCCAGCAATGAGATAGAAAGATTCAAACTTTTTAGAAAGTAATTTGGTAATATGTTATCCAAAGCCTGTATGTACACCCATGACAGAAAAATTCAACTTCCAGGAAGTTATCACAAGGAAATGACGGACAACATACTATAAGATGTAAATACAAGAAGATCAAATGCTCACTGAAGTATTATTGGTCAACAGTGAAAAACTGGACACAATCTAAGAGTTTAACTCTAGGAAAACAGTTGAATAAATTATGGGACTTACATATAATGACATGCTTTACAGTCATTAAAATCCTATTTTAAAAGATTATTGATATGGAAAATGTCGATGATGTACTGAGAAGTTAAAAGGCAGTGATCAAATGAATTAGATAGGATAACACCAGGTTAATAGAAAAAAGGAAGTACACATGCGAGCCTGTATCAGAATGTGAGTTTGTGTGTTTATGTGCTCAAAAGTGTACTAAGCAAAATATACCAAAAGTATACAGTGGTTATCTCCAATTGATGGTATTCTGGCTTTAAAAGTATTTTTCTCTATGCTTTTCTGTGTTTTCCACATTCATCCACGTGAGCAACATATATTACTTCAGTAATTTGGAAAGAAAAGGTTATAAAAAATACTCTAGTAACATGATAAAATTTTTCATGGGATTCTAGGTAATGATTTGCTTACAAGCTTCGGGGTTGGATGTGGAATCTACCCCAAATTTGACAGTGCTTGGTAAAACAATCACTTTCCGGAGATAGTTATATAGGGATCCAGATTTTACTTTTCAAAATCTCATCAGAGTACTAAATACCTTTCATTCTTATTTTAAACCAGGGCATTCTGTTGATAAAATATGGTGTGAATTTAAATCAATGTTTTAGAATTTTACTTCTCAGTTATTTTTAACAAATTATCACAGTGCATGAAGCATTTCTCACCTTTGGTGACACAATGATGAACATGTGACTATGTTGTGTGAGTGAGAAAACATTCAAGGAGCCTACAGTTTTTCAGCTTTCTCAATAAAATGCTACATTAGCTTTGTTCAGTGAGTGTGTATCAATAAAGAGGTTCAGAGAAACGAGCATGTAAAACTGCTTTGAAAACTACTCAGTTAATGTGACTTTTATTTAAGGAAGAAAAGGGAGAAGAGAAGGGGAGGGAAGGTGAGGAGAGACAGAAAGGGAAGATAAAGGAGGAGCCAGGCTCATCCACCCACTTTCTCCCAGTGCTAACAAGAAGACATTTGGCATGATCATCTCCTGGGCCCACTCAGATCAGGGAAAAGTTCCATATTTGACATTCTAGGACATCTTTTCAAGTGGAAATTTTTAAGTAGAGGCATATTAAAACATGTGTCTTCATTCAAGGGGAAAGAACAGACAGGCGCTAAATGCTGAGAAATCAGGTGGGATTTACAGAATGCTGAACAAAGAGACTATTTTGCAATCTAGAAAACTAAATTACCTATGAAGATAAATTGTTTTATTCTTTAAATTCAATTTACTGTTAGATCATTCTTATTTGTCAGATTAGCTAAATAGTTGCTAGTGTTATTTTGGAAAAATAAAAGTCCTTTTTTGGACAGATTCTGTGTGTAAAGACTTTTAATTAGTCTTGTGGCTATTCAGCTACAGAACTTTAATTTTTGCCTTTCACATTATTATTTTTTTCCTTAGAGCTTATGTTTAGATTTTTACCATGTCCTATAGATTTCCTTAAAGGAGAAACTAAAACTCAATTTTGAGAAAGTTAGTTAAAGGAAACAAAGGCTTATTAATGGCAATCTGTCAATTCTATCCTTTTATTGATTGGTTGTCACTTACTCATTTATTCATTCAAATATATATTAAGTGCCTACTATGGGCCAAATCTCATCTAGGCATTGGGGCTATAACAGTAAACAAAAATCGCATGGTCCCTGGACCTATAGAGTTAATTTACCTTCTTCTTACTTTTCTCCATCCATTTAGGGGCAATCTAAGATTTTAAAGGACTGTAAGAACTGCGAGGGCTTTTTGTCCTTTGATGGTTTTATTTGCTTGCTGTAGATTATTACCAAGGCCTTATTTGATTACTGCGATTTCCTTGACAACGGAGAGGAGATACTATAAAAGTGACAATACTCCGCAGAATTTCTGGAAGAATAATCATTTAATACTAAACCAGGTCCGTGGGAAGTAAAATGATACACCTAAAATGATATACATTTCCAAAATATTGATCATGCCACTTGTAGATAAATAGTCCTCAAAAGAAGAATTAATGCAAATGAGCCTTGCATAGAACTAGGCTGTATATTTAGTGTCTACAATAATCCTCACATTTCCTGGGGGCATTCATTTCAACATGCTTTTATATAAAGCATAACATGCTTTATCACCACATTATGAAAAGTGGTGACAAACTGATATCAGAGGCTTCCTATAGGCATGACGTTGGTTATTTGTGATTTAGGCTGGTAGAGCTTAGTAGCTTAGGGAATGAATAGCAAAGGGCAGAAGCAAGGCAAAGTTCAAAAACATGAAAAACCAACAGCAGTTTGGAAAATAGAATTCCTTCCAGTGGGAAGTGCGCAGCCCACTACACTGGAGACAAAACCAATGCTACTTACTGCTCCGGAGTCTGTGAGGGTCGACCAGACATGAAGCTGCGACATTCCTCAGGTGCAGAGGACACCTGGCCTTTATCCACAACGCTGCCCGCCTCTGACCTATGCAAATGTGCATTCCACCAATCACAACAGAACAGGACACCAGTTCTCAATTCTTCATATACTTCATCACACTTGGTTAAAGACAACCTATAGGCTTGCAAACCCCATGTCGCCATAAGTCTGTTTTGCATTGGACTCATACTTAGCTGCCTTATTACCATCATTGCAAGAAGGCATTCACTGAAAGCAAGATTTTAAGTTTAGGAGTTTCCTTTAATTTTCGTTAAGTGTCATTTCTTATGAAATAGGCATACAATACATTTACGTATACTAGAAGGAAAAACAACAGGGCACTGCTCAGCAATTTGTCTTTTGCCGTGTTAAAAATATTAGTTACTGAACAGGATATGGTATCAGTAATTGCTTTTCTTTTCTGGACAAAAATGTGTATTATCTGTAAAAGAGACAAAAACACAGATAAAAGTTTACCATATAATTAAGAGCTATGAAGTGAAGTTCAAGTGTATGAAAGTTTGGGATCAAATGAGCTCTGATTCATACAGAGACAGGATTTAATTGATAGTAAACTCATTCCTTTTCTAAGCTGCGGCAGGACCACCACCAGCAATACCACTTACGCAAGACAGTTCCACCATCCCTGCTGGGAGGCAAATGGATAGTACAACAGAAGATTATGTTCTATAGAAGATTATGTTCTACAGAAGATTATGTTCTACAGACTTATGCAAACACCTATATTCAGAGAGCTCAAGCTTCCTACCTTTTACTGCCTGCAGGCTTAGATTCTGGTTTGTTCTCCTCTACCTTTTTCCCTGGTGCCAACTTCTCAGCACTGTCAAGCAAAGCACTGAGGGCCACTCTCCTGAAGACATTCCCATGAGCTTCTTTGATAAACTGGACCAGCTGACGGATGTCACAATACAGCCCCTATTTGGAGGTCAGAAGGAAAGTGAGGGGAAAGAAAGATAGTTGCATGATTGTATAGTTTTCATAGGAAGAGGGGGAGAAAGTAAATCTTTGTGCTTAGATGAGCACTGGAATCATAAAGCGAAGACAATTTCCTACAATGAAACCAAGGAATGCCTCTTCTCCATTGTCCCTATGGCTACATTACCAAGCACCTGTCATCCTTAGTGTGAAAAAAGATGGTTACCATGCTTCATATTCAAAAAGTTGGCTGTATCAACAGAAAAACATCAATTTACACTTTTAACCACTGGATTCCCAAGCATTAATTTTTCTCTCTTAACTGTGACTTCTGAAGAGATGCCTGCAAAAAAAAGGCAATCAGAATTGTGTTTAGACTAGAGATTTCAGACTCTGTTCAACTTCTCTCAATTTTCTGCATCATTGTGATAAACTATGCTACATCCTCTAGACACTTCTAACAGAGCCTGATATTCAAGGACGATGCATTTTGCTGGACAGATTTAATAAATAATATGTATGTTTAGCCCATTTGAACAGAAATTTGACTATGAATTTAAGATGATACAGGGCTATCAAAACCAATATATTAGTGATTCAACATTAAAAAATATACGCAGGACTTTTTTGAAGAGATATTCAGCTGTGCACTCAGCATTCTTCCCTCTCTCTTCCATCTTTAAGAAGGTAGTTATTGTATTCTTTGCCTTAAAAAAGATTCATGGCAAAGCAAAACGCAGAAGCTTAAAACATACTTACCTTTACAGTTCTGGGTTTCAAACCCTAAGATCACTGGGACAATTACGCCCATGGTCTTTAGAAAAGCAGAAGAAAGCACCAATAAGGAAAACATGGAGACAGTGTCCTTGGGTCCTGTGGGCAGCAAGAGCCTGTGCTCTCACTCATTTTAGTACCTCCTCCATGGAAGGGGCAAGAACCCAAAGAGCAAGGGTTCCAAACTCACCAGAGTACCTAGCCCTAAGCACACAGCAGAGCGCATTATGGTGTGGACTGATGATTGAAACCCATGGAGCTTCCCCAGGACCTAGGTCCTACCTAAGACTTGGGGATCTTTGCATCACTCTGTGAAGTGGGGAAACCCAAGAATGACTGAAGTTCAACTTCCAGCCATTCTGGTAGAATGGGAGTTCAAGGTCAAACTGAAGATGATTTAAAGAAAATTAAGAAATATAGTATTTCTTCTATGCATAAGTTTGTAGACTAAGATTTATAAGAGCGCACATATATGGTCTGACAATTAAGTTCGCAAACTTTGTTGCAATGATGTTGCTAACCTTTTTTGATTATCAGAGGGATTATTCATTATGAATTTGTACCAATTGCACAAACAGTTAACAAAGTTTACTATTTTAAGTACTGAAAGGCTGCATGAAAAAGTTAGACGACCTGAACTTTTCTCCAACAATTCATGGCCCTTGCATCACGACAATGCACCAGCTCACACGTCACTGTCTGTGAGAGAGTTTTTAGCCAGTAAACAAATAATTGTATTGGAACACCCTCCACACTCACCTGATCTGGCCCCCAATGACTTCTTTCTTTACCTGAAGATAAAGGAAATATTGAAAGGAAGACATTTTGATGACATTCAGGACATCAAGGGTAATACGACCACAGCTCTGATGGCCATTCCAGAAAAAGAGTTCCAAAATTGCTTTGCAGGGTAAACTAGGTGCTGGCATGGGTGCATAGCTTCCCAAGTGGAGTACTTTGAAGGTGACTGTAGTGATATTCAGCAATGAGGTACGTAGCACTTTTTCTAGGATGAGTTAGCGATCTTAAATGTCAGACCTCGTATTATAATCAACCTGTCAAATCTCCTTTCCATGATCAAATTGAATGCATAGATGGTACCCATGTTATTCTCAAGCTCCAAGAACCTTGCTGGGGTAGCTTCAACAATACAGAAAATTAAATTAAATTAAATTCCCTTTGATTTGGGGTTTTATCCTGTTTATCTCAAGTTAAGTGAATAGTTTGGTTTGTTTAGCATAGCTTAGAACAATTCCTTTGATTTAGGTAGATTAGCAGATAGTGTCCATATGTGTAAATGGGCTGATTTCTGCATGAGTCATATCATCTAACACACTGGTAAGATAGAGAAATGCTCCTTCCCCCCCCAGAGAGACCTACATTCTTCTATTCATATCAGATTTGTCAGCCTTAATTGACATTTTAGTATCCCAAACCACAGTCTCCTTGGGGGCAATTAAGCACTAACCTTTATTGGCCTGGCTCTCTCTACTTGTGGCTTCAGTGGTTTAATTAACACAGTCATTTATGAAGAGTAGCTAAAAGACTACAGCGTTCAATAAAAAAAAAAAAAGACAATTTCAGCAGCATATCTGCATTAATTTTTAAGTATGGTTTCAAAAGACGCTTAGTTTAACATTCTTTAATATTTCATGAGCTAACATACTGCACTCTAGCACCTTCCTTCTGAAGGGCTTAAAGTACCTTGCAATTATTATACCAACCACCACAGAACCTCTGAGACATAAGAGAAAGATAAATCAACTTGCAGGTAGGACAAAGAGTAACAAGAAGGAGAAACTCTGTGGCTATGGCTCCACCGTGAGTTACTGGTGATGCTGGAAAATAGATATTTTAACTTTAAAGTGTAGACTTTTAGAGTTCAACTTGTCTTTCTTATGGCCATGATGTGAGAACTTTGCTCTGCGCAGAGATTGAGAACTCCTGTGGGAAGAAAAAGTGAGCTTCTCACCAGATTCTCAGAGCTGTGCAATTCATGTGTGGTTGAAGCGCAGCGTGTGATGAGGGATTTAAACATGGCACTGACGATAATGCCTTCCACACTTTGGGCTGTGGATTTGTTGTCCACTGTGGTGAAGTTATTTCCAAACCCAGCCTTGTCTGGAATGCAAAGGCACCAATTAAAGGCAATATTTCCATTAAACGACAGAGTTTAAAGAAGTAGTGAAGTACTTGGCACCCAGGAATTAATTCAGGACTACAAGAAATACTGAAAGAGGATTACAGATAGCCCTGGTTTAATAGTCTTTACACGGACCTGAAGACAAACAACTCAGTCTCCTTCAGAGTCTTTACTATGACATATGTCATCACTTTGTGGAATCTTTCAATTGATATATCTTAGCAAAGAAAAGAAAATCAATGGTTGACCCTAAGAAAGGCTTTTAGACCTAGAATAGTTTTGAAAGAGGTGATCACTGAAAAAAAAAGATCTACTAAATGGTCCCTCAATGGAGAAAGAATTGATTTGATTAAACCTTTTTGGTGGTGCGAAATGCTATTTGTCTGTGGAAATCATCAGGGTTGTCAGAAGTGGAGTGAGGTGAGGCCAACCAGGTGAGCTGGATGGGTGTGGGAAGAGGCTGGCAGGGCCCAGCAGAGGGATTCATGAAGGCACTGGAAACAAGGAGACCTAGTCCTGCCAGGAGCTGCATAGGAATTCCAGCAACTTCTTGCTTCCAGAGACTCTGGGCATATAGAGAGGGGAAATCTATAGCTTGCCTCAGAGCCATGTCCTTCTAATTCATTCACATGTGAAATGCCAGTGAACTGAGGCCATCACCCTGTGTCATATTTTCTGCCGATTTTTCACACATCCATGGACCTTTCATAGGGGGCTCATTAGGCATATTCTGCGTGCTTGCCAGAAGATTCCTCGAGGCTTGTGAGCTACTGTGGACTGCAGGGGCAGGGTTTGTGCAGCTCCAAGACTGATCAGATAGGGAGCTATGTGTCTAGCTTGCTGATTCACTGGGAGCCATTTCCACGTCTCAAGAATCCCAGGAGGAATTCACCACCTTAAAGTAATACAATTTATTATCAACCTCTCATTTGCTGTGTCAATTGGCAAGAATGATCTCTAAATTTTCATATTATAGAAAGAAATGTTTTAGTCTATGCTTAGAGTTTCTATCTCCAATAGCTTTAAAAAGAGGAAAACACAGTGTGTAATCTAGAATTTCGCTTGCAGTATCGCAAGCACAATTCTCATTATTTCATTGTTTTATTTTTTTAGTTTGTAATGTGCTTGGCTTAAAAATGACTTTGATAACATACATCATTTCAGGGCTTTTCAAGAGGAACACTATTTTCTCTTAATGTGATAACCAAATGATAAAGCCTGGGATACAAACAGAAAAATTGCTTCCAAATCCATTAAATATATTTTTGTTATAAATTAATCAATTGCTAACACACATGTATTATCTATACAATAAAAGTCTATACTAAGAAGTTATTTCTTCCCAGGCTCTAATTAAAATGTACATTTTACTCAGCTCAGGCTTCACACACCAATTTCACTTCATTACTGCCCTTACAATCAAGTGGTACTGAAGATGTCTGATTTATTAGGGATGCAGGTGGTGTTCACTGGTCTCCCCCTATAACACAGGTTTCTATACTGGACTTTTCTTAAAGCCATGAAGTTAAAATATAAATCAAACATTGTGGGCCTGTCTCTAGGTCCATCTTGTCTGTGTGTGTTTTTTTTTAATTGGTATATATGTATGTGTATATCAAAATTGTGTTACTACTATGTTTAGGTATTTTTTTCTTGCCTGTTTTATTTTGTGGGAAAAAAATCTCAAAGCACTGTGGCTAGCACATGATAGGTATTCATTTCATATTTGGTGAACTAATGAATATATCCCCTCGTTCCTTGATCTGCCTCAGTTGTCAAACAACAGAAGGTCATATAAGAGAGAGAGCCAAGGACTCTCTCTAGTACAAGGACTAAGGGACTAACAAGGAGGGTGACACAGCTGTACTGAATTCCCATTTGCTAAGGTACATTGTCTTCAGAAAGGCTTCAAAATATGTCATCAAAGATGATGTACAAGCGTCTCTTGTTCATACACTATTACACACACACACACATTTTCCTCTATATTCTATCCCTACATATTTAGTGTACCGCTGAAATGCTACCTGTGTTGCCTCACAGCGATTTCTCTTAAACCTTGGTGCATCTTTACTTACTGTCTGTGACGGGCTCCATACAAAATCCTAGCAGAGCATGCAAGAAGTCCACCACGTTATTGAGAGAGTCCTTGTTCACATAGTCCCTCATGGCTTGTCGGAACTGCGTCTTATCTAGCTTGTATAGCTTAGTGAGGCAGCTCTGGGCCTGCAATGAAGGACAAAAAGTGAAAAAGTCACAGGTACCAGCTTAAGCTAAGGATACCAGGAACTTGAGACAAAAGCCTGCAGAAGGCAGAGGCTTCCATCCATCCCTGCTAGCTGGCACTAGCCATCCCTGCTAGCCCCTCTTGTCTGAGTAAGACGTGGGCGGAGACAGGCAGAGCAGTCCAAGCATATTTACTCTGAGAAGGACTGAGCCAGGAAAAACCCAAAGCTAAGGTCTGATGTTGGTGCCAAAAGGAGTGTAGTATTTTCACCAAGATCATGATTTTAAGATCTCATTGAAAAAAGCTCAAAGTATAAAATGTAGGTAGGTGATAGAACTGGGAATTCAGGTTTAGAGAAACGTCAAAGGCAATGGGAAGTAGCATGCCATTCTCATGCTCAGCTACTTTGAACTTATGTAGGTTTAATAGAGGGGATGAGAGGGATCCAGGAAGTGAGTATCCAGGGTCTTCTTACGTGGCCAGGAGGGATAGATCCTTGAGACAATGAAAGAAGCTTCAAATAAAGGCAAGTCTAGTTTGTTTACTTAGGTATCTGCATTTGAATGTGAAAGTTGGGTATTTAAATAAAAGTTGACTTTATGAATATGAAAAACAAGTGACTGACTAAGTCCTGCTACTCAAAATTACATTTCTTATGAGCCAGCAAATAATATTGTCATCTGGCCAGGGGAAAAGGGATAATTCCTACCACCAGGACAGATAAAGTCACAGTCATTGGCTCCAGAAGGCCACAGACAGAATGCATTGATGCTACCTGGGACCCGCCGGGGCCTCCTGGCCTTTCCTACCATCCAGAGAAATACCAGAAGAAAATTCAAGTTATGTCACCATTTTGACAAATCAAGTCCCAGAGAAAGATTTCTGGAAATTTTGAGAGGAAAAAGAAAGGTTCTAAAAGGCTGAAACTCTGAATTAGCAATAGGCTCCATGTTATGACCTCATTATAATCTCTCCAAATATCACAAAGTCAGGTAGATTGATTTTTTTTTCATTCTTCCTTTATTAGGTTCTAGAACATTGGGAAATTAAAGGTTTTATTTCAGGGAGGTTGCTGTCTGCTAGATCTCAAGCAAGATCTTTTTTTTTCTATCTTACAAAATAAATGCTGCTTTCTGTGAAATAAGTTTGCGAAACACTTAGATAAACTATGTCAGAGCACTTTAAAATACTGGGTTGGAAAGCCCTGAAGTACAGATTATCCTATCTTCTCTATGAAATACACCCAAAAAGGCATAGTTTCAAATCTATTCTTTAGAGGCTATTAGAATATCTGAATGAGTTCAATAAGAAGTTTAAACAAGAATCAGAATATGAAACCTCTAGTATTTTGATTCTGAATATTCTAAACATCTCCAAAAGGTATAAAACTGTTAAAGAGAGAAATCCCTCTCAATAATTTGGGACTACCAGCTAATGATTAGATAAATATAGAAAGCACACGCTGGAATTGTGAGGCACTTTGGTGAATATCATTACAGCAATTTTCTGTTTCTTTAAAAAAAAGTGGAGGGAGGGAGGATAGAGGACCTGATCTGGTAGAGGTAAGATAAAGTTATAACATTTTAGAAGTTACGTAATTTCTGAAAATCCAATGCTTTAGAAATATGGAAGTACCTAGGAAATTCTTGAATTAGACATTCCCAGGGAAAATTTCTCAAATTTGTATCTCTTGGACAATGTGTTTATGGAGCATGGATAAACACATATAATCCCTATAATGAGTGTTAAACTGGGCTACAAGATAATGGAGCAGCTACCATGTATGGTAACAAAGCTGAGAAGGCAGGTAGAAAACTGTCTGGTTTATCCTGTGTGTTATACTGTTAGGAAACATTCACTAAGTACTCTTGAACAGGAAAGCATAGTTAGACTAAAAAGGAACAATAGCCTCTCAAGTGGCTTCTGATTCAACAAGCTCTACTTTCTCCAAGTCTAGAAAGACAGGTTCTAGTGTCAGAGTTAGTTTATATCTCCAACTAACGCATGACACTTCTTATTATATTTTAGTGTTTCATTTCATGGAATTGGTCTTCTGCATGAGGAGTGATATGATTTCAGTCTTGAAGGCATTTATACATATTGTGATAGAATTAAAAATCAAAGATTAAAAATCATATGTACATATGCAAAGATGAGAGCAATGTCAGCTTCCCATTGCCTTATTATTAGTTGGACTTATTTAACTTTGGCCTCAAAATCTAGATCTTGGTCAACATTTTCCAGTTTCATAATTTAGAAGTTAATTACTGTTAATAACCCCTCATATACATATAACAAACTAACATAAATACAACATATTAGAATACAAAAGAACGAATAGATAGATGGATAGATAAGTAGATGACAAATGAAGAAAGAAACACAGCATGCTAATACTGTGTGAACAACAAAAACCTAATACCAAGGAAAAAAAGGCTGGCATTAGATTTTGATGTGATCCTAAAACTCTGCCAAGATACGCAAATGATTTCCTGGAATCAAATTTGCATCAAACCCTTCTTTTTAGGGGAATATTTTCTTATGATTTCAATTCAAATGTACATATGAGGCAAAAACGGTCCCAGCTCAGACTTGCTACGGAGGTGGGTTATGGCTCAAGTGTGAAGCGAAAAGTAACAGCCGAGGCAAATGAAAATGAGTTGGCATGAGACCACGTTCCAGAACAGAATTATGCTTTGCAAGCTCAAATGCAGAGTTTCAAGTTTCACACAGTCCAAAGGGATATGATCTCAAATATTTAGAAGTCAGGGTTCATTCTCAAAGAAAGCAGCCAGAATATGACTGGCTACTTTTACAGTCCTATTTTGTCCCAATCAGGGCCATTTTCCATATCCATGTAAGAACAACAAACTGAGTCCTAAACTTTGACTCCTTTCTTGAATATAAAATATCTTACTATAATACCCAGGCAGGTGATTAAAAAGTTATTTATTACAGACCATTGGAAGCTTGCTAAATGTATTCATTTTTGCAAAGTTCTTTCAAACTACAATTCACACATTCCAATTATACACCCATTCACCAACTGGGAGTTGGCCTGCCCTAGGCAGGAAGCAGAAGTGTTTTCCCAATTAAACATTCCTAGGCCTGGGTTTCAGATGTCTTGAGATATCTTGTGGGAATCCTCCCACACCAAGACAGCATTAATTACTCCTATGAAATACAATATTTTTCAGGGAACACTGACCCTCATTGTCAAAGGACTTATTCCTAAATTGGAGGGAGGGAAGAGGGAAAGGAAATGGAATCTACTTTAATTCTCTTACATTCTCTCGGAATACCTGGTGTCTCAGACGATCTCCAGAGAGCCCTCGGTGTCCTTCTCCGCAACCATAGGCACATCCCAAAGACTTCACTATTTTGATGAGCATAGTTAGAGCAAGCCTATGGTTGCTTACAGGTGTACTTTCATCCTAGTACCCATGAACGAGAAAACAAGAAGAGAAGTCTGTGTACGTAGTCACTAGGGTCCTTTTGCTACTAAGATTTTATTATTAAACCAAGTTAACTTGTTTTATAGTGAGCACCTGCAATGTTGGAAATAGAATAGTCGAGAGCTCTACCGGCAAGCTGTCTTTTCTAAAGTCTAGAATATGACTGATTGGAAAGAAAGAAAAATATCTGTGCATTTTGAACACCCTCTAGGACTAAAGGATATGAACGTAGACTTCTTTATTAGAAGACGTGCTTTCATGTCCTTGCCAGACTATCAGAAAAACTGCTAGAGAGAGACAGTGGTGACTATCAGTGATGAAGACAAATATGTTTTCCCAGAAACTGCCCTCATCAGCAGGCTTCTGATAATAGGTACCACCAGGCAAGGATTATTGCTCAATTTCTGGAACTGATCAAAGTCTGGAACTTTGAAATCGCATGGCAATTCCTGACATTTTGAGCAGACTTTTATAATTTCCCTATATTGTAATACTCATGCACAAACGGAGTGAGAATATAAAGAAATGTATAAACATTCAGCTTGATCATTCCTTTGAAGCTAAATAGGAACCTTCCTGGGAACTATGAGAATTAGCATCCTTTCTTTTGCCCCATTTAATCCTTGCTGTTAATGGGCAACATAGCTTCCAGAAAAATGAACTTCTTGAATCTTTTCCAAAGAAGCATAAGGAAGCTGTTGCTAAGGAATGAGGCAGATCTCAGTGTGGGAGTGCCATTACCTTTGGGAGGCTTCAACCTTTCTCAGTCCTCTAGGCACATTCTGCTGTTAGCACATATGCCAGGGACTTGAGATTCCATCTCCTGTTCCTCACTTGCATATGATGTTAGATAAATAAACTACTCTCTGCGTGCGTTAGTTTCCTGACCTGTGAATTGAGGATCCTAACAGCTTCTCTTCCTACTTTATGGGTTGACTGTGCAGAACAAATGAAATAATAGATAAGGATTGTGCTGTAATTTGTGAAGGGCTTTTCCATAGCTATGTGATCAAGTTTATACATAAACTTTGGGGCCACACACAGACTCAGATGTGTGTAGATGTAGGGTGTGAAAGGGAGAGGCAGCTAACTAGGCAACATGTGCCATAATGTGGCAGAGTAGACTCTCTCCTCTCCTAACGTTATGCAGTTGGTCCTCCTCTTCTAATCCATAGGCTCACGTGATGGATGTGGTGTTGGACCCCAGAAATACCCACTTCGGGACTGAAGCATTCATCCTCTGAGCTCCTGGAATTGTTCATGGCTGACAGCTCTGAACTGAGGACCTCTTCAGGCACTGGCCTCAGCTAAACAGCTGCCTCACCCAAGGTTATGTTCTCTTCCTGGCAGCCGTGTGTTTCCAATGGCTAGTCAGGGTATAAAGACAGTGAGGGGTGTAAAGGTAGCCTCCCTTACTTTACCTGGGGACTACTTTGAGGAGCCATCCCAGCTCCAAAGCTCCCTGTGTGATGGTTGGTTGAGGTCTCTGTCTCAACTACATTGCAATTCAACATCTGCTCCATCCTGATTCTCTCACACCTCACAGATGTTAATCCTGAGAAGACACCTCCAGAAACCTCCTGCACATGTATCTCCATGTCTGAGTCTGTTCACTGGGAACTATATAGCTCACATAGTTGCATATGGAAGACTCAAACTTATCAGTAAACACCTATCTATCTATCTATCTATCTATCTATCTATCTATCTATCTATCTATCTATCTATCTGTCTATCATCTTCTATTCGTTCATTCTTATATTTATATATATATCAAACCAGAAATGTCTTAGGTAGGATTCAATTCTTAGCTCCATAACCTTGGGCAAGCTACATAACCACTCTGTGCCCTACAAAGTGGGAATCATAATAATACCCATCTCATAGAGTTATGAGTATTAAATGAGTCAAAATACGCAAGGCACATAATAGCAAGCAAATGATAATTATTGTTTCTAGGTGTGAGGCACTGCTATTCTTCAGGGTAACTTTGTGCAAATTAGAAAGGCACTCCTCTGGGTGGATGAATGAGTAAAAGGTCAGCCCTCCTCATGTATGCAGCTCATGAGGGAATAGCTCAGTGAGCAGAGCTTGGACTCGATTTCAGTCCTTACTGACCCCCTTGGCTGAAGGTCTGTGCAGTACACAGACTGTACAGCCAGGGGCAGAGAGCCTCAGAAAAGGTGACCATGGGTCAGGGCTGATTTGGAAGACTGGATAACATACATTTTGAGATTACTCTTTGCTCCTTTAAAATAAAACTCTAGCTCCAAAAGCTCCTTGTGAATATCTCTTAGGCATGTATCTTTTTAGACTTTCATACGTCCTTGGGATTTAGGTTCCTCTCATAGGAGACATTCAGAAAGATGTACCAAGCTACAGGCAAAGATCAGGAAAGATGTTAACATTTCAAGCTCTCAATACCAGTCAGTGGCAAACATAGAAATATAAATTAGATCTTCCTTTCTGAATTAATCAATTCCCCGTGCTTCTGGTATTTACCAGCTTGCAAAATTAGATAAACCCTCTGATTCCAGTGAAAGTAACAGATGGGTTTGGAAAGAACAGACCTGTCTAAATCACATACACAATTCATTTGACCTACAGTCAGACTTTAGTTTATAAATTGTTTGTACTACAAAAAATATTATTTTGCAGAACTAACTACAAAATACTTATATCTTGGTGGCTGTTTTGGAGGTCACATAACCTGACTTAAATTCCCATACTAATCAAAAGTGATAACTTTGGTCAAAATAATACTGACATTATTAAGTATCTAGTATAACACCTAGATCTTATATAGGCAAGAGACTTACAGGTCTTCAATAAGAAGTTACATGAAAATACTAATTGGGTGAAAATTAGAACTAAAAACAAAAACATAATACTAATGAACCTCAGAGATCTTTAGGATACATAGCAAAGCCCTCATCAATTTAGTTGAAATATCTATGTTTTACTGATAAAAGCTTTATCAAAATTTCACAATTCACTTTTATTTTTTATTTCTTTTTATGCTTGATTATTATAATGGACATTGCATAATCTGTTATCTCTTTGATTGGCCAACCTAGATTGATAGGTTAAAAAATGGAACTTTAATAAAAATCTCACTGTTTGTTGTGTTGATAAATTTGGTCCTTATAGGTTGCACTTGTTTGCTAATTCCTACATAACTGCTGACTGAATGATTCCTTTGATCTTAGGAGCCAGGATCAAATCTTTGTGATCTGCACCATCATTTCGATAATTTTCATCTAAAGTAAGATCTGAGGATCCTTGCATTGTCATCAGTGATGTATGAGGAGCAAATACAAGAAGATATTATTAGAATTAGAAAACAATATAGATATAATTAAGGCAGAAGAAGAAAATCCCAAAGAAATGATTCAGGAACCGGAGAATATTGGGACAGGGATATTTGGATCAGAGTCCAAGAACATTGGGAAGATAAATAGAAAATATGAAGAAACACAGATGATAAATGCACATTAAACATGTATCAAGTGGGACTAGAAGAAGATGGAGAATAAATAAAAGAGGAAGGAACACTGCAACACCTATTCAGGTGTAAGAACCCAATACCCTGTAAGAAAAAAATGGACAATTTATAAGTTAAATAATATGTACATGGTAGAACTCTGCACAGGGTAATCTTATACTTGTAAACACTTGACCTGATATGTCATTTGTTAGAGATTTAAATCTCTTATTGATTTTAATTTCTTAACAGCATTTTCCACTACAATGCCAAATTGAAATCAGTGTAAGCGATGTGAATTCAAGCTGTGGTATTTCTTTATTTAAAACCCAAGTTAGGGCCGGCCCAGTGGCTCAGGCAGTTAGAGCTCCATGCTCCTAACTCCAAAGGCTGCCGGTTCGATTCCCACATGGGCCAGTGGGCTCTCAACCACAAGGTTGCTGGTTCAACTCCTCGAGTCCGGCAAGGGATGGTGGGCTCCGCTCCCTGCAAGTAAGATTGAACACAGCAGCTGAGCTCCCGGATGGCTCAGGTGGTTGGAGTGTGTCCTCTCAACCACAAGGTTGCCAGTTCGACTCCCACAAGGGATGGTGGGTTGTGCCCCTGCAACTAGAAAACGGCAACTGGACCTGGAGCTGAGCTGTGCCCTCCACAATTAAGACTGAAAGGACAACAACTTGAAGCTAAATGGCACCCTCTACAACTAAGATTGAAAGGACAACAATTTGACTTGGAAAAAAGTCCTGGAAGTACACACTGTTCCCCAATAAAGTCCTGTTCCCCTTCCCCAATAAAATCTTTAAAAAAAACACCCAAATTAAAGGAGAAAACTAATTCTTGATGTTACTAAGTGCAGAGATCATAAACCAGATGTTGCCAAGGCAAAGAGAATTAAATTCAGGAACAGTCAATAATAACAAAGCTAAAGACACTGGAATGTGACACATGGAGACATGAGAGGACAAGGCTAGTCTTCCAAACCAACACCAATAAACCGACCACTGACCAATTAAGCAAACAAAATTGCCCCCTTTCTCCTTAACTGTGATTGACGTCAGCTGCTCAAAAATGTGTTCCTTAGGATCAAAGGAAACACTTTATCTTGAGGAGAAATTATACTGCTTGTTATGAGCTGAATGTTTTTGTCTCCCCTAAAATTCATAAGTTGAAGCCTTAACCCCCACTGTGATGGTATTGGAGATGTGGACTTTGGGAGGTAATTAGGGTTAGATGAGGTCATGAGAGTATGGCCCTAGTCCAATGGGATTAGTGTCTTAATAAGAGAAACCCGAGAGCCTATTCTCTCTCTACATGTATACAGGAAAAAGAGGCCATATGAGCACACGGTGAGATAGCAGCCACCTACAAGCCAAGAGCAGAGGTCTCAGAATGCAACCCCCCTTGTTGGCACCCTGATCTTGGACTTCCCAACCTTCAGACTGTGAGAAATACATTGCTGTTGTTTAAATCACCAATTGATGTTATTTTGTTACATCAGCCTGAGAAGACTAAAACGCTGCTCCGTTAGGTCTGACCCTGAAAGAGGCTATGCTTGGTGACAGACTGCGAATTATAATAATGAAGTGTATCTGAGATGCTCCCCTGCAGAAATACCGTGAACAGAGAATTAGTCCTAACATTGCTTGGGTGGCAATGGTTTTTGAATTTAGCATCCAGCTTCATCTTTCTCTACTAATGCCTGCTGAGGACCTAATGAAGAGATTTCTAGACTCACCAGTTTCTTGCTCTACTGACTAGCGGTTGTTCTGACTCAGCAAACTGCTGACAAGCACGCCCTGGACAGTAATCAGGGGCAACATTCTGTGAGGGCACAGAAAGCGTTCAGCCATACCTTCTCTTGGTTCTTATCATTCTTTTCATAAGGGCCACCTCCACCACCTCCTCCTCCATCGCCTCCTCCACCTCCATCTCCACCTCCTCCTTCTTCTCCTCCACCATCTCCGGCGCCACTCACAGAAGGGCCCCCAAATCCGCAGGTGGAACTTCCAGATACTCCTTTGAACTGGAAAGTTCCTTCACTTGGTCTTTTCTCCACAGTCTCGTTTTCCTTGTTTTCACTCTTCTTTCTGTTCTTTTCTACACAGGGCACCACACCAAGCTGAAGCAAGCATTCAACAATGTTTAGTGCCACATCACAGATACGAGAATTGATGTCGTGGTTGAGGACAAGATAAACAGCCTTCAGGACAACCTGGGGGAAGACAAAAATAAACAGAGGGTGATTACGTTACTTGAATTATCTCTTCCTAAACAGATTTGGTTATTCTGTTTAATCCATTTCCTTGAGGATGTTCTATGCTCTTGAGCACAAATCATTCAGGTAATTTTCCGATGTTCCTATCTAAGTTGGTTTGGGACCTTATTTGTGTGCTTAATACAAAGCAACTCACCCACAGAATTAAAAATGTCTATGTATATTATCTCACTTAAGTATTCCCAAACTTTCTATGATTTAGACAGTTAATGGAAGTAGTAAAGAATAACGACTTAATTGGGAGACTAATTATTTGCCCAAAAGGAATCTTGTTCAATTGCTTTTTAAATCAAAGTATTTTAATCCTCTGCCTTTCACTTTTCACCAATAATGGATAAAGAAAAAATTACTTCCTTATACACATAACAGAGGAACATTTGCACATTCACAATTGTATCATTATTTACACTTCAACTTTAAATGCAAAATATTTGCATGTTTAAATTATGTCCTTTTGATTTTAATATTTTAAATTATTTGCTGAGCTAGATTCCCTAATGTGAAAGTAAAAAAAAAGAATTATGAGATGTAATTGTAAAATATAACAACCCTTTCATTTGTTAATAACTATAATCAAGACAGGCATTCTTGACAATATAAGTTTAAATATTCTATTGGACTTCTGTTCATGTTCCCCTGTTATACAGGAGGTCGTGGTGCTTTTACAACAAAAGAAAATTAACAGAATTTTTTACTCTCATTCTAGAAAAAGGGGATTCAGAAAACACACTTGCATTTATGTATATTTATGTGTGCTGGTCAGGATTCACTAATGTTTTTGAATTATAAAAATATTCTGAGATCAGTTCCAATCTAATGTAATACTTGAGAAAAAGGGAAAGGTGCATCTAAGATAGGTGACACATTTTTTTATACGGGTAGCTTTTTCATGTTAAGGTTCAACACGTCTAAGAATCTACATGCTTAGTTTACCCAACATTGTAAAAACTGGGCCAAAGAATCAGCATCTTTCAAGCTTTAGCAAGAAAAATTCTTGCTCCTTACAGAAAGATCAAGCATGCCATTTTTGTGGACGAAGTTATTGGTCCCATCAATATGTTCCGTATCTTCCAAGTAACTGTAGTTTATGCAGGAGTCTGTGAGGCTTCGAGGCAGGTTCGCACAGGCCAGAGGTTCGTGCGGCATCTCTGGGATAGGCACCTGGTTGCAGAGCTTCCTCATATGCTCATTGAAAAAGTCTGCGTAGCCTACATTGAATGACGCCAATGTGGTATTGAAGGTTGCAACTGTGATAGTGGAGATCTGGGATCTCACTAATAAAAGGAAAGCAAAGTCTTAGTTTTCCCCATACTAATCTGGGACATCACATTAGACAGTTATATTATTATTTAAATCATGACCATACAAACATAGCTGTAGCTTTTGCAGATACGTAAGTTACAGTCTCAGAGCTAGTCTCTACTTCCATGGAACTGCCACAGGTATTCTGACCATATCCTTAATATCTGATAAATAATGAAGGTTATAAAAAATGTGAATTCCAGCTGGCTTCCTTAGATCCAGGCTAGAATTTAACTTTTGTCTAACAGGTGGATTTTACCCACGGTTAGATGACAGATGCTATTAAAATAGTTAAACTATTTTAGTTGAAGTATTTCCCTACAAGTTTGTGGCTATTAATATGTTTTGTTTTATCTAGTATATTTAAGCAACAAGAAATAAGGTATTTTTTTCTCCTTTGCTTTAGAGTAATGGAGCATAAATCTGTGGTGGTAACTAGTAAATGTCATCAAATATTTGAAATACAATCCAGGAAAAAGAGGGATTAGATTATGCTCAGAGGTTAAGAGCGCAGAATGAGAATCCATCTCTGATTCCACCTAGAGATACATGTTTGCTCACTTGGGAGTACATAAGGCATTTATCTGAAATAGAACCTGTCAGAAAAAGGAATTGGTGGCTTTAAAAGGTAGTGACTTTCCTCCTGAGGGTGGACAAGCCCTGCAGAGGGAAATCAAAGAAGGAAATGAACTCCTGAATTTAGCTATGCTCCAAGTCTCTTCTAGATCTGTGGGTCTATGATCTCTAAAACAAATATGAATGGATTGCCCTTGCTTTACCTCTGAGAAACATGGGGTTTATCGTGTGCTGTCCAATAGCTCTTGCTCCTAAGGAAATTCTAAGAATGGCTCACAAGTAAATTAACAAGCAATATAATACGTGAATGCACATTTTCAAAAAGCACAAGGAGCCAGATTACAATGAAAATGGAACATGGAGTAAAAACAGGAAAAGGAACCTGAACTCCCGCCTGCAGGTGCCACCTCCGACCCACCTTCCTTGATGGTGTTTTCTCCATGGCTGTTGGAGTGGTCTGGCAGGTCACTCATCAGGGTGTGATGAGAATGTGAGTGCCTGGCACTCAAGCTCTCCATCTCAGTGGATGCATCTGAACTACCCCGCCGGGTAAATTTCCCTGAGATGGACAAGAGCACAAGAGGGTTTGAAAATTTGAAAGACGCTCTGCCAAGATTTTGTCTTTCCAAAAGACAGCAGTGAGAGTAAGAGACACAGCCAAATAGCAGGAACCGAACTTGCCTTGGGAATACTCAGGGTCAAGATGATTGATGAAGTTGCCTGTGATAAGGCCAGCCCCAATCTAAGCCAAATGTCAGAAACCATCTGTTGGGCCCTGGCTAGCTGTCAGCTCTTAATTTTAAGCTGGCCTTCTTAATATGTCACCCAGAAAGAAAAAAATAAGTTTATTTTTCTCTTCTTTACTCTTCTTTGTTTTTAGCGTTCAAGTGAATTAAAAGTCTATGTAGTCACAATGAAAGCTAATGCATAGGACCCTCTAAGGTCATGTTTCCATGTCTAGAATATTTAATATGGCCATTACCTGTCGAATTACACAGAATTCTTGAATAATTGATTCAATTATCTGCATTTCTTTGGCTGTGAAGACACAGCAGGATTTTGTCCTGAGAAGCTCACATTTGGGCCCAAATTTCTTGACTAAATTATTTAAGAAAGATGCAGATTTGCCAGGAAGCCCTAGCTCCAGATTCCTAAACAGGTCACTCAAGCCCTCCTTTGGAAGGTCCTTGCCGTCACCTAAAATGGTGGTTTGCCAGCCTCCTTTTTCAATGCCTCGTCTGTCTTCTCCAAGCCCAGAGAAACTTCCGAAGGAGAAAGTGCTGCGTGTCGGGGACACATCCAGGTGGTCCTCGTGAAGCAGGAATGGCACTCCCATTCTTCGTGGCCTCCTCTTCCCTGTGTGGTGAAATGGGATGGAGCCTTTCCTCTCCCGGTCTTCTTTGCGGCTCTTGAACTACAAGGATGAGAGGCCAGGGGTTAGGCATGGGGCAAAGGAGAGATTACTGTTTGCTTTCCCAAGGGGTCCATGATCTGCAGTAAAATACAGGAACTGTTCCAGGAAGAGGAGACCCAGAAAGTCACTGAATATCATACAACAGAGATGGAGACATTTCCACAATGTGTTAAGAAAGTGAAAGAAACAAAGCAAAAGGTAACACACACAGTCCATGGGTCTTTTTGCTGCGTTGGGTTAGAGTCGTGGTTCTCCGAGTTTGGTCCCTGGACCAGTGGCACTAGCATCACCTGGGAAATTGTTAGAAATGCAAATTTTCAGGTTCCACTCCAGACATACTAGAGCAGTAACTCAGAAGGTGAGACTCAGCAGCATGTGTTTTAATAAACCCTATAGGTGATTCTGATGCATGGTAAAATTTGAGAACCACTGGGTTAGAATACAGGATCCTGGAGTCACCACACAGACCAACCAGAATTTTCTGTTCCATTTTTTAATACTGACATCCATTACGTCAGCCAGACAACTTCAAGTGTGCGCCACTGTGCATAAGGAGAATCAAAGAAGATACAGAACATGCATTGGTACAAACCCATTACTCCTACCAGTCAAATAAGTTCAAGATCCAGTATAAACAAGAATTTAAAATTGTTTGAGGAGCTTTTAAAAGATACCAATATCTAGGCCTAACCTTCAGCAATTCTGACATAATTGGTCTGGGCACTTAACTATTTCAAAGCTCCCTGGAGATTCTCATCTGCAGTCGGTGCTGAAAACCGTTTTTCCCCACAATGATAGACATTTTTAGCAAAACTAAGGCCATTGCCTATTATTACATAATGGATAAATGTAGACATGGCTGCTTCCTTAGCAATACTTTGAGCTCATAAGTAAGTCAATAATATGTTCTGTGCTTTTCATCGATGTACTTAAACTAATCACTTTGAAAAATACAAAATGAAGCCACCACGTATTATTCTACACATATAATACTATTTTCCATTTGATTCACTCCACATACTTATAAAAAAGAGAGGTGGAGTGATGGATTCATAATAGCATGAATCTATTTAGCTAGACCTAGTTTTAATTTTGGGCTGCACCTTTCATAAACTACCTAAAATTTCTAAGGCTTGGTTTCTTTCTCTCTCCTTTTTCTCCCTTCCTTTACATCCCTTCCTTCTTTGCTTTATTTCCTTTCCTTCCTTCCCTCCCCACCTCTCTCTTCAGAACAATGATTCACATTTACAGAGTTCTCACTAAATGCCAGTCACAGTAAGGACTTTACATGCATCATCTCATTTAATCCTCATAACTTTTTGAGCTAAGTATAATATGTACCCAATTTACAGATGAAGAAACTGATATGTGGTTTTGAAAACTATACATATCACTTATAAAACTAATACATATCACTTAGCCAGTATCACACAGGTTGAAAGTGGCAGAGCTGGAATTTTAACCCTGATAGACTGACTCCCACTTGTATGCTGTTAATCCTTTGCGCTAAAGACGCCACCTTTAATTTTCCATCTTTAAGATTCTAGCTCCTCATGGATGCTCAATAAGTGTTTATTGAATGGAAACTTACATTGTGACTCACAAGGAAAGTTGTGACAGTAGCAAATCTAGTGGTCAAAATCAAGGATTTTCTACTTTACTAACAAAGCTTGTTTTGTTTGTGTTTCAAACAGAGATGCCGTCGTGAATAAGTGTTACATCATGATCCCACTTCTCTGAGAACTGAATGCAATAAGACTCAGTTTCTTATGTGCAAACTGGGGAAGAATAAGAATCTCATTGGATTAAATGAGAACTATTTATATAAAATGCTTGATAAAATGAGACAAACCATACAAATGTATGTGACCATCATTGCTACCACAACTACCCCTACCATCACACTACTAGAAGAGCGTTACACACATCATAGCCACTCATGCACACAGAAGGACTTGTACAAGGTCATGCTGCAAGCCAGTGTTACAACTGGGAGCTGACTCCTGTTTCCTGGGATCCCTTCCCCACCCCACACCGTACTACAGTATGATCAGAAGCACCTCATACCCCACAATTTTTTTTATTACCAAAATATCAAAAGTTTAAGCGGCTCTACTCACCTTCTTAAAAATGTTCATGCCCAGATCTGAAGAAAGATCTGGAACAGCAGACCTACGCAGATTGGTCAACGAAACCTTGGAAAAGGCCTCAGAACTGAGAGATTTTTCCTCTTCATTACACTTCATAGTGAGATCCTTAATAGACAATAAAGGAAGACTTAATGGTATAGAACTTGGGGCTTTATATCCAAATACTTTTCTTATTGAGATGCCATATTTTTAATAGAAATATGCCTACTGTTTTGATATCTGTGAAGTATTTAACTTGTTTCTAGACTTTCATAATCCAAATCCCGCTACTGTGGAGATACATTTCATATTAATCATAACTTCTGTTTGGCGTTTTCAACAGATCGACCATGAAGCTTCAGCTTCAGGAAAACTAAGAAAACAGGCAGGGGATACCATGTTTCCCCAAAATAAGACCTAGCTGGACAATCAGCTCTAATGCAGCTTTTGGAGCAAAAATATTAATATAAGACCCGGTCTTACTTTACTATAAGACGGGGTAATATAATATAATTAACATAATATAATATAATATAATACTGGGTATAATATAATATAATACAATACAATACAATACCAGGTCTTATATTAATTTTTGCTCCAAAAGACGCATTAGAGCTGATTGTGGACTAGGTCTTATTTTCGGGGAAACACGGTAGGTATCTCTTTTTCTCAAAAGAAAAAAAAAGTGGTTTTCCATTTAATGATACACCAGGGCGATATTTACTTTGGGCAAAATCATCTATTACTAAAACAGAATATAGTTCCTTCTCTCTCAGATATTATACTACTCATGTTTATTTTCAGAATATGCAGATGTTTTTCAGACACAGCCAATGCACATTAAAGTAAACCCAAACAACTGGGCCACACTGCAAATCACATTTTTCTCTACATATTCAACACATGGCGTTTATGAGAAAGAAGGGCAGAACAAGTGTTCCAACTGATAGTAGAACATTCATTGATCAAAAAGTGATTTTTGGGGGATGTCATCACAACAATATACATTCAGTTTATTACTCCAATCATCTATAATAAATAGCAAGACTATATATCAAAAACTAATATTCCTAATGATGACATTGAGGCACCAGATAATTTTGAGTTAGGCAAAAGAGGTTAAATCATGTTTAATAAAATGCTAGTGACACACATTTTATGCTATCAGTAATCAACAGATTATATGTAAGAACACTCTATTAAGTAGTACTTTGATTATCTAAGGCCCAATTTTCCATTATTCTGGATCATTAGAGGCTTATTCTAGATTAATGTGTACAAAAGCCATTTAGATAGCACTTCTTTGAATGGTAAATTAAATGCTAAAGAGCAGCAAAAGGGTCCAGCAGTAAAAGAGAGCATCAGAGCCACCCACCAACCAAATAGTCACCACTGGAACAAGAACTGGATGAGCATCTGAGAAGACAAAGAGATAATGACCAAAGATATTGATTCAAATGACAATGGACCAAGTTGCTTACTTGGGTTTTGTGGGTGTTCACTAGCGAGGGAGCTGCGGCCACCATCGAGCTACTCCTGGGTCTGGGAAGGAGTGGAATATCTGGTTCTGGGGGCTTTTCTGGCTTCTCTTCCAACATATGTCGCAGCCTTTGTAGGTAATACATCAGAGACCACTGAGTGCCTTCCTCAGACCAGTGGGGTTGGAGTAGGCAGCGAAGAACAGCAACATCAAAGTAGGTGGCATAGCGGGACCTCTGGCATGGAGGTATCACAAGAGAGACCCTGTTCCCAGTAGAAGAAAGAAGATGATTATATTGGCAGTCATGCATTCCTGCGGGTGGCACTTGGCTTATAGTTTTGCTTTTCTAATTGTTCATTTATTCTTTCACTTATCTCTTGCTGGTTTACTCTAATATTCTCCTAACTGGTCCCCCTCATTCCACTCTTGCTAGACACTACCTGAAAGTAGAGACTTTGGAGAGAGTTTGGAGGGATGGGTAGGAATTACCCTGGCAAAGTTGAGGATGCAGTAGTGGGTGGGTGAGATTTCGTTCAGAGCAATGACTACTAAGGTACAGAGTTTTTTAAAAAATCATGAGTTTTGGGTGGGTGAGGTAAAACCATAAGTAATTGGTAGTGTTGTAAGTAATTTGGACGGCGGACAATAATGAGAGTCTATAGACTCAGATGAGGTTCAGATCACAATGTTTTCATTTATACAAAGCTGCCAGGTTTGACTTTTACCTCAACAGAAATGGGAATGATATATGTGTGCTTCTTTGGGCTATTTTAACTTCAATTGTGATAAAATCATGTAAAAGAATCAAGGAAACTGCAAAGTACTAAACAAACAAAAGTTAAGCTGTGAGGAAAACGAAATCATTTTGAAAACTCAATTTATATATCCATGTAAGATAGCAAAACTAATTTTAAAAATCTCAAGATCTCCAGGTTTGGTAATTGTGTTATTCAATTTAAACACATGGTATGTTCATTATTTAGTCTTTAATTTAATTGTACTACAAAATAGTTTTAAGCAATTACTTGGCATAATACATCACCTTAGGGGGCATAAAGGTAAGTAAGTTTAACTCCCTTTCCTTGAGGAACATATAGTCCTATGAAAATGGTACAAAATAAAATAACAAAATGATAAACTTAGAGCTTCTGGGATACAATATGTAATCTTAAATCTAAAGTCTAAACTTAACTGCCAAGCACAATGTCTTCCTGAGTTAGATGATCCAAAAGTGAAATTTTTGGACCTTGCTTTCAATTAGCAAATCGTGCTACCCATATATGAAGAGCTTCAACAAAAAATGCCGCCATTGAGAGAGAGAAGGAGAGGTTTTCTAAACTTCCCAGGCCCATATTTTTTCAATTGAAGGTTATGACTCATTATTTGTTCAAGAGATTAATTCAAAAGATATAACTGCTATTAAAATGTTAACTAGAATAAAAACCATCAGAATACAAGAAATTGAGTAAGGATTTGTATGGTTGGTGAAACTTTTGTTTCACTTCACAAATTTGTCATGAGTCATTGGGAAAATTTCAATTTTGGCCAAGAAACTAAAGAAAGAGTCCAGAATTACATCAAGAGTTTATTAGGGAACTTACAGACAGAAGCAATGTCTTGGGCAGCTG
The DNA here is from genome assembly GCF_964194185.1 of Rhinolophus hipposideros. Taxonomy (NCBI): domain Eukaryota; kingdom Metazoa; phylum Chordata; class Mammalia; order Chiroptera; family Rhinolophidae; genus Rhinolophus; species Rhinolophus hipposideros. The sequence continues at coordinate 77,666,904 of NC_138052.1, read as the reverse complement.
CAAAATGGTAGATCATAGTTCTCCACACCCAAAAAGGGATGGGGCTGGTTATATATAGCCAAGTAGCACATGCTAACACAAGTGGCTTGTAGTCATGAGGCATGTGTTTGTTAAGAGCTGTATAATCCAAAGCAGTAAACAACTTAATAGACCTACTTATTTATCCAAGAATATACCCTTCAGGTGATACAGACCCACCCATCCCAGGGTGAAATGGCGGTCGGCTTGCTTTGTAAGATGGCGACCGTCACACCAAGTACTGGGCATCATTTTGCCTAACGTGAGTAAAATGTATTTCTTACTCTGGGTTGCAGTAAAAAAGTTCAAATATACAAACCCAGACCAGATCTGGTACCCTGTGAATCATTTTCACAGCCTTTATACTCCCCGAATCAAAGCACATGTCTCACTTTGCTGTTTCTACTCTCATTAGTAGCATTGTCTGGTGCGTTGAGGGGCAATTGCCTATGTACACAGTGGTTTTGAATGTCAATAATACCTCGTAGTCTAATATGCTTGAATATTTTAATTGACAAGTAGCAAACTAATATAAAATATAATATAATATAATAACATAAAATACAAATTAAAATTCAATAATATAAGGTACTATAATACTATTTAACTGAGTTGGCAGGCACATGAAGAGAAGCCTTCTACAATCAGCTAAGTTCCCATACATGTTATGCTAAAGTGCAATACCACAGCGACTTCTCTGCCATCCAATGAGGAGTGACTTTGCCCTCTCCAACAGAGTCTGAATCTCAATCCTGTGGGAGAGGGGGTTCTTGTTTGTGTGTATTGTTTGAACCTTAAATATGGTAACTATTCCACTATATCTGCTATTCCCACATTTTTCAGTATATTCTCTGTACTTCTTAGTAGCCAGTCCCTCATTACTCCAATACTCCAATCCCATGTTATACTTAATAATTTGCTATATTAAACTATCTCTGTTCAGATTACTGTGTGGTTAACTCTCCTGTTTGGACCCATACTGATACATCTGGTAGTTGTATCAGATGTAATTCCAGCCACATGGACCTTCTTACTACCCTTGAATACATCAAACTTTTGCCGACTTCAGAGCTTTTCTCTATGTGGAAATTTCTATCTTCAGAGCCTAAGCTTTATCTGGGCTCCATTCCAATATAATACCCTCAGAGTGGTCTTCTCCAACCACTATGTAGAATGGTTTACCTCTCCCACTAACCATCTCTTTATTTTAATTTTCTTCATTGCACGTGGCATGACTTGACATTATATTCTATTTGTTTACCTGCTTATTGCCTATCTCATTTATAAAAATTGATACATTTTAGAAATGGATTCAAGATAAAGATGGAGAAATTAAAGGGTTTTGTACATACAAACAAAAATATTATGAAAATGTAAAAGAAAAAACAGGCTACTAAAATTAACAACAAACAGGTAAAATGTCATGAATTAGGGAATAAAACGATGAGGAAGAAAAATGCCAACATAACTTATTAGTGTGTTCAAACTGAAGTAATATTTGACCTAATAAACTGAAGATAAATATCTATTCCAAAGAGTAAGGTATGGAGAAAAAAGTAAGGATCTTCTATGCCCTTTCTAGTATCTCCACTCTCTTAGCACTCCCCCATGTTCATCAACCTGGAAACTCTCTGAGTCCTGTAATTTTTGGTATTTTTATGAAGGCTTCACTACATATGCATGATTGATTAAACCACTGGCCATTGGCTACAGATTCAGCCTGAAGGGGGGGGGGGCAGGAGGGGGAAGAGTTGACAGTTCCAACCCTCTAATCACAGGGTTGGTTCTCCTGGCAACCAACCCCCAGCCTTAGGTGCATTTCAAATGTTTTCATTAACATAACAAAAGACACTTTATTACTCTCATCACTTAGGAAACTCTAAGGGTTTTAGTAGCTCTGTGCCAGAAACTACCACAAAGACTAAATATATATTTCTTATTATAAATCTCAATATTATAAATATCAAACAAAATTCTAAAGGGATTTATCTCTTATAAATCAATAAGACTGTTCTGAAATTTAACTGAATAGATGAATAAAAATTTGAGAGTAATTAAGAAAGGTTTACAAGGAAGTATAAAGAGTATAAGTTGCCAGATATTAATCTCTGTTTTACACCAATAATAATTAGCTAATGCAATACTGATTTAGGAATAGACATGAGTTCAATGGTAGAAAACAAATAGCTACAAAACACTCAAATATTTACAAGAATTTAATCATAAAAAATGTCATCCATCAAATTAGTACAAAGGATACATATGTCAATAAATAATGTTGGTATAATTGACATACTCCTTAGAAAAATTTAATTAGGTCTATCTTAAATTAGCGTATTTTATTCCCCAAATAAAATCAAGATAGATTAAGATTTAAATGCAAAAATATGAAATCATAATAGTACTAGAAAAACATAATCATGGAGTAAAGAACTTGATAACAATGTAATGGCCTTAAAAACAACACAAATGCCCATCAACAGGAAATGGATAAACAAACTGGTATATCCATTCAATGCACTTCTACAAAGCATTAAAAAAAAGAGAACTATTGATATATGTAATAGTTATGCTGAGTGAAAGAAGCTGCCCCTCCGCCCCCCAAAAGAGTATGTTTTCACTTGTATAAAATTCTAGAAATTTGCAAATTACTCTATAGTGACAGAAAGCATACCGTGGTTGCCTGTGGATGGGAAAAGAGTAGAATAGGAAAGGGGAAATTACAAGAGAGCATAAGGAAACATTTGGAGGGTGATGGGTATGTTATCTTGATTGTGGTGATAGTATCATAAGTATATACAATATATAATAAGGCAGAGAGTGATTGGAGCTAAATGAAGCATTGGAGTTTTATTTAATTCTGACTTTGAATAGACAAGTAAGTATCTATGTTACATTTTCAATGGTAACCATATATTAGAAATAAAAACTTGCTTTCCAGTAAAAGAAAAATGGGAACTAGAGAAAACTCATTAATCAATGAATAGACAGAGAAGAAGAGAGTAAATAACAAGCACAAAATAAATTAAAATGTAAAGTATAAATCCAAAATGAAAGTTATCAAAATAAATAGTGAATACTCTATTGAAATAAAAGATAAAAATTATCACATTGGATTTAAAATATCTATATATCAATACGTCTATATGTCTATATATAGCAGGAGTGTCCAAACTGCGGCCCGTGGGCCAACTGCAGCCCATGATCCGTTGTTAATTGGCCCGCAGCAAATTCCAAAAATATATTTAGTTTACTTAAATAAACCAGGTGAGGCAATACATAGTTCACCTGTGCATTTTACCGCATATGGCCCTTGGTGAAAAACGTTGAAAAAAGTTTGAACACCTCTGATATATAGACATATAGACATACAGACCTATATATAGTTTTAAACAAATTTGTCTCATCCCCTGGAGGATATGTTATGCCTGCTTTTTCACTCTATTTTATTACCTAACTTTTCATTATGTAATCATTTTAATAAAAAGTCTGAGTCTCAGAATTTTGCGAGATGCTGAGTTTTCCTAAGAAGCATAAGGGCTAAATTAAAAATTAAGGTTCCCATCCTGGGCAGGATATCTTGTATTTTCCTCCAACCTCTGCTCCCTGACCCCATCCACTCTCCATAATTCTCTACCTCCCTGTCCTGGAAGACTGATCTGTATAGATTTTACCCAACGCTCCCCTGCCTCTGGCTCCTGGTTGAATCTCGAAGGCAGAAGGACAGGGATTTCTTTCACAAGGCTCCTCCCTCCCAGAGCTTTGCCCAGGGCTGGTTCTGTGGCCTAGAGCTGACCAGAACTGTGACCACGGATGGCCACAGCTCTGGTTAATCACTCTCTCCATAGAGCTCTCCATAACTGCTCCCTCCTTTCGTCCTCTCGTCCTCTCAGGCCTAGAGCTGATAGGCCTCCTGCTGGCCTGATCCCTGGAGCACTGCCCTGGCTCTAATGGTTTCCCTACATTCTGTCCGAACCTTTGTAAATAAGCCATTCTGATCTCTTTGCCAATTACCCAGTGCGACTTACTTCCAGTTGTTTCCTGACTGATTGTATCTGAAGCCCAATTTAAGAAAAAATAACCTTGATTCTCACTTCTACCAGTTTCCTAAGAGACCTTTACTACTCTTCCCTCCCGCCCCCATCCCTCTCTTAAAAAAAGCATGGACTAATTCTCTCCTCTCAGCCTATCCTTTATACCTAGAATAATAAGATTTTTTTTTCAATGACATACTCTTGGATTTATAAAGAAAAGACAAACTATGAGGTTGGCTGGATTCCAGCTGGGTAATTTTAGGTTCCTCCAATATCTGTGACAATCATCTGACTTATAAAAGCCTGCAGAAAATGTGCTCTTGACTAGGCTTCCATGATTGAAGCAGATATTAGTAGTTCAACACAATTATTCACCCCCCATTGAACTATCGTTACTCTTTACTTTCTGTCCTGCACCTCAGAGTCCCCAAATATTTCTAGTTAATAACTTAGATTAGGGAGTCCCATAAATTATATCACATCCCTAGAGCACCGTTCCATATAATGAGATGCCAGTGGACTACTTCCATGAGAATTTCAAGGGAGACAGGGAGGAGGAAGGCTGTTAAAAATGCAGGTTTCCAGGTCTTACCCCAGACTTAGTAAACCAGAATTGCTGGGGATGTAACCTAGGAATCTTTACTTTAAAAAATATATCCTGGTAATTCTTAAATACCTTTAAAAAGATTGGAGGACAATTGCCTTAGTGAAACATGCATGACTGCACTTTTAAGCCTACATCCAAAACAATTCTTACATGGAAACACTGAAATGTTGACAGTTTTGTTGCCGAGGGTGCCAGATGACTACATTTATGTAATGTTACACGCAAAATTTATTTGACTGAAAGTAATCACTAACTGTACAGCTGAGTCAGGTAGTCATTGACTGTTTCCCAACAGATCATGTCAGTTCAGCTGATAAGGGAATGCACAAGTCAAGTCTCCATGGATATAAGGTGGTGATCAGAGACTAAAAATGTGTCTCCAACTTAGATAATCAAAATTGGTTAAGTAAATTCACATTTTAATTGCTTAACATTTAAAGAGACTCCATTTGAAACAACAATGAAGTTAACAGGGCATTCTTCTATAATCTTCATTTTAGATGTTATTCAAGCACTAGTTTATTTGGCTTAAAGTATGAGCTATACTGGAGTGAGTAGTCAATTAAAAACTAAAATGATCAATAAATATTTTTATTTCACTTAGGACAGCATTATCAGACGTAATCAACTTTTCACTAAGTAACCAATAAAAGTTGTTTTAGTTAACTCACCAATTATCTAATTAGCATGTGAGAGAAAAATTTAGAAAATTGAATAAAGATGGTGTGGGGATATCTCATTGTATGACATGATAGAAGTGTTCTTTCTGATTCTAATATCCATGATTTTACAATTTATTTGGTAGAAGAAAATGAAAATGAAAATTGTATGAAAATATGAATACAACTTTATTCTAAATGGTATATGTAAAAATAATGAAAAGAAGCACATGTACAAAAAAATTAATGATGTTTATATCTACCTGGTGAGCTCATGGATTATTTTCATTTTTAAAGACATATTTTATACTTTTTAAATTTTTCTATAATTAGCATGTATCTTTTTATATGCATCAAATAAATAATACATTGTGACCAAAAAAAAAAAAAAAGACTTGAAAAAGGTGAGAATTAATCTATTTTCCAAGTAACTGTGGCTTCAGGCAACCAAGGTATTATTAATTTGGGTTGGGAGATTCTCGTAGAGAGCAGCCAAGGCAGAAAAGCATGTTAGAAATAATCTACGAATGCAGAGAACTATGGAAATCAGTCTTGACCCTATGAGTATTTAACAAAGCAGAAATTAAGTCTACGCATAAGGTAATTAAAGATGAAATCTCACATTAATTTTAAAGAAACTATTAGGTTGGTGCAAAAGTAACTGCAGTTTAAAAGGTTAAAAATAATTGCAAAAACCACAATTACTGTTGCACCAGCCTAATAGCAACCTGTTCACCCATTGCAGAGTTCAGGGAAGAGTGATGGTCAGCTCCGTCAAGGTCAGGGCAAAAAGATGATAAATTGGATTTGTTTGATACAAGTGGCCAGCTTTTGTTCCTAGGATATTTGCATTGCTTTGTTATTAAAGTTCTCTTCATTTTTGATTAATACATGAACTCTTCCAATGAAGATACAGTAATAGCAGCAATTTCTGAAAGGTCTGTCTTGTGCATCATTTCCATGGCAACCAGCCCCAGCAGCTAGGCAGAGAAAAGACCTAATTCGGTCTTCTAAAGTGCCACAGATTCATGTCTAATTCACTCGTGTGGGTAAAAGTGGGCAGTGGGTGACTATGTGCACATATGTCAAGGAATGCATATATACATAGATGTTTGAATGTGACAATATCAAAGATGGGAGAAAACAATGTCTGTCCATAAAGAAGAAACCTTAGACATTATAGTTGGCTTTGTCTTTTCAAATCAGGCAAATCAGGTTGGAGCCATTAACACTTAATTTTGTCAAAGAAAATACAACCATGACTTGCTATTTATATTTGCAAATTTCCAAAACTTACTACGGTTGAGAAAGATTGCATAAGAAATATATTTAAGGCAAGAAATTACTTACAGTTAAGATTTTTAGAATTTGTGTAGAATGGAATTAGTGTAGGATGAACATGAGGATACTCAATAATTGATACGGAGAAAATGTACAGATAGGTCATAATAATTGTCATAATAATTATAAAATGATGGTGACATTATTATCTTTATTGGCTTAGCCAGCCTCCAAAATAGCCCCAAATGATACCTGCCTCTTGGTATGCACAGCTTCATGTAGTCCTCTCTCACTCTGTATCAGAGTTGATTGGTGCGATCCATAGACTATAGCAGAAGTGATGGCAGGTCATTTTGGAGATTCGCTTATAAAAGACACTGAAACATTGATCTTGGCTGCTCTCTCTTTCTGGGACAATTTGTTTTAGAAGAAGTTAGCTGTTGTGTCATGAGCAGCCCTATGGAGAAACCCAGATGGTAAAGAACTGAAGCTTCTAGTCAACAGCCATCTAAGTGAGCTTGGAAAGCAGTCTCAAACCCAGTCGAGCCTTCAGATGACTGCAGCCAAGACCCTGAGCCACAACCACTTAACTACACTGTTTCTGGATTTATGATCCTCAGAAACTGTGTGAAATAATAAATTTGTGTTAAGCTGCTAAGATTGGGGGTAATTTAACATACAGCAATTGATAACTAATACAGATTTTGGTACCACGATAAAATCCTAAATTTTGGAAGTGTTTGGGAACCAACCAATAGGCACAGGCTGTAAAAACTTTGAAGCATGTGTTAAAATAGAAAAGCATAAATTGCCTTCCACAAATTGCTAATAGATATCCTGAACTTTGAGGAAGCTGCCAGTGAGGGCTTAAGGAATGTAAGAAGCATGTGATTGGAAACTGGAGGAAGGAGGATCTTTGTAATGGCAGAAAGTTGCCTGCCGTGATATGGAAAGTTAAAGAAATGTGCTTAACAAGCTAGTGGATCTAACCAAGGAGATGTTGTCCAGATAAAGTGTTGAAGGTACCTTAGGATTTCTTCTTGCTACTTATAGTAAATCGAGACAGAAGATATATGAACTAAATAAAGAACTGTTAAGAAATAATGAGCTGGAATTTAATGATTTTGAAAAGTCTCAGTCCTTTCAGATTGGAAATAACACAGAAATTAAGAAATGGCTTCAAAATTAAGGAATGCTCTTCATAGCAAAGAGCACAGACCAAATAAAATAAGTGTTCTTCTCTCAAGGACTTACCGTATAATGTAGTTTGGCAGATTAACACATAATAACTAAATGTAATACAGCAAATATATGGTAAACAGAAGTTATAACAATGTGGAAGAAAGTACATTGTTATAATGTGAGAGAGAAAGGGTCGTAGAAGCCTTCTTGGAGTGGGTGTGCCCCTTAAACTGCACCTTGAGTGATGTGCAGATTTGGGCAGGGGAAAAAGGTGTCATAGTCCTCCACTTCTCCTTTTGTTTATCTTAACAAAAGATCATCTTGCCTAAGATATTCCAGAATCACCATATCTAGACTTTCAATGGGGAGCAACCATGTACTATGGAAAAATGCAAAACACATAACCAATAGAAGGTACAGAATATACAAAATAATTAATCTGTGTGTATATGCCAGACAACGTTTGATTCTATGAGTCAGCAAGGAGGAATGAATCACTGCCTCTGTCCTCAAGGGGCTTCTGTGTTAATCAGGGAAAATAGGTAAATAGCATGACTTTTATTTTAGAGATTATGTGCAGACAATATAAAAAAGTAATACTTAGCGCCAAGAGAAGAACTTGAAAAAAATGTAATGGACTGATTATTGAATTGAATCTTGAAGGACCATGGTTAGATGAGGGCAGAAAAATGCAGTATAACATGAGGAATAAATTATTCAGGAGTCAGAATTTGAAAGTGAGCATTGAACATCTAAGGAATTCTAAGTAAATCAGTACAGTATAGAATAAGTGTGAAAAAGAAATAGCAAGACAGGAGTGTGGAAAGATAAGCCTGGGGATGAACAGACAGACGTGTGCACGCTTACTAAGGAGCTTGAAATGTATCCTGAAAACTATGGGTGGCCTCTGAAGGTATGTTATTAGATAAGGAAGTGAAACAATTAGATCTTTATTTTAAATCACTTTTGTAACAGTACATATGTAATGGATTAGAAAGAGGCGATGATGAATGTAGAGATACCAGTTGGGAGAAGTTGCAAAAATCCAAGTAGAGATGATAAGGATCTGAAGGAAGGCAATGACTAAGGTTGGAGAGGAGGGGAAAGCCTATGAGAGATATTAAGAAGGCAGAATGTAAAGGACTGGGGGTAAAGTGATCCTCATATTTTTAACAAGGATGTCTGGGTTGATAGTGATACCATCTACTAAAGTAAGAAGTATAGAAGAATGTACTTGGTTTTTAGAGAGGCTGAGTTTGAGGGGCCTGTAGGTATGAGAAGCGATGTCTATCAGTCTCTTGATTACATGGGCATGGAGCTCAAGAGTTGTCTAGATAAGATATATAGGTTTTGGAGTCATCAACATATAGCTAGTGATTGAAACTGTGGCAGTGGATAGGATCATTCATGGGGGAGTATGGAAGGAGAAGGAAACACAGTAGAGGAAGGCCATGGAAGAGAAGCCAAAGGAAGTCTGGAAAGGATCAGTTAGAGAGGTAAGAAAAAAGAAAAAAACAAAACAAAACAGTAGAGTGTAATGTGAGAAAGGTCAAGGGAGGTAGTGTTAGAAAAAGTAGAGTATCCAGAAGAGTTAAAATGCTGCACAACCCAGTTAGACAAGGACTAAACAACTGTATCCTTTTGTTTTGCTTTTTCTTTCGTAGTCTGAGAGTAACCTGGGCATAATCTTCTTCATTTATGTGTTTACTCTTTATCTATCTACCCTTCTGGAAAATGAATTTTTTGAGAACAAGAACTTTGACACTGCTGCAACCCTTGTGCCTAGAATAAACTTCAAAGATATAGAAGTGAGTGAATAAATAAAAACTTAGGTAATACTGTAGCTATAAAGACCCTCATTCCATTTTTTTCTTTTTGCACATTGTAAATGTACAATAAAAGATAGTTTCTATTGTTATTCTCTTTAATCTGTGACCTAAGTAACTACCTTTTCCCCAAATCTGATTTAATTATGTCTTTGTTAGTAAGTTATTGTTATCATCAAATAAAATGGGAGCCTTGGTGTGCGTGTGGTGGGGGTGGGGGTTCATCATGATTGTTACTTCTGAATAAGTGGAGAAATAATATAGGAAGAGTCTGTAGTCCTTCAAAAGGACTGTGGTGGACACTTTTAGGGGAGCCACCCCTGATTCCCATCTGATGGTGTTCATACCCTTTATAATCCTCTTCTCTTGAGTGAGGACAGGACCTGCGGCTCTCTTATCACCAATAAAATATGGCCAAGATGATGTGATCCCATTCTCATAATTAGGTTATTTACATGACAAAGGTGATGAGATATCACTCCTGTGATTGTTATAAAGTCTTTGCATTAGCAGACTGAAATTAGATAGAATTTTTCTCCTTTGCTGGTTTTGAAGAAGCAAGCTGCCATGTTGTGAGTTGGCCGATGGAGAGGGCCACATGGCAATAAACTGTGGGTGGCCTCTGGGAACTGAGAGCAGCCCCCATGCAATAGCCAGAAAGAAAACAGGACCCGAGTCCTGCAATCACAAGGAACGAATTCTGCCAACCTGAGGGAGCTTGTAAGTGGATCTTTCCTCAGTCAAACCTGTGATGAGTTGCATCCCATCCTGACACCAGGATTTCAGCCTGGTAAGACCCTGAAGCAGAGAACCCAGTTAAATTGTACCTGGATTTCTGACATACAGAAGTTGTGAAATAATAAGTGTGTGTTGTTTTAAGCCAGCAAGTTGTTGTCATTTGTTACACAGCAGTAGAAAACTAATACAAGAACCATAGACAGAAACTACAGAAAAACAAAATATATTATTTATATTGGTCAAATATAAAAAAGACATTCCTCTAAACAAAGCTATCTAAAAGTGAAATGAACTTTGATCTGGGAATACCAAATTCTTCATTGCTGAAAGTGTTTAAGTGGTTAAAATGTTGTTAGTGCACCAGATCTGGTTGGTTTTCCTCACAGGATTCCTTCTACATTAAAAATGATATGACTTGAAGTACTCATCACCACCATTGACCTGGTCATGTGGATAACACAATCTCTGCTTACACAGCTAAAGTTGCTGTCAAAAATTCAAATTCTCAACCGGCAAAAGATCATACTTCTGGGTCACTTGCTTTTAAAGTCCAAAACAAAGACACAAAGATAAAAAATCTCTTTACATATTATTTTTGAAATTATTACACAGTAGCATTATGGCTAAGAAGCAATTTTGTTCATATGGCATCGTGCTTTCAACAATTCTAAGAAAATGTTTAAAAAAGACTACACCCATGTAGCCATGTAGCCTGGTTCTGGTGCCAGAAGGAGGTAGATCATTTTAAAGTTACCACATGAAAAGACAAGCTAATAAATACTGAAACGAAAAATTTGTGAATCATCTTTCTTTGTTTTTGATAAAGGACTCATATCCAGAAAATATAAAGAACTCTTACAATTCAAAAGAAGACAACCCAGTTAAAACTTAGGCAAAAGGTCTGCATAAATGTTTCACTATAGAAGATATCCAAATAGCTAGTAAGCACATGAAACAAACAAATAAACAAACAAAAAACTTAACCTCATTAGTAATTAGGGAAATGTAAATTAAAACCACAATCATTTCTTACTTCAAACTCACTAGAGTGGCTGCCAAGGACATGGAGAAAAAATAAACTGTCATCCATTTCTGGTGTGAACATAAAATGGTATAGCCATTTTGGAAAACTGTCTGGCAGATTCTTTAAAAATTACACATAAATTTACCATATAACCCTAGCAGTTCCACACCTAGGAATCTACCCAACAGAGCTGAAAACATATGGCCACCCAAAAACTTGTACATATGCGAATGTTGATAACAACTTTATTCATAATAGACAAAAAGTCATTATGAATGACAAAAAGTCACAACCCAAATATCTATCAAGTGATAAATGGATAAACAAAATGTAATATATCCATACCATGAAATATTCAGCCATAAAAAAGAATAAACTATGTGTACATGCTATGATGTGGATAAGCCTCTATAACATTTTGCTAAATGAGGGAAGCCAAATGCAAAAGACCACAGATGGTATTATTCCATTTATCTGAAATGGCCAGGAATGCAACTACATACAGACAAAAAGTATATTAAGTGATCATTTGGATCAGGGTGAGAATGCGAGTGACTGAAAATGGGCACAAGAGAGATTTTCGGGTGATAGAAATGTCCTAAAATTGGATAGTGGTGATAGTTGCACAATTCAGTAAATTTGCTAAAATTTCATAACCTTGTACACTTAAAATGGGTGAATTTTACAGTATATAAATTATATCTCAATAAAACTATTTTTAAAATACTTCCTTTTAAAATAATATCCACTAGATAGTAACCTCATTTGAAAGTAGAGGTATGCAAATGGTGTCACAGGCTTTGGTCCCCTAGATGGACCTTCTAGTTAGGTACAAAGGCAAACCTTATGAATCCAGGCCTCCATCATTTCAGCAGGGAGTGGGAACAAGTGGACTAATGTTTGTCCATAGGGCAGGCATGTGTAACCAAATTTCACCACATACACAATTAGCAGGGGCAGTGTTAAAATGTTGACAAAGAACATACTTTTCAATCTCCTGTGAGTACTTTATGGAAGTACCCATTTTAATACAAGTTTCTGCTGGTATAAAATATTCTCATACATTAAAGCAGATCTGTTCATATCCCTACAACATAATCTTTTGATAGCATCATTTGACTTTCTGCATTTAAATATTTAAAATATTATCTAATTCAGACATCTCATTAAATCAGACATGTCTTCCCATTTCCACTCTTGTTTGTTTAAACAAGAGCCATTGATAGCATCCTGGAATTACTAATGTAACTATACTTCGACCAAGAATATGTACACATCATGCACAGACACATTCTAAGAACAGAGGCTATACAAGTAGTTAAAAATGCATATTAAATTTTTGGTGGCTGAAGATACATTTTTGTCCTTAGCATTGCAATCATGTACCTGGAATGTGATGGTCCTCTTTCTTGGGAAGTTTGAGAGGACAGACTTCCATCAAAGGAGTTCCCTCGGTGGCAACCTGAAATGGTGGTCTTGGGTGAGATGGAATCTGACTGGAATGTTTCACAGACCACCTGGAGTCCCTTTTGGAGGTAGAGATAGAAGATTAAATTGTTTTTCTCTTCAGGTATATCCTCTAGAATCAGCTATCATATTACAGACATTGCTTTTTAAATTAAAAAAAGAAATCAGCATAGCTAATTATAATGGCATAGACTAAGGGATTTTTGCCTTCACCCAAGAGGGAATGGAAACAGACTTCTAGAGAGCACCAATGTCATTCTAAGCATTAGGCTAAGTACTTTCATACACTTTATTCCATTTTTCCCTTGATATTTTTCCTTTTCCATTATCCATATCCTGTACCCACAGAAGAGTTACAAACCAACAATTCATCTAAGATATGCCAATACTGAGGTGAACTGAATAGAGTTTGAGGCTAAAACCAAGCAACAGGTTAGAAAGAGCTAATCAAATCAAAGCCAGACATGAAAATGGAGGTGCAAGGTTCAAGTTTTCCATCACTCATCAGAGTTGGGATGTAATACATGTTTCCAACTGGATATGACCTTTATTCTGAGCAAAGACTGAGAGGCTAAAACTGCATGCTTTGTATACTGGAAGCAGTGCTTAACTAACTGAAGGCTAATCAGGGTCACTTAAGAGGGATGATACCAGGTGGTGGAAGGCACAGAGAACCAGAGGAGTTTGGTCTTGACATAATGGTCAACAGGATCACTAAAGATTCCCAAGAAGGAAGGCATATGATGAAAGGACAGCATCCTGCAGATAATAAGCCTCTATGGAATGGTGAGTTCATAAACAAATAAATGATGCATTAGAAAGATTATTTAGGTGTTAACTGAGTTTATCTGAAGGAGGAGAGACTAGAAGTAGACAATCCCATTAAGTGGTTCAAGTTGCAATCTAGTTAAGAGGACCCTGATTTGGAGGGTAGTAGTGAGCATAGAGAATAAAGAGCACATCTGAGCTACATGCGAAAACAAAATATGATTTCTCAACAAGAAACCAAACAGGCTTAAGGAGAATGAAATAGGAGATTTATATATTTCATTGTATCTAAGATGTCATCAGTTATAAGACACACCACTTGCTGTATTTGATTAAGAAGAAACCCTATGAATTAAACCAGGACACTTCTTATCAATGAGGACTTCTTCTTTTATATTTATTAAATGAGTTATCTTAGACATAGCTACTTAGGCATAGCTTTTGATTATATATCCATCCTGTGTATATGTAAAAAGGAAAATATAAGTGAAATAAATTGGTGTAGGTATTCCTAAAATGTTTTCACTTTTAGAAATTTTGACTCAGAGTTGTTGATGTGCTTTTCCATAGAATAACTTTCTGTGTCAAGAGTGCTATTTCTTAAAAGTCTGTTCCATTATTCCCTCTGAAAGATTCTTCTAAAGCCATTGATCCTGGTTCTGCAAATTTAGATGCTGGGAATGATGAAATTCATGATGTGCAGCAATGAAAACTATATCAAAACCGCTACCAGGCAGGAGATTATAAAATCTCAAACACACTCAATATCAAAGATGTTGAAAGTGGAAAAACAAAAATACAACTTAAAATAGATAAAATGTAGCATATAAATCACAGTGTCTGTACTTAGCAATAGCTTATTAAATACCAGATATAATAGGGCTTCAAATTTCCCAGTTTTCAGGGTAAAAAGGATAATGATACAACTGGCAATAATACACCAGTGTGAATGAGTATCCAATTTTGATGGAAAGTGGCAAGTTTCATTTTGCCCACATGAATTGGAAGGGAAGGCACGTCACCTAAACACATGCTAAGTAAGTGGTAGTATGCACCGGGGGTGCCCCAAAAATGTATACACATGACTTGTATTCATCTTTTGTGATCTGTACATATTGAGCATTACAATTTTAATACAGTTTTTTCCTTTCTTAAAATGTGTATACTTTTTTTTTTGGCACCCTCTGTAGTTCTACATGGCTTTGAACTACTCTGAACTTCATTTCTTTCTTTTCCAAACCAAATACTGCATGACAAATTTGCATTGAATTATAGTCTGTCTTATGATGCATCTTTTGTTTTATGTGGATTAGTTCTTGATTCCTCATTAAACTTTCAGATTCCTTAAGAGGTACGACTGTATCTTGTGATTACTTTCTACTCCCTCCTCCCCACCTGCTGCAGCACTACCATACCTACATCAGGGTTGCCTAACAAATGTTAGGGATTCAATACTTGACTTAGAACAAGATGATACTTCAGTTAATGTGGGATGAATAATGATAATTAACATTTAATGTTACACGCTAGTCGCTGACATAAACCAATAGTTGTGCACTCCCTTGTTTCAGCACCCCACACTTCTGGGAAGTGCAAAAAATTATTTTCCACACTGACAGATAGGAAACCTAAGGCGTTTCAAAGTCTCACATTCAGGGAGGAAGAGCCGGCATTGAAGCCAAGTTGTATCATTCTAGACCTCATGTCTTACCATTGACACTACACTGCATCCAAAGAATGACCTCCTCCTTTCTTTTCATGATTAAAATGAACTCACCTCTCCGTGTCTTGTGTCCTGATTTGGTGATTCACAGGTCTGACTCTGACTGTTAATAGGAGAGCTTCTCTTAGCTGCAAAGATGAAAGAAATTCCATCATAAATTTTATAAGATTATGTTTATTTTATTTCATACGTTCATTTTATTTTCAAGTAAAAAATCTATTTTAACAGTTCATTATCATGTTGAACACTTTTAATAATGTATGTTGTAAGAGAAATCAAATAACCAATTCAAAAACCTAAGCATTTCTAGGTTGTCAATCTAGATCTTTTCATCTATTCAGTCTGACTCAAGAGGTTAAGGTGGTAAAAAGTTAGAAATACTATTACAAAAATAAGAACAGTTAACTTCTATATAGTACCTAATATCTGCCAAGTCCTGTTCTAAGCATTTTACATGTATCAACTCATTTAAACCTTAAAGTAGTCGTATAATAACATAGGGTACATTATTAGACCCATTTTATAGATGAAGACATAAGGCATGGAAGTTTAACTTGCACAAGTTCACTTGGCCTTTGTATGAAAGTTCCAGCCCAGGTTATCTGGCTCCAGGGTCTGTGCTTTAATGACCACATTAACCTGCCCCTGAGGTACAATTCAAATAAATTGCATCTTTACCCGAGGATCAAGAACCACAGGAAACTAGGATGGCAATGCTACATTTAAATTGTGAGGAAACTGGTGCTAAGAGGAAAGTAATTTACCAACCTTACAAAATAAGAGACCAGGGGAGTGTCATCTATGTGCTATTGCTTTTTCTTCTGGCTATGTTTTCTTAGCTGAGTTTAATTTTCCCTCAGATACTGGGCACCATTTCAAGCCCACAGGTGTCAGGCGGAGGAGAAAGGAACCCACTGTGGATACCATCCAGAAACAAAGGGAGGGTAAAGGGAATAGACCAGGTGCTATTCACCTGGACACGAATTCTTAATAGTTTTTGTACATGTGTTAAATGATAGTTTAGGAATGAGAAGGGGAGGGAGAGAGAAAGAGACAGCTAAATTTGCAGTGACCTCTCCATTCATACAGGAAAGTGATATGACTTTTAAAAAAGAAAGAAAACCCTTAATTTATTTAATCAACATAAAGATATGGCTTTTTCGGTAATAGTTTTGTTTTACTGTAGCATATTTTATTTTTCTTCTGTCTAATTTATCTTTTTTTCAGTTTTTTAACCTCATACATCTGTCTTCACTCTCAGAGTGTTTTAATCCAATGAAATTAACCTCATCCCATCCATGGAATCTGAAGTAGATCACTTCTGGCTATGACATCTTTACTTATTTAGTCCCTTGATATTTGAATCATATGACAGAATGTTACTCTTGATTTTGTAGTTTATTTCAATAGTTAATGCATTGTGTACATGCAAGGTAAGGGGTCAGTCTACTTTTACTATATGAAAAATGTCATCCTCCTTTTGAAAGACTGTGGTAAGCATGATTTGTCACTTTAAGCATCTTACCATATATATGAATAATATGGCACTCCTAGTTTACAAAATCCCTTAATATATTATGGACCTTGCAAGGTTATGTTAAGTTATAGAGGAAAAAAGTATGTAAGAACTTGTTTATAGTTTACTTCCCTTCACAAAGCCCTTTTACATGTTATCGAGCCCTTTTATATGTAATATAGTATTACAATTTTAATACAGTTTTTCCCTTTTTTAAAATGTGTATACATTTTTTGGCACCCTTTGCATTTATTCCTCATAAGAACCCTGTAAGTACTAGTAATATATTTTAACTCTCACTTTACAGGTGAGGAAACTGAGGCACGGGATCTTTAAATGGCTTACTCAAAGTCACACACTCCAAAGTGTGCCCTTGGAGTTTCTCATCATGTGAAAGAGCCCTGTACCTGGGACATTTAGATAACTACTCCCTAGAGAAATGTTCTTCCTCTTGGCTTCTTAAGGGCGAATGCTCCCATCACCCTTATCCCTGCACATGAGGGAGCCTGCGAAGACTGTCCCACTGGGTGTCTGAGCCACGAACCTGTGATGATGTTCCTGATGGGCTTCACCAATGCTGTGAAGCCAGAGACTTCGGGCTGCCTGTGCTCCCACATGGGCTGCCATATAACAAGCCCGCTGGCCAGTCGGAACGTGAGGTCAGATTCCTGGGGGAAGAGAAGATCTATGTCCAATGAGTGGCCACTAAGAACTGGTTGAAGGGACCAGTTAATGCAAGGATTAACACCATTCACAAGATTATTTTCAAAATAAGTTGACCTTCCACATCTTCTTTCATCACACCAATTAGTGTTTCCAGGGTAAACCGATAGCCCTAAGTTATCGTCATAATTACTACAGAAATCATGGTGGTCTGCTTTAGGCAAAATTAATATTTAATTAAAATTCAGCTTTGGGTAAAGCATGAAACCCACAAATTATTGTTTTGTGTTAGCAGTGATGGAGGCTTATTTATTTCAAGTCTTGGCAGATCTCTTTCCTTGTGGTAATCATTATTATTCCTCTTAATGATTTAACTGTCCTTTCTTCCTCATAAGGCAACATCTTCAGATGCTTGCATTTTGACTTTCTATTCTCCAGTCCATCTCTTGTTCTTGAGTTTCATGGAATCAGGCACATCTATTTAGATTTCTCCTAATGTATTATTTTGTGATGCTGCCTTCTCAACAATCTTTAGTTCTTTGAGGTTTTGATATATCAGGAATCCTCCCTCTCCCACAACCCCATCACCATCAAAATGTTTAACATAGCATTAGGAATTGAGTGCACAATAGTCGCTTGATAAATACTTGCTGAATTGCACTGACTTTATAACCCAAACTGATTCAATTTATCTACAATTTAAGGTCTCTTCCAGGGAGCACATTCTGTATTCATTATTACATCATTTTGAGAGGCTATGTTTAAAATGCAATCTCATATTGTTTAAGTACAAATATATGACATTCTGAGGTTGCATTTTAAACAATTCAGTCTCTTAAAACAGCATAGAGATGGAAGCTGAGAATATGATAGGAGATGAATGAACATACCTGAGAACTAGGAATTCACTTAGGGCAATGATTTACAACCCTGGCTTGCATATTTATAATCTCCTGGGGAGCTTTTAAAACACAGGAGGCCCAGGTCCCACTTGCTCCCCTAACCAGACCAATTAAGTTAGAGTAGGTATGAGGTTTTCTAAAGTTCCCCCTGGTGACTCTCACATGTAGCTATCAGCTATTGTGTTGAAAACCACTGATCTAGAAAGATAAGAGCTGAGGAAAAAGAAAAATGACTCTGCAAATGGTGAATCATTGTAGCTCAGTGTCCAAGAAAACTTCAACTGGGAAGGCTGATGAAATCCCCGAAGAAATCTGCATATGGGCAGAGAGAGAACTCTCTGTAGGCTATAGAGGCTGGGATCCTGGCACCACAGCAGTGACTGTTATGGGAAAACTTCTAGGACTCCCTGTGGAAGTACATTCATTCTACAAATACTTATAGAACCCCTACCATGTATTCGGTACTATTCTAGGTTCTAGGATACAATAGTGAACAAAGCATACAAAATTTCTGCTCTCCTAGCACAAAGGAGAATAAAACAGGTAAAGGGATGTGTCAGGCAAAGTGTTGCTATTTTAGCAGGATGGCCAAGGAAGGCCCTATTGTGCAGGTTACTTGAGTAAAGCTCTGAATGAAATGAAGAAGCTGCCATGTAGATATTTCCAGAAAAAAAGCATTATGTGAAAAGAGATCAGAAAGTGCAGGGTCATAAGTATGCCTCACGTGTCAAGGAGACTGTGAGCCAAGAGTCAAGAGAATGACAGAGCAGTAGAAAAAAAATTACGGTCAGAGAAGTTATCAAGTTCCAAATAATACAGGGCCTGATAGGTCATAGTAAGGACGGCAGCATTTACTGAGTAAGATGGGAAACCATTGGAGGGTTTTGAGTAGTGGAGTGACATGATTGAGTATGCTTTGATACGCTCACTGATATGGAGAATAAAGGCAAGGGTGAAAAGAAACTAGTTAGGAAGCTATATTATCTATATTATCATCTAGGTGAAAGATGATTAGACTAGGATATTAGTAGAGGGTAAAATGAGAAGTGGTAGATTCTGGACACATTTTGAAGATAGAACTTACAGAATTTGCTAACTGACCAGAAGTGGAATATAAGAGAAAAAGGTATCAGAGATTTTTGGCTTTGCCATTGGTAAACATGGGCAAAATGAAAGCAGAGGAGGTTTGCGGATAACAGGAGCCTAGCTTTAGACATGTTAGGTTTGGGATGCCTGTTAGCCATTTAGCTAGAAATACTGAGTAAACAGCTTGACAGGCAGGTCTAGAGTTAAGGAGAGAGTAACCCCACTTCCCTTGAAAGGGATACGGCGGAGGCTGCATAGCATTATTATTAGATCCAGCAAGTAGGGAATCAATCGTAAGTAAAGCTTATCAGATTTGTCTCCAGAAATGCAAGATGCCAAATTTCAACTGACCTGTTCTCAATGATTCCGTAGTTTCCAAGCTCAGTCCTTTTCCATGTTTCTCATAAGTAATTTTGACACAAATAAAACTCCAATGGACACTGTAGCAGGAAGTGAGCCCTTATATGAAAACCCTGGCCTTCAACATCTGGTCTATCCTGGTGACATTTAGCACTCACCAGTAGTTACTGTCATCATTTTGTTTTATTTGATATACTCCCAACTAGATTGTTTATCTCTTGAAAACAAGCTGATATGTCCTTCTGCTGTGCATCTCCCCTCGAGCAACAATACTTTATCATTAATTAATTTTACTTTCCCCAATAACACCATTAAATGCAATCACTCTTCAGACCTGCATACCCGCAGAACCCATGGACTCCTCCTATTTTCCTTTGTAAGGCTCTTAAGTTGGCTGAATGCGTAAATTCTGGGACCCAAATTTGTCTTATAGAGTCCCCTTTAATGGGTCACCAAATGCTATGTATGCATACATGACCAGAAACTCATAGCTGGAGAAGACACTATCATTCAAACAGCTAACGGGCAGGTGGTCTAGAAAGGTCCTGGGAAAAACCAGAGGGTGTAAACATTGGAAGATTCAACATCCCACACTTCAGACGCTTTTCTTGCTTGCACTAAAAGCCTGTTTCCATGATGGCATGAAGCAATTCTAAATGTGTTTACCAGTAGTTTAGAGAGATCTACTGAAACAACTATTATTTTAAATTCCATTTTAAAGTTGTTTACTTCACACATGTGGATTTTATAAAATCTCTTCTAGGGCTTAGATTTTGTTTTATTCCCTGCTGTTTCTCCAGCACAGTGCCTAGCATAGAGTACGCATTCAATAAATATTTATTGAAGGAATAAGTAGAGATGATCAAATCAAGAAAGTATTGATATCATATTTGAAGTAGATCCCTTAAGTGTAATAAATATTCAGTTTTCTCATTGATAAAATTAATTTTGGTCTAAAATGAATAATATATTTGACAGAATTTCTAGGTTATTATTTCATGTGAAATATTTGAGCTAGTTATGGCACTAGGTTAGCTATCCAGAACACAATAATTCCTACCCTCAAACCGTTCAGAATCTAATGGGAAAGATGGATCCATAAAGAGATAATGATAGAAACAAACTAAAAATAACAATAAAGTCTAGAATATAACAGAAATAGAGGAGAAGGGAAGATGGATTTTGAATGGAGTTGCAAAGGATGCGGAGGGGTTTTCTAGGCATGT
The DNA here is from genome assembly GCF_964194185.1 of Rhinolophus hipposideros. NCBI lineage: Eukaryota > Metazoa > Chordata > Mammalia > Chiroptera > Rhinolophidae > Rhinolophus > Rhinolophus hipposideros. The sequence continues at coordinate 77,645,824 of NC_138052.1, read as the reverse complement.
TGGAGTATGAGGGCATTCCAGCAGCAGGATCAGTACGAGAATAGGCCTGAAAAAATCATGTTATGTTTCTGGGGAGACCCCAAGCACATGGAGCTCACAGGCAGAAGTAGCCAGGTGTGTCACGGAGGGCCCAGTTACCACACTAAGGAGCTAGAGTTTCACCCGCTGTATGATGAGAAATCAACAAATTATTTTAAGCCTATTGGTGATACCGTCAGATTTCATTTAAGATAGATCACTTTGGTACTGAAGTCGGATCTTATGAGACTGTGAATCCAGTTAAAAAGTGGCCCAAGTAAGGAATGATGAAAGCTTGGGTTAATGCAGTCAATAGGGATGAAAAAGATGCACATTTGAGAACGATATGGGAGACAAAATGAGAAGGACTTTATGATTAGTAGAATGTACTGGTAAGAATGAGAGAATCAGCAAAGATTGCTCCTAGTTTTTTATTTAATGTAAATGAATCCATCACCTGAAATACAAAACATCGGGACAAGGGCTCATTCCAGGGGAAATCTGAAATGCCCATAGATTATCTATTTGGAAAAGCTAGTTGGCAATTTACTCTAGAGGTCAGCAAAGGAGTCAAGTTTAGAGATGTAGAATTAGGTGATCTCAGCCTACGGTGTACAAATGGTGAATGAGGCTGGAGAGGAGGTCTTCCAAAGAAAAGGTAGAGTGAGAGGAGCAAAGGGTCCAGGGTATATCTCTGGCAAAGACTAGTGTTAAAGAGGCAGGCAAAGAAGATAAGCTCTCAAAGGAGATCAAGCAGCAATAGTCAGGGATGCAAGGAGAAGCGGCAGAGTATGGCGTCTCCAAAGGAATGGAAATTTTCAATAAGGAATGACAGTAGTTTAAGATGCAGTTGAGGTTTAGGAGACGAGAACTGCAAAACAAAGATTAGGCTCAAAAGCTCAGAGGTTGTCTATGACCTACCTTAGTGATAATAGTTCCAGCATAGACGCACAAAAAAACAGGATAGTCCTGTGGAAAGTCAATTCATTTAGAATCCTGCCTCAGTTAGTTACTTATGAGTTTGATTATTACCTCTCTGGAACTCAGTTTTTCCTTTGGCAGAATGCAGATATACACCTCCCTATGGGTGGTTGTAAAAATTAGAAATGTGTGAAAACTGTCTGTTACATAATAGAGAGAAGATGAAGCAAGTGTATGAAGTTGCGGAGTAAATGGGAGGTGAGGAAGTGGAGGCATGGGCTCATGTCTTGGCAGGATGGCAGCCTCACATGCCTCCTGCAGCATCTTATCTTATAAGAGCTTCAACCTACAACACTATCTGTGGAAGGACCAAGTAGGGACTCGAGGAAGTAAAGTCAATAAAAGGACGGACAAGTAGGGAAGCACACAGGGGTTGGAGACCACAAATTTGTGGAAACACCAATCTGGATGGCTGTGTGGTTTCTTCCTGGGAGCATGCAGATCTCTGGGGCAGGCACAGATAAGGTGGCTTTTGCTCATGATCTGGGGTTGGAGTTTTGAAGGGCAAATGCAAATGAAGGATAGGGAGCAAAGGACATTAATGGTGCTTGTGAGGAGAAAAGCACGTGGGTACAGTACGGATAGGAAGAAAGACAGGGCCTGGAGAGGCAAGTGAGAGGTCCAGGGCAGTGGTTCTCAATCAGGGGCAATTCTCACCCCGGCCCCACCCTCTGGAGATATTTGGCAATGCCTGGAGTCATTTGTGGTTGTCACAACTCGGAGGGAGAAGGTACTACTGGCGTGTAGTGGATAGAGGCCAGAGATGCTAGTAATATGCTACAGTGCACAGAACAGCCCCTCACAGCAAAGAATTGTCTGGCCCAAAATGCACAGTGCTGAAGTTGAGGAATTTTAATAAAAGATTTTACATTCCCCAACTATGTTGAAAGAAGCAAACACCTCGCTCAGAAGGAAAAAGCCTTCTATGGAAATTGACTGACTCATTGATATTTTTTTATTCCCTATAGCATCTAGAACAATATTTCCCTCAGAGAAATAATAACATGATAAAACAATAATAATGCTAGTAGAAAAAGCTAACAATAACTGCCTTACTGTCTCATACATACTCCAACCCAGGACACAGATAGACCTTGGTGCTCTTGAGCCAGCTTTCCTCAACTATCTGTGTAGTCTCTCTGGAAAGAGGATCTGGCCTCTTTTCTCTTAATCATGCATAATCTTAGTAGTAATAAAATGCCAACAGTAAAAGCAACCATTTGTCAAGGCCTTTTGATGTGTAATGTTGACCACTATCGTTTGTGTAATCCTGAAAGTACCCCATAAAATTGTTCTTATGTCCAATTTATACATGAGGAAACTGAGGCTTAAAGAAGTTAGTTGCTCGATGTAGTAGGAAGTGGCAAGCACAGGATTCAAAGACAGGCTTGTTTCCGAAACTCGAACTCTCAGCCACGTCTTCTGATATAATTCCAGCCATTCCTATGCTTCCATGTTTTTAATCCAGAGGATATTTCCCCACAGATAGACATCTATATACATTTATCAATGTTTTAAAGGAGACTTCTTTCCTGTCTCCTCCATTTTAAGGACTATGTAGCTACATATTATATCATTGCTACTTTTAGCACCTGGATAAGCTTCTGATAATAACTTGGGTTCACTCATTGAGTCGATCTTCAATATTGATCGAGTGCCTCATATATGCCAGACATTATTCTAGACACTAGAGATACAATGTGACCTGGACAGACAGCATCTGAAGAACGTATTCTATGGGGTGATGGACAAACAAACATGTAAAAAAACACATAAAACAGTTTCAGGTACTAAGTGCTAAGAAGGGGGAAATGGACCGTCATGTGTTAGTGGCACACAAGTAGCCAGGGAAATACCTTCTGAGGTGGTAACATTGGAGGTCTGAGTAAATCTGTGAGAAGGAGAAGCCACGTGAAATCCTCGGGGTGGAGCATGGGGGTAAATGTTTCAAACAGAAGGAGAAAACCAGTGCAAGGACCTAAAATCCAGAGTGAACTTGTCTAGTTTGAGGGTGAGCCCAGAGGTTATTGAACAAGGAAGGGATTGGTGAGTGAGATGGACGGAGGTGAGGCAGGAGCTAGGTCCTGCCATCCTGCAGGCCAGGGTGACAGGCTCAGTTAAAGTAAGGCTTTACATTAAGTGTAATTTTTATAAAATCCTTTTAAAGTGGAAAGCCAAACTTTTAAAGCAGCAATTTAATTTAATTTAACAATATTTAAAATGTTTAATATGTTTGATGGGCAATATGGCCAGTGCATGCAAAGCATTTGGGGAATTTACAGGTAATTTCAATTCTATTTCCACCAGCAATGGGAGAGAGTCCATTGAAGGTGAATTTTAACTAAAACTAAAATAGGTGAAAAGACTCTTTAGTCTATTCCCCTCTAGTGATTATTAATGGACTCACAACCACCTTCATATATAAATATATATATTTACTGGGGGTGCCAAATAATGTATATATGTAACTTATATTCACTTTTTGTTATTGGTACATATTAAGTATTACAGTTTTAATACAGTTTTTTCCTTTCTTAAAATGTGTATACATTTTTTTTGCACCCTCTGTATATATCTAACTTAAAACACCCATTCATTAGGATCCTAATATTCTATTAAAGAACAGTTGAGTATATTAATGCCTTCTTATCTCTTATCTTAGCACTTAGATGGAATATTGTGATTTATTAATTCACAGAAATAACAAGTAGTCCTTGATTTCTTTCCATGTGTTTGAGTTGTATGGTATCTTCCCATATATTCACCCTGTGTTAGAGGCAGCCACAATTTTATGCAATGGAGGATCCAAGAGGTTAAGTAATATCACCAAGATCACACAGCTGCAGAGTGGTGGCAGAGCGAATTCAGATATTGCCTCTTTCAGAGCCAAGGTGTACATGGGTATAATTGTATTTTCATCCGGCTGGTTTCCATGTAATCTTATGTTTTGTATTTTACGCATTTAAAAATATGTGGAAAGCAATTCTCAGGTTGAAACAAAACTGTCAAAAAATCCAAATCACATGAAAATTAAAAATGTCTGCTCTAGACCCTATATTATAATAGAAGTAGCTACAGAATGCTATGGAAATACATGGGAGATAGTGCCTAAGTCTACATGGGGAAGGTCAGAGGAAAAGGTTCATGAAAATGATGACATTGAAGTTGAGGTTTGAAGACTCATAAGAAGAATGAGGAGGGAAAGGAGGGCAGAGCAACCAGCAAGGGCATGTTCAGGGACTAGTTCCTATGACCTCAGAGCTGGCTCATGGGGTGCCAGTAGGGACTGGAAATAATAAATTCAGGGAGAAACTTAAACCCCCAATCATGATTAACCTCATATGCAATGTTTAATATGTTGGAAGATGGAGAACCACTGAAGATTTTTAAGTTGGGAAATAATAGATGGAGAATTGTGTTACTGAAATAATGTTCAGCAGTTTAATATAGAAATAAAGCTCTCCATTTCTTGTCTTGCTATCAGATCATACGAGGACATGGAGAGCCCAATATGGAAATAGAATCTGAAGCCCGCCCTCACCACACCTCTCTCCTCTGTCAGCCTAACACTGCCTTTCTGCTTACCTTGATCCTGTGGACTAGAGGAGCAAACAGAAACACGAAGAGCTCCACAGTAGCCATGGAGTTCTGGAATATCTTCCTTCGGTTGTTCTCTTCCTCATCGTTGGAGCTGCTTTGGCAAGGCTGCCCTGGAGAACCCTGGTTTTCAATCTGGTGGATGAAAGCACTGCTGCTGCCACCCCAGCTGGACCCTCGGTCTGTGCCCCCAAATCGCTCACTGTTGCAGTCGTGGGGGGCCTCCAAAAGCATCCAGTGCAGGGTGTGAAGAAGCTTTGTCTCAGCAACACCCAGTTTATCCTGGTGGCCTGCATGACACAACCACATAGCCAGGTTAAGGCAAACTCTGTGACCAGAACAATGGATGTCAATTTGGGGACCGGGAAGAACACCCTTGCTTTACTCTGTGCTTTGATTTCCTAGGAGACACCAGCATTTCTTTGTACCTCTTCTAACCACCACTGGAAGGGCACATTCTTGGTTTGGGGCTGTCTACCTGGCTGCAATCTCTGCAAAATGACATGATTTTGTAGGAGGAAAAACTGTAGGCATCCCATCTCCTCAGTCAGATACCAAATACAGTTGATCCTTGAAGAACTCGGGTTTGAATTGCATGGGTGTGCTTATAGGTGGGAATATATTTCAATAAATATAGTTGACCCTTCCTATCTTTGGGTTTCGTATCCATATATTCAACGAACTATGGATCAAAAACAATATTTTTGCATTCCCAATCACCGTTTCCCAACCAAGAATAGAAAATACTTTCAATCTGTGTTTGGTTAAATCTGTAGATATGAAGGTCTTACTGCAGAATTAAAAGTTATATGAGGATTTTCAACTCAGGGTGGGGGATGAAAGGGGACCTAACCACCACCCGCCATGTTGTTTGATGGTCAACTGTGTATTTCCAAATAGAAAATGTAATGGTTAAAAATATAGCTCTGAAGATAACAACTACTCTATTTTAGACAGTATGACCAGGAAAGCCCCCTCTATAAAGGTAAAATTTGAGTAGAGAACCAAATGAGAGGAAAGAACTGGATAGAAAGGAGCATGTACACAGACATGGGGTAGATGGCTAGGATAGGTTATCATGTGATAAAAGCAATCTACAAAATAATATTAAAAAGAAAAAACACTCTTTATGTACAAGCATGCACATACACACAGACAGTACTAGAAAGTGAAAGTGATTGCTTTTAAGAGCTGTGAGGGCAAAGAGGACAACTCTGATGGGAACCCATCTGGGATGGGTGAGAGTCTTTAGCTTTCCTGTAATATTTTAATGTTTTAAAGGAGAATATATTCACATATTACCCATAAAATAAAAAAATTAAAAAAAAGAGCCACCCAAATAAATAAATAAATAAATAAGCCAGTTCTCTCACTGGTAAAATAGAAATAATAGTGGTACCAATTATCCAGGGGAGGGTGTTGTGGTTGTGAGAATTAAATGAGATAATGTGAGCACAATGCCTGGGAAAATAATAAGTAGCCAATAAATGTTATTATGAACATTGAACTCAAAGGATGATGGTATGCCATAAATAAGTAATGCAGGAGCACAACCTAGCTTGTTCCTGTTTGAAAGCAGGGTTGCAGTGCAGTGGAGGACATGAGGCAGAGCAGCTTGCACCAGCTCCCATCTGGAGATGCTCTGGATGGCTTCAGAGAGGGCAGGAGAGAGGCCATGCAGCTTGTTTTCCACCAACACTCGTTCAAAGGACTATAGATACAAAAAGAAAAAAAGAAAGCAGGAAAAATAAGGAATCAGATTCTTATTGGTGCCAAAAATTACATCAAGGTACTGTATACCCTAAAAGATGCAAATTACTCGACCAGATTCTTTCCAGCGCACTCAGATTGCATTTCATTGCATATGTTATCAGGCACTGGGTCAGTGATAATTTCCTATTATCTACCCAACTGCAGGTATTATCCAAAGTATATGGCTTGAATGATTAAATGATTATCATATCCACCCAAATAAACTTCCCCTAACAAAGAGTACAACACATTTAATTCATGAAATTTTTTGATGCAATATTTTATAAAATGCTGCCGAGTCATCCAAAGAGGCTGTCACAACTGCATACGGAAGTGAAATGTCTTTTGTGAAAGTGTTTTGAGGAACAGAATTTATGTCAATGTTCAACAAGTGTTAAATAAGATACAAATCTTCCAAGAAATCTAATTTTTGGGTCCCTGTTGTTTTCCATGTCCCTAGCAATGACAGGGCAAGGGACACTCCTTAACTAATGCTTAAAACAGTAAAGTTATTTAATATACCTGTTGAATAAAGAAAAATAGGGAGAGAAAAGGGAAGGGAGAGAGGTAGGGAAGAAAGGAGGGAGGGAGGGAGGAGGGAAATTAGCTATTTTTGCTTTGCTGGTTTAACTCTCATATCCTGGCCAGGGATATTTTCACAGAGTATAGCATCGCAAAATAAGTTTGATATACTCAATTTTTTGTTTGTTTGTTTTTATTTTTTCTTACTTAAGGAAAGGATATATAAGTATAAACTGTTGGGGAAAGTGTCTATCAAATGTAAAATAAGTTTAATAAGCGTTTGACTTGTATGGACAGAACTCGATTGGTCCTTGATGCTCCAAATGGTCTAGAAAATTGTGTAAGTGTGCTCTAGACTGTCCACAATAAAGTTCCAAGTGTCCAAGCTGTATTATTGGAATTATTAGGATACTTGAGAAAAACACATAGCTTAACACAGAGATTCTCCAAAGAAAACTATTTTCTTCTTGACTCAAAAGGAAAATAAGAAATTCGTAATGAAAAGCATGCTGAAGTTTTGGGAAGGAGTTAAATCAGAGATGCATTTTTTTTCTTTTTTCAATGCAGATCCAAATATTTTTACATTTCATAGCCCTCAGGTAATTTTTAGTAAATAAAATAACTTTTAATTTAGATCTTTATATCTCTGTATCTATCTATGAATGTGGCTTAACTATTTCATATTGTGTGACATTCAAAATGTCAGAAGTATCTTTGCCAAGAACAGAGAAAAGTCGGGATTATTTTAAGCTAGTATAGTTAATTGTAAGCATGGTTTAAGGAAGGCTCAGAGATGTCAAGTGTCAAATTACTCTAATTGAAATAAATACAAAACAAATTCCATTAAAAGTCTCTTACTAGAAAGTTCGATTTTAAAAATGTCTCTGTGAGAACTTTGAAGGGAAGGAGATGCAAGAAAACAAAATTCTGCTTGAGAGAGACAGAGCAAGTTTAACTCTCCAGTTGGCTTCCATCATTGTCTATGGCCCTAACATATTTCAGAGCTCCTTATTAGAAGGTCATCTATATAGTTATTTGCAAATATTCATGGCAGTATCTAAATAGGTAGGTCTCCACTTTTAGGTTGTAATATATACAATTTTAAGACTTTTATGTGAACTCCAAATTTTAATAAAGTCTATGAAAATTCCCTTTCAATTTTGCTTCATGATTTCATGTCTTTTTTCTCAGTTTCTAAAATGGGAATTTGTAGGGATATGGGATTCTCTTAGAATCTCAGGGCAAGGTGCTATATTTTGCATAAATATTAATAACGTTATTTTAATCATTATTTTATATCATCCATTTTCAGACTTACACAACAAATACGGGACATAAAAATTCAGAATTGCATAATATTTTGTTTGAGTAGTTCATAAATACTCATTTATATAAACTTCCACAGCATAGCAGTTGCGATTTTGTTAATTAAGAATTTAATTTCTTATACGTGCCTCACAAGGCCCTCCATCACCTGGTTCTCTGCTATCTCTCCATCTTCACTTCTACCGCCCTACCTCTCCCCCTACTCTGGGCGAAGATCCTGTAGACTTGCTGTTCCCTCTGCTGTCCTTTCAGTTATTCCTCCCTGCCTTCCTTCAAGTCTTTGTCCAGGGGTCACATTAGCAGATAAGTCTTGTCCATCTACCAGTTCTAAAATGATACCCCCACCCTAGTGCTCCCTAATCTCTTTTTTTCTTGATTTTTCTCCATAGCACTTATCACTATCCAGCTTACTGTGTATTTTACATATTTGTGCGTGACCTGTCCCCCTCCCACTAGAATGCAAACTCTGTATTTGTTTTGGTTATTGCTCTATCCCATCATCTAGAACTGTGTCTGGCACATAGTAGGTGCTCACTAATATTTGCTGAGTGAATTAATACATACAGTCAGTAGGATTTAATGTCTTTCTTTGGATTGAAATTATCATACAGAATATGGAAATCATTAAATGGTGAATATCACGTACCACACAAGAGGCTTCATATTGCTTCCCCAGTTTAGGCCTCAAAAATGCACTGAAAAATTAAGAGATATCTGTTATAAACATAAATGAAATTATTATTAGAGCATCCTTATAATATATTTTTCAATGAATAAGGCACGGTGCTATGAAATTCAAATTTCCTGCCTCCCTATAGCTTGTTCATGAGCAGGTGTTGAACACCTGACGACATTTGCTTTTACATGTGTAATTACATACATAAAAAGAGATGTGGATCTCTACGTTTTCTGTATCAACTCATTCTGAAGACTTTTACCGAATCAGATTCTAAATCGTCAATGGTCAGAAGGGACACCTTACTTATGTTCAGTCATATTAAAACTGAAAAACGAACACAGCTTGTGATTCATGATTTCCAGAATCTATTTTCTTATATAATAAATCTCCAAAGTAATAATGATAATAATAATAATAATAATAATAATAGTAATAATAGAAACCTCGTTTCCTATTTACTGAAATAGGTTTCAGGCCTTTCGGGGTGGGGGGGGAGCTTTATCAAAAATCATTCTTCTCAGGGGTTTTAAGCAGGAAGATTACGCTCGCTGAATCCAAGCAAACATGGTTAACAAGTGGGCAAAGCAGAGATTCGCCAAACAGAGCTAGAAAAACAACAGGTCACCAGGCTGGGATTACAGCAGGAGAAGGAAGGGGAATTGGACACAGGAGCACAACCAGTCATAATTATTATATCTTCCCTAGCTCCCGCCCCCTCTTCCTAGGCTCTCTGCCCTCCCGCTCCCTAAATAATGTATGTGTTTTATTCAGCAACTGCCGATCTGCTTGTCGTCAAACTTCACGGAAATATTTTTAAATGCGTGTTTCTAAGCGGGTGCAGAGGGCTTGCTTTCCGGCCCCAGAGGGAGCTGCAGGCTGTGGCGCGGCCTCAGCGGCAGCGGCGGCGGTACACGGACCCGGGCGGCCCCAGGAGCGCCCCCAGCCCAGGGCGGCCCGCGGCGCGCCCTCCGTGCCCCTCACCTGGTTTGCCGCCACAGGAAGGTCTGGATTGGTAAGGGGATGCCGCGGCCGCTGTCCTGCTCCTGGCCCTCGGAGCTTTTCCTCTTCACCATGATGGTGGCTCCGGGGAGTCCTACTGCAGGACCCAGCGCTGGCTCCGCTCTAGCCTCCCCTGCCTCCTCCTCTTCCTCCTCCTCCCGTTGCTCTCCCCAACTCTCATCCCCTCCTTCCCCGAGGCAGAGCCGGCTCTCTCCGCCTGGATCCCGCGTCCCTCTCCGCTTCCCCCGCCCCTCCCCTCGCCTGGAACATGGCTGCGGGAGGAGGGGAGGGCTGGAGGAGACGCGGAGCAAGGAGGGGGACGCTCTGAAGAGCTGCCCCCCTCGCCGTCCCCGCGCCCTCTCCTTGCTTTCAGCACCTCCCACTGTGGACAGCGGCCTAGAGTTCGCCCTGCGGGAGACCAGCGCAGGGGGCAGGTTGAGTAGCAGTGCGATGGCCAAAAGGGTCCACTCTCCGCATTGCACACCGGTCCCCTGCGCGTCCCCTTCAGTCCTCAGGATTCGGCTTCCTCCCCTTGGAGCTGCACCCCAGGAGTGTCTCCTGTCCTGCTTCCCAACCTCAGCATCCAAAGAATTGTCACGGTCTGGGGAGGAGGAGCTTTGGGGAACCGCAGAGCAGTCACTAACCCTGGCATCATTCGCACCTCCAGCAAGGAGGTCAGGAGTCCACCCTCGGGGCTTAGCAGAAGGAGCACATGAAAATTATTAGAAGTGCAAAGCAGGAAGGGAGCAACCTTGGCAAGACAGAGAAAGCCTGAAAGTTCTCTGTGAGAATTTATTTTAAAATGGTTAACCGCAAAAAATTAACCTCGCTTGTTTTGCTAAAGCAGGAATGTACCCAAACAAACCAGTTGTGAGTATCAGTTAATTACAACTTGAGAAAGAACATTTGAATCATGCTGTTAGGAAGTGAGTTTTATTATAGTCCATTGGTGTACTTGGGTGATGCTGTTCATACCACTGATATCTGCCATTTTCCTTCAATTGTCAGAGTCAAATGTGTATATAGTTTATAGATTACTGTTGGATAATTTATCTAGCAGTAAAACAAGTGGGGTTGGAGATGGGGTAGAGTGAAGCAGTCTGAGTAGAAAACCCTTGCTGTGAATCCAACTACCTGCAAATCAACATAGTCACATACCTTTTTCTCTTTTTTAAAAAATTTTTGTTCAAATATAGCTAACATATAATATTATACTAGTTCCAGGCGTAAATCATAGTTATTCAACAGTACCCACTTATCACTATACAGTTATTGCCACATTATTGATTATATTCCCTATGCTAAAGAAGTCATATATCTTTTTGAAAAAAGATATTGATGTAACTCATAAAATGGAGAATCAGACCCCAGGGCCCAATCTCAACAGACAGAATTATTTTGGGTACAATTAACTACATGTGGATCTACTCCATATTGAGAGAACTGTATGCTATATATTGACATTTTCAGTCATAGAAATAAAGTATTTCATTCCTTGAAGTCATTTTTTAACACGAATCTTGAAACAAGAAAATATAGATTCTAAATACAGTTTATTCAGTGCATATTCATTGAGTCCATTTTATATGCCAAGCACTAATCTGTATAGATTCCTGCTCACAAGGAATTCACAATATTGAAGGGAAGATAGACATGTAAAGAAAAAGGTACCACGGGACACATGATACAGACTCACTTACGAACAAAGGGACAAGACAGAAGAGATAAGCAGGAATCAGATGGAGAAAGTCTTCCTATGGCAAGCTATGATGTTTGGATAGGAAGACTTTTAGGAGGGAAGTAAATGGTTCATTTCCATTTAAGTGTCATTGATACGACAGGGATGTAGAGGTTGTTTGAAACAGCCAAGAGTAGATGGGAATCCCAGTCTGGAGATTCGAAAATATATTCCATGAGATCCTGTACCAGGCCATGACACCGCAGCTAGAGAGAAAGAGATACGTTTCAATGATACAGAGGAGATAGAAGAGAACTTAATAACCATGTGGTTATGGGGACAGAAAACTAAGTAGCACAGTGGTTAAGAGCTTAGGTCTTGAGCCAGACAGTGTTAGGTGTAGCCCCACCTCATTCTAGATATAGTACCCTGGGAATGATTCTTTGCCAAGTTTTCCAAATAATAGCATCTTCCCCATAGAGATGTGTGAAGATTAAATGTTAATAGTTGTAAAGAATTTAAGACAGTCCCTGATCTATATATATTAAGCCTTCAATAAATTTCAACCAAACCTCTAAGTTTTCTGTTTTGAGCAACTCAGTATATGATGATCTCATTCAAAGAAAGAAAAAGTTGACAGGGAAAATTGTGTTTTTATTTTATGTGTGTGTACAGGAGCATTAATGAATTTTCTTTGAATTTGTATTGAAAATTGCAATGGATATAATGAAGAGGCAGCTAAAAATATGGCTATAGGGTTCAAAAGAATCAGCTAGATAGGATAGATCAATTAACACTATATAAAAAGTAGTTGAAACTATGGAAGTAGATAAAGTAATCCAGGCGAATATATGCAAAGAGAAAAGAAAGAGACCAATTGGAAGTATAAGGGACATAAACTTTAGGCTACTGCTACAAAGCATGTTGTTAAGAGCTGACTGTATAAAACAGGATAGTGGGGCGGGGAGAATTCTAAGATGGGCCCCGAGATTCCCACCCTCTGGTGTGTATACATAGGAGAAAACCTCCATGTCACACATTGCATCTGGTAAGCCAATTTCTGTCAAATAAAAACATTACAGCGTGTCTTCATCCACCTTATTCACCGGATATGGCACCGTGCACCTTCTGGATCTTCCCCAAAGTCAAAATGATTCAGGACATTTAGGCAGCCACAACAGTGCAACTAAAGACACTCAAGAAAGAGGAATTTCAGAACTGCTTCAAAAAGTGGCAAGAATGTTGGGTAAGTGTGTTTGAAGAAAGGGGGGTATTATTGGCAATGTGTCTTTTACTGTAATTTTTTTTTAATTTAAACATTCACTGTATTGTTTGATCACACCTCGTATATATCTTCTCCCAGTTATTCAAGCAAATACTAATCTATGTGCTGCTGCAAAACAATTTATGTAAATCTTCTTGAGGTTTTAAAAATATATTAGTAGTAGAGTTTATCTCTACTTTTCTACAGTTTTAGGTTTACAGAAAAATTAAAAAGCATAGAGTTATCATGTACTTTCTCTCTTCCAACCCATAGTTTCTCCTATTATTAACAATTTGCAATGGTGTGGTCCATTTATTATTCTTGATAGGTCAACATTGATGCATTATTATTAACTAAATCTATAGTTTACTATGGAATTCACTTTTGTGTTGTGCAGGTTTTGTCAAATAATGTTATGTATCCATCATTACAATCATATAGGATAGTTTCATGTCCTAAAAATCTTCTGTGTTCCACCGATTTATCCCTCCCAATCCCTGGCAGCCACTAATCTTTTCATTGCCTCTATAGTTTTACCTTTTCCAGAATGTCACATAGTTGGAATCATATAATATGTAGCCTTTTCAGACCTGCTTCTTTCACTTAGCAATACGCATTTAAGTTTCCACCCTGTCTTTTTATGGTTTGATAGCTACTTCTTTTCATTGCTGAGTAATATTCCATTGCATGGATGTACTAAGTACTTGTTATATGTCAAGGTACCTTTAAGTACATCAGTCAATTGATCCAAAATCTTTACTATCAACTTTTAAAGAGAAACTGAGACACAGAAAGTTTACATAAACACAGTAAACACAGAAAGTTTACTGTGTACCTGAAGTTACACAGTAAGTGATAATCGAAAATAAAGTCTGGCTTCAAAGTTCTGTCCCAATTTTCTACTATAATACTTAGTCTTGTGTAGTTGAGAGAATTTAGAAGAATTACTATGAGTCACGTAGATGGGAGCTGCTCAAGGACATATGTAGTAATTGTTCTGTTGATGGTAACAGATAAAAAAGAGCTAATGACCTTTTTTATTTTCAAATACCCTTAAGGCAATGAGTCATATGGGAGTAGAAGAAATCTATAATAAGCACTATCAAGATCAATTTTCAAACTGATCTGGAGAATCAAGCTTACCATGATGGTCAACTTCTCATACACCCAATGGAAACCTTCAAAATTTTTTTTTTTTTTGGCTTTTGGGGAGAAACCTGTCCTCCCTAAATACATTTATCGATATTGCCTTATTTCACACATTTCGTTTTCAGTTCAGATGAGCAGTGTTTGAGGAAAGCTAAGAACTGAGTTAATCTGATCAATTACACCATCTCAGTTAATGAACCAGCTCCATTGTAATCACTGCATGACACTATCACCCCGCTGTACAAGACATTGCTTTGGATGTGGAACTTTTCTAAAGATGGTGCCCAGGGGTGAAGTGGTCTTGGGCCAGAAGAGGAAACTGTTCACTGGGCCTTAGGAAGCATGTGAAAGGAAATTGAAGATTCAGACAGATGTAGCTAAATGTACTTGTATATGAGCCTTGAAGGTCATCCTCTCATTTAAATGGAAGGGAGAATTTTGATAGTGGACATATGTTAAGTTAGCAGATGAGGATATAAATAGACATTTTTGGCAGGTAGGCAGAGCAGGAGAGAATTTTGGGTGGAATTTGGAACGTTTGCTTCAGTAAGTAGCATCCAGAAGGCGGTATAAGGATATGAGAACTGGTAGTAATATAAACATTCACAATAATTAATAAAAACAGTTTTTGGCAAGTGCAAAAAACTATGGCAACTCATTAGAATTTGAAGGTGAAGCATGATTGCTCTTATCATGGGTCTATCAGTCAGAAATATGTAACCATTACATTGATGCCACAGTTTTGGATTTAGAAGGAGAGGCCACACTTACCTTGAGGTCACTCCCATTAAGCAGAAATTAATGTACCCTGTGTGTCTTGGGCATCCATAGCCCATGTCGCTCCAAAGAGGGTAGTCCCAGTCATCAATCAGTGGTCAGAACAAATTTCCAAACCTATAGTCGATTCTCATCTAAGCTCCTTACTCTGGTTTGCAAGGTTCCCCATGATCTGACCTAATCTCACATAACTCTTCCTGCTCTACTTTGCTCTAGATACACTAGCCCTTCAAGGACCTTTTATTGCTGGTTTTCCTTTCTTCATATCTTTAGAGAGCCATCACCTTCTCACCATTCAGGTCTCAGAAAAAAATATAACTTCCTCACATAACACCATTTATTAACCTGCTTAAAATAGTCCACCCTATCGTGTTCCAGTAATGTCCTATTATATTCCTTTGTTTTTCGCTTTATAAAATTTATCATTCTCTGAATACTATATTCATTTGTTTTAAGGTTTATCTGTTCAACCTAGAGAATAGCAAGAAAATCTGACTTCCAGGAATAAATCTAACAAAAATATTTAATAAATCAGTGGAAAATAATACAATAAATTATTTAAAGCCATTTAAAAGCCATTATTTAAAGCCACTTGCAAAATTACCATGTTGCTAGGTAGCAAGATTCATTTTCATGAAATACCTTGCTATTCCTTAAATCCAACATTACTTCAGGATTTTTAATAAAATCTTAAAAAGATCTCCACAGAATTCATATAGGAGAGCAAGGAGTCAAGAATAGCCAAGATATATTTGAAAAAGATGGAAATGGTTGGGGAAATCACAAGACTGTATAGTATATAGTAATTAAGACAATTAGTATAGTATATAGTAATGTTATTAATAATAACTTAGGAATAGAAAACTTAGTAAGTAGAACAAAATAAAAAGTCAAAAAAATGAAATATGAGGAAATCACATGGCACAGTAAAATGTGTTGTCTCTAGTGAGAAAAAAGTAAATTGAGATTCCTACCTGAAATCCTACCAAAAAATAAATTCAAGATTAGTTAAAGCCCTAAATGTGAAGAGCAAAATTTTTAATTTTTATAAAAGAAATAGATTTTTTGATCTCTTGGTTTTTCATAAACACTTTGAATCTTTCGACTAAGAGACTCAAAACATTAAAGGTATATATGAAAATATAGATAACTCAAAAATATTAAATATTCTGTATAATGAGAGACCCATAAAAATGAAAGTATGCACCCTAGACTGGGAAAAGATACTTACAATGCATTTAGTCAACAATAGATTAGGATCTAGAATACAGTAAAATTTTTTACAAAATCAAATAAGCAATGACAAAGAATTTGAGAAATGCAAATATGCTCAGATCTCATCAATCATTTCAATAATCAATATATTCAATCTCATCAATAACCTGGGAAATATAAATAAAAACAATTTAATTCCTCTCAAAATATATAAAGTGGAAAACCTTAAAAGCCTGATAAATTCTAGCTAATACAATAAAACAAGAAAAAGAAATAAAAGGTATGCAGATTAAGAATGAAGAAATAAAACTTTGTTCACAGATGACATGATCATCTACAGAGAAAATTCAAAAGAACTGACAAAAAATAAAACAAAAACCAACTCCTGGGACTAATAAGTGATTATAGCCAAGTTGTAGTATGCAAGGCCAATATACAAAAGTAAATCACTTTTCTTTATACTATCAATGAACAAGTGAAATTAAAAATTAAAAACACAATATCAATTACAATTACACGCCTCAAAATGAAATAGATATAAATCTAAGAAAATATCTACAATAGTGATATGAAGAAAACTACGAAACTCTGATGAGTGAAATCAAAGAGGAAATAAATAAATGCAGAGATATTCCATGCTTATGAATAGGAAGACTCAATACTATCAAGATGTCAATTCTTCCCAACTTGATCTATAGATTCAATGCAATCCCAATCAAAATCCCAGCAAGTTATTTTATGGATATTGACAAACTGATTCTAAAGTATATATAGAGAGGCAGAAGACCCAGAATAGCTAACACAATACTGAAGAAGAACAAAGTTAGAGGACTGACACTACCCAACTTTAAAACTTATTATAAAGCTGCAGTAATCATGACAGTGTTGTATTAGTGAAAGAACAGACAAATAGATCAGTAGAACAGAATAGAGCCAAAAAATAGACCCACATAAATATAGCCACTGACCTTTCACAAAGGAACCCCAACAACAAGACAAGTTGTAGAGCTGTCTCTTCAACAAACGGTGCTGAAACAACTGGACATCCATGTGCAAATAACTGAATCATGCAAAGACACAGATCTCATGCCCTTCACAAAAATTAACTCAAAATGGATCACAGACCTAAAAATAAAATGCAAAATTATAAAACTCCTAGGAGATAACATACAGGAAAACTTAGTTGACCTTGGGTGTGTCGATGACTTTTTAGATAAAACACCAAAGTCACAATCCATGAAAAAAATGATAAACTCGATTTCATTAAAACTGAAAATTTCTGCTCTGTGGAAGACAATGTCAAGAAAATGAGAAGACGAGCTATAGTCTTCAAGAAAATACTTGCAAAAGATACAGCTGAGAATGGACTGTTGTCCAAAACATATAAAGATCTTCTAATTTTCCAGAATAAGAAAACAACCAACTCAAATAACGGACCAACAACCTTAATATACACCTCATCAAAGAAAATAGACAGATGGCAAATAAGCATATCAAAAGATGCTTCACGTTGTATGTCATCCTGGAAATATAAATTAAAATAATACCTGTTAGAATGGCCCAGATCCCCAACACCAAATGCTGGTGAGTTTGTGGAGTAAATTTCGTAAGTAAATTTTCGTCTTTGAAAATAGCCTGATATACCAAGTTTTGTCAAGAATATGTAGGACTACCAATGAGGGCTTAATTTATAAAATCATTTTAGAGACTAATTTGGCAATATCTAGTAAAATTGAAATATGTACACTCTTTAATCCAACAATTCTCTAAGTAAACCCTGAAGGATTTATCACATATGTGCACAAAAATATAAGAACAGCAATTACTCATTGCACCGACATTTTAGTAGTGAATTCTAAGCATGCTATGCATGTCCATATACAGGAGAAAGGATAGGTTATCTATGACTTATTCACACAGTGGAATAATATATAATATTTAACATATGTGATGTATGGTTCTATGTATTTGAAAATTTCAAAAATGTAGCGTTTAGTGAACAAAATAACTTGCAGAATGATCTTACTATATAATACTACTTATTTTAAAAGTTTAAAACATTCAAAACAATGCTATATATTTTATGTATATATAGGCATAATAATTTAATGAAAATTGTTTGGCTAATATCTTGGCCATGTGTTTCTTTTTATTAGGGAGTACAATCCAAGGGGTTAGGCATGAACTAAAAATAGATGAGGTATGGAAGGAGACAGAGCTAATTGGATGGTGCATTACCAAGCTGAGGACTACTTTGCACCAATTGCAATTATTGCTTGATCTAGAAACTGACCTTTGAGAACCTATTGCTCAGAGTAACTGTTTCTCAGTGGTGTATATCTATAGAAGAAGGGAGAAAAGTTTATCTGGAGGTGGGTTTTCCTCTATGGAGTGTGAGTTCCTCCACTCTCCCTGGACACACCTGTGTGGGGGTCAGAGAGGATCCTGCAGCATCTCAGGCCTCAGGAGCAACAGGGATGCCTGGGTCACTACATGTGTGTGGCCAGGGTATTAGCCAAAGTGAGGTTGGCAAGCATCCACACAGTACTGGTCTCTGCAGATGTGACTGGAGCTGGAACAAGTGGTCACTGGCTCTAGAAACAAGGGGTGAGGGGGAGAGGCAAGAGGATTTGAAATGGTACAGAAGTTCAGATACGATAACAACCATTTCAAGGTCGTTAAGAGCAAGGACCCTGGACCTGACTGCCTGGATTCAAATCCTAGCACTGCTGCTCACAAGCCATGTAACACTGAAAATGCCTCTTAACATCTCTGGGGGTCATTATCTTCATCTGAAAAATGAGAATTATAAGAGTGTATGTTTTGTAAGGCTGCTGTAAGGATTAAACGAATCAATGTATTTTCTAGTTAAAGCTGTTGCATAACAAATGATTAGTCCAAATTTTAGTGGCATAAAAAAAAAAGTTTTATTGTACTCATGATTTGTGAGTTGGGAGTTTGAGAAATCTAAGCAGAGTAGTCCTCATTTAGAGTCTCTCATGCTGTTACAGTTAGCTCTGGGTTAGGACTGGAGTTATTTGAAGATTTGAATGATCTGGGTGCCCAAGATGAGTCACTCACGTGGCTGACAGTTGATGCTGCCTGACAGCTCGGAGCTCAGCTCTGTCTTTCCACCGGAGCAATATATGCATATACCATCTCTCCTGAGTACCAGTCTTAGGGTTTTTGGACTTTTTGCAGCTCACTTCACCTAGAGAGTGTGTCCCAAGACAACGTAGAAACTGCACAGCTTTTCCTCATTCAGCCTCCAAAGCTATGCAGCAAATTTCTGCTGCAGTCTATTGGTTACAAGTAAGTCACAAAGGTCCTCCAAAGTGAAGAGGAAGCAACATAAACCCCACCTCTCAATGGGAGGAGCGCCAAAGAATTTGCAGACATATTTAAAAATAGCCACAATATAGGTAAAGCACTTGGAATATTGCCTGTTCTACTCTTTCATTAGCATTCTTTTGACATGACAACATAGCCTTTTAGCCTTTCAAATGGACGCTTCTGTAGCTTAGTCATCTTTTTCGTTTTGTCTTGATGTTGCAATCCAAGATGATTCTTCATGGAGTAACACTGAGGAAGATGAACAAACAGCAATTCTGTTAATCCTCAGAGGCGATGTTATATAAATTTTGTCATTTTGTGGAGAAGATGGCTATAGCATTTACATGTAATTTTTTCTTTTCCACTTGCATCTTGTTAGGGCTTGTTAGTCAACACATCCGTGAAACACAGGGCAGAGTGACACTGTTACTCACAGATGCCTGCAGAGGCTGGGTATGGATGCTACACTGCTTTAGGATTCACTTATTTGAAATCATAATACACGAATGTCAGTGCCTTAATAGGTCAGATCTCTGTTTGACTTTCATTTCAATGGCTTCATCAAAGGAAGTCATACCAGCCTTCTGATACCTATCAACTGACTGACAGTTCTGTTTCAGGAGTACGAAAACCTTTTCTTTCCGAGATTTAAGAAGACAAGAAGAAATATGTATATTGTACTTCAGGTAGATTTCAATATCTTAAAGTCTATTTTTTTTCTTGTTTTATAAAAATTACATAGTTCTGTTTAAAGAGTATGAAAGTGTCTTGATGCTGGAAGCCATGTTTGCTGAGTCACTGAGTAGTCATTTCTTTAACATTGGTGTGGCTTGAAATATTTTTAATCCTCAGCCTCAATTATTATACACACTGTCATATTATGATGGTGAAGATGTGCGAGTTTCCATTTTATATTATTTTGTAATAAATGAGGCTTTATTTTATTGAGGTAAAAATGCTGAACAATGCCTTAAAAAACTATCAATTTAATTTTCCCCCTTAAATGTAGAAAAATATATTTAAAAAAACAACCAAAAAACAACTTCCTTTACACCGTCACTTGTTAAAAGAATGGTGAGGTTTACGTTTTCTCAGCATCTAAACCATTTCTGCATGGGACCAATTTAGAAAAAATAAAATTGTTAATTTAATAAAGTATATTTTTTTCAAAATGTGGAAATGCAATATATGCACCTAAGAATTCTAATGACATTTTCTCATTAATGAAGAGTTGTTTGTGTGTAACTGGCTGAAATTTCAGAAATACCTTCATTAGCGTGCCCTGAAATATGTAATAATGAACATTGGTGTGAGAAGAGACCCACCGATGCTGGGCTCCTTAGGGAATAGGGAGAAATACTCTCGCTGCAGTACTCCCTCCCTACTGTTGTGTCACTTTCACTCCTCATTCCTTCTGTTCTCTAGAGCATGTGTCCTCTCCCAGGGCAGCAGCTTCTATCCATGCCTCAGTCATACGACAGTATCACAAGCCCCAGACACTGACTTGCCTCTAGCAGAGAGAGCTTTCTCTGTTCCAACTGAGTACAATTACTTCTTGCACTCAAACTGCATCTGGGAGTCTGCTTCCTAAGAACCCAACAGTGTGACTTGGGCAACACTTCCTCTCCAGAGGAGGGGTATTTCATCTGCAGGAGTATTTGCGATTTGAATTAAAATACCATCAGAGTGTGGTCAAAATGGCAGAGTAGGTAAATGCTGTGCTTGCCTCCTCGCATGACCACACCAAAATTACAACAAACTTATAGAACAATCAACTGGGAGAAATATCTGAAGACTAGCTGAACAGAAGTCCTATAAATAAGGATATAAAGAAAAAGCCATGTTGAGACTGGTAGGAGGGGCTGAAAAACACACAGACACATAGAGGCTAAATAACATGCTACTAAATAATGAATGAATTAACAATAAGATCAAGGAAGAAATCAAAAGATACTTTGAGACAAATGAAAATGAAAAATACAACAATCCAAAGTCTATGGGACACAGTGAAAGCAGTTCTAAGAGGGCAATTTATAATAATATCTCAAGAAACAAGAAAAATCTCAAATAAACAATCTGATCTTACACCTAAAGGAACTAGAAAAAGAACAATAATACCTAAAGTGAGTAGAAGGAAAGAAATAATAAATATCAGAGTGGAAATAAATGAAATAGAGTCTACAAAGACACTGCAAATGACCCATGAAACCAAGAGCTGGTTCTTTGAAAAGATAAACAAAATTGGTAAACTTTTAATCAGACTCATCAAGAAAAAAAGAGAGGACCCAAATAAATAAAATCAGAAATAAAAGTGAAGTGACAACTGACACCACAGAAATACGAAAGATTGTAAGAAAATACTACAAAAAATTGTATGCCAACCAATTGGAAAATCTGAAAGAAATGAACAAATTACTAGAAATATACAAGCTTCCAAGACTGAATCAAGAAGAAACTGAAACTCTGAACCCACTGATTACTACTAATGAAATTGAATCAGTAATAGAAAAACTCCCAACAAACAAAAGACCTGGACAGGAGGGTCTACAGATGAATTTTACTAAACAATCCAAGAAGGATTAACGCTTATCCTTCCAAACTTCCAAAAAAATTCAGGAAGAGGGAAGGCTCCCAAGCTCATTTTACATGGCCCTCATTACCCTGATTCCAAAACCAGACAAAAACATTATAAAAAAGAAAATTATAGGCCAATATCCCTGATGAACTTAGATGCAAAAATCCCCAACAAAATACTACCAAGCTGAATTCAGTAATATATTAAAAAGGTAATACACCATAGTTACCAGATGGGAGAGGGATTTAGGATATGGATGAAAAAGGTGAAGTGATTAAGAAGTACAAATTGGCAGTTATGAAATAGCTATGGGATGTAAAGTATAGCATAAAGAATATAGTCAATAATATGGTAATAACTATGTATGTTATCAGATGGCTACCAGATTTATTGGGGTGATCACATCAGTTACATAAATGTTTAATCACTATGTTTTATACCTAAAACTAATATAATATTTTATGTCAACTGTAATTGAAAACAATTTTAAATGATTATAAAAAGATCATAAACCACAATCAAGTGGAATTTATTTCTGGGAGCAAGGTTTGTTCAATATTCACAAATCAATTAATGTGATACACCACATAGACAAAATAAAGGATAAAAATCATATGATCATATCAATAGATGCAGAAAAAGCATATGACAAAATCTGGCATCTTTTTGTGATAAAAAACTCTCAGCAAAGTGGGAATAGAGGGAACATACATCAACATAATAAAGGCCATATATGACAAATCCACAGCTAACAACATACTCAACGGAGAAAAGCTAAAAGCACTCTTCTTAAGATCAGGGACAAAACAAAGATGCCCACTTTCACCACTTTTATTCAACATAATATGGGAAGTCCTAACCACAGCAATTAGACAAGAAATAAAAATAAAAGTCATCCAAATTAGAAAGGAAGTAGTAAAATTGTCATTATTTGCAGATTACATGATACCGCATATGCAGAATCTTAGAGATTCCACCAAAAAACCATTAGAACTGATAAATGAATTCAGTGAAGTAGCAAGATACAAAATTAATATTCAGGAATTGGTTGTATTTTTTACATACAAATAATTAACTGTCAGAAAGAGAAATTAAGAAAACAATCCTATTTACAGTAGCATAAAAAAAAAAGCCTAGGAATACATTTAACAAGGAGGTAAAAGACCTGTATTCAGAAAATTATAAGATATTGAAGAAAGAAACTGAAGAAGATACAAATAAATGGAAGCCCATATCTTGCTTATAGACAGGAAAAATTATCATTAAAATGCCCATACTACCCAAAGCAATCTGTAGATTCAATGCAATTCTTAACAAAAACCAATGGCATTTTTCACAGAACTAGAACAAATAATCCTAAAAGTTATATGAAACCACAAAACACCCCAAATAGCCACAGCAATCTTGAGAAAGAAGAACACAGTTGAAGGTATAATGCTACC
The DNA here is from genome assembly GCF_964194185.1 of Rhinolophus hipposideros. Classification (NCBI taxonomy): domain Eukaryota; kingdom Metazoa; phylum Chordata; class Mammalia; order Chiroptera; family Rhinolophidae; genus Rhinolophus; species Rhinolophus hipposideros. The sequence goes on along the minus strand of NC_138052.1, from coordinate 77,622,517 downwards.
TAATATCAAACTATTACAATAATCAAAATAGCATGGTACTGGCATAACATAAGACACATAGATCAATAAAACAGAAGAGAGAGCCCAGAAATAAACCCACACCTACATAGGCAATTACTCTATGAGAAAGGAAGCAAGAATTTACAATGAGGTTAAGAAATTCTGTGCAATAAACAGTTCTGGGAAAACGGGACAGATACATGCAAAAGTATGAAACTAGACTACCTTATTACACCATATACAAGAATAAACTCAAAATGGATTAAAGTTTTACATGTTAAGACCCCCAAACCATAAAACTCCTAGAAGAAAATATAGGCTGCAAACTCTCTGACATTGCTTTTAGTAATATTTTTTCTGACATATCTTTTTGGGCAAGGGAAACAAAAGAAAAAATAAACAAATTAGACTACATCAAACTAAAAATGTTTTTGTACAACAAAGGAAACCATCAATACAATGAAAAGACAACCTACTAAATGGGAGAAGATATTTGCCAATGATACATCCAATAAGGAGTTAATATCCAAAATTTATAAAGAACTCATGCAACTTAACACCAAAATAATAAACAATCCAATTTAAAAATGGGCAGAGGACCTGAACAGACATTTCTCCAAATAGGACATACACATGGCCAATAGAAATATGAAAAGATGCGCCACTTCACTAATCACCAGAGAAATGAAAATTAAAACCACAATGAGATATGACCTCACACCTGTCAGTATGGTTATCATCAAAAAATCAACAAAAAAACAAGTGTTGAAGAGGATTCAGAGAAAAGTGAACCTTCATGCACTGTTGGTGGGATTGCAAATTGATGCAGCCACTGTGGAAAAGTTTGGAGTTTCCTCAAAAAAATTAAAAATAGAACTACATTATGACCCAGCAAGTCTGCTTCTGGATATTTATCTGAAGAAATCCAAAACACTAATTCATAAAGATATATGAACCACTATATTTATTGCAGAGTTATTTACAATAGCCAAAATATGGAAGTAACCTAAGTGCCCATCAATAGACAATTGGATAAAGAAATCGCAGGACTTTTACTTAATGGAATATTACTCAGCCACAAAAAAGAATGAAATCTTACCATTTGCAACAACATGGATGGACTTAGAGGATATTATGCTAAGTGAAATAAGTCACAGAGAAAAGCAAATACCATATGATTTCACTTATATGTGGAATCTAAAGAACAAAATAAACAAACAAACAAAACAGAAACAGACTCATAGATACAGAAAAATTTGCATGATTACAGGTTATTAATAGACTTAGTGTGGTGATCACATTATAAGGTATATAAATACTGAATCATTATGATGTACACCTGAAACTAATATAATAATGTATGTCAACTATATTTTGATAAAAAAATTAAAAATAAAATTCCTAACAATTCTGAGCTATCCATTCATTTTTAACTTAATCATACTTTTTAATGTACCTAGAAGTGTCTCTATTTGACAATTGTTGAAACTGAGGCACGGAAAAATTAAGTAAATTGCCCAAAGTCACATAACCAGTAAGCAGAAAGGCCAAGAGTAGAAAACCCATGTTCTTTATATAACACAGCTCAGTTTCTTCTCAGGATCAGGTTGAATGTTTTAACAAAAATTAAACAGTAAATTTTAATATGTTCTCTTAATATAAATAGCTAATGCCCTTTCTGGGATGCAGCATAGTTTAGTGGGAGAACTACGGGTTTTCCAGTCAGAGAGATCCATGTAATTCACTGCTCAATTAGCCATGCGAGTCCCTATTTCCTTAACATGAAATGGACATAATGATATTTATCTGATAGAGTTATTCTGAAGATTAAAAGAAGCAATGTATCAAAGTGAAACACATTTGAAAATAACTTTTAATAAACTTCGATTCCCTAAAAACATAATAAGCAATAAGAATCATAATTTACACTTATGTGTCTATATACGGATTGCTGAAAATATTAAGCTTTGATTGTGTAATATAATTCTGCTTCTTAGCTGCTTATCATCCATTTATAACTACTAATTTATATTAGAGATCATTAGTTTATTTGTCTTTTTCAAGGAAATTGTGTTAAAAGACTGACTTACCACATGCATAGCAATCATTCCTATTAAAATTTATATAATCCCTCCATTACAGATAAGCATCCTTTACATTTAGAGATATTACAAAGAATATCTGCCTAAGAAAGACATGTATCTGCTGAAGGAAATATGTTAGCTAGCAAGAAAAGTATTCAATTCTTTAAAAGAATGATCTGGGAAATTTCTTTTCTGATAGTGTTAGGACTGCAGCCTAGTGAGTTAGAAAAATACCACCAATCAAGGAATGGTTGCTATGGATTCCTCATGTAGGTGTCACAGCTGGGGTACCAGAAATAGCTGAGCTAGCCATTGGTTCAAACAAAACAGATTCAGTCAAGTGTCTTGTGTAGAGAATAACAGCACCCACTGATTAAAACACCTTTGAAACAACAAACGTGTTTCATCTTGTTCCACGATTTGTGTTGTGCCACATTTGGTAATTTTAATCCTTATTTTTCTAGCATATTTTTTTTTAAACCATCCAAGCAGACTTCTTTCGATGTTCACTTCTTTCACTGATATCACAACTAAGATCTTCCTCTGAAATGTACGAAATTGATTCTATGAAACTTGGAAGTCCCCCTAGAGAAGACTGGTGAGAAATTTTGCTATAAAAAGGGAATGACATTGGATGTGGGTTTGAGGTTAAGGAGGAAGTATTCTACTTACTCTCCTGTATTCAACTCCTGTTCAAAAACAAGTGGAAGCCACTCATTTATGCATTACTATTAGGATTTTTCTTCATTGGTGAAACGTTTCCTTGCAAAGCATAGGTAAATGCCCCACGTCCTCCTGATTTTTCCTTGCTTTGCAGTAAGTGTGTTGCTGTGAATGTGCTTCTCTAAGTACAAGAGAATGATTCCTCTGGTATCAGGAATGAAAGCACAGGTAATATAATAGGAGAGAACTATAAGACAACTGTAAGAGCTAGCTTGCAAACTTACCCCCCTCCCTTCATTCTGGAGTTGTCAGAACTAACTTACTTTTAGAATGGACACATCATAAAACAGGGAATATTAAGAGTGTGCTCACATGCATGTATGGGCAAAATAGGCATCAGATGAAAATAGAGCATAATTCAAAGGAGATTATGTACAAATGATTGCATGATTGTATAATGCATTAAAGTCTATCCAGAGAAGAAATCAAAATAAATTATGTAACCAAAATTAATGTACTGTGGTTTTCCAGATTGGCCAAGAAGGCAGCTGGTTTTAAGTTAATCGACTTATCATCCACTACTCTTATAATGTATAAATAAGAAAACTCAATAATTTTTATCTGAGAATCACAAATCACCCTGCAAATCTAATTGGCTAAAACACAAGGACATAAGCAATAATTATTATCTTCATTTTTGTGGCTGGAAGGGTTGGTTAAACGATTTAATCTAAGATCAACAGATGAATAAGTAATGAAATAGACATTAATCACTTTCTTTTAATGCCTGACATTCTATTGAGCTGTTTCATATATTTACTAAAGCCTGTTTACTCTTTTGAAAATATACATTCATTTTTATTCTACAAGCAAATTAATATACTTATATTCACTCAGAAACCAGTGTCAGAGTTAACAGCTATGTGCCAGCAAGATAGCAAATGGAGGTGCTTGTGAACCAGTGGAAATAGAAAGTGGCTTTCAGAAATAGCCATCAGTGTTTTTTGTTGTTGTTGTTGTTTGTTTTTTTGCTTTTTTGTGGTTTTTTTTTTTTTGTGTGTGTGTGTGTGTGTGTGTGTTTCTTTCTTTTTTTGTAAATAGGCATTGGAGTGATCAGGTACAGAGAAATGGCTTTTCACCATTGACAATGTTGACAAACATGGTGTGCCCTGGATGAAAGATGAAAGGCATTTCAAGAGGAAAACCTTTGTATATATTCAAAATTCCCCAAGCTATGAGTGGGGAAATTCTTATCAGAGTGCCCTTTTGCAGCTGGAGAAGATATTTCTTTGCTAATAGCTCAATTAGGTAATGTCCCCAGGTTAAATATAAATGCAATGAAGAAGTCCTTCCCAATGCATGCTCTGTCTTCGGCACCCATCACTGTTTTTTAAAGTCACTGAATTCTACAGCTCAGCAGCTTCTCATGTCTTACATTGGGCAGTGTCTCTGCAGATTTTAACCCTATGCAACATCCACTCCCATGGCTTCTGTGACATTTTTATCTTAGTACCGTCCCTCAAATGGGTGGTCCTTAGTTTTTATGATCACCTCCTTTTTCAATTCTCTGCTTGCTCCTTAAATATAGGAATTACACGAAGTTTCATTTTGGACTTTTAAACTCTTCTCCCTTATGTGAGCCTAGCCTGTATGAGTTATCCATTCTCTAGGACTAATGTTGTCATTTATATGTTAGGAATTTTTCAAAGCTTTGTCTCAGATTATGAGCCTGGGAAAATGAGGAAATGAGGAAAGGAGAACAAATGTCAAGTATTATGGTCACACAGCAAAATTGATGGCCCCTGCTGACTTGATTTTAAGAATGTTATTCCTAGATGACTTGATGTTTTATCTGTAAACAAAATAAATGGAGCTAAGATACCTGGTGTCTAATGAGTGAATGTCAAGAACAAACTTAGAAAATTTGTTCCACGTAAGATGAAACAGTCTTAGGAGCAATGGACCATTTAAGAATCTGCACTGATGATGACACAGGAAGAGCCGAGTATAAAATAACGGCATCAATGGAAAGAGGGACTGCTGTGGTCTGCGTCCTGCTGACTCAGACGATGTTTTGAAACTCAGCTCCTCTAACTTTCCCTACAACAAACAACATTTTCAGGGATCCAGAACTGGAAAGTCATAGACCTGGGGTGATCACCAGCGTTGTGTTTATTGTCTACTAGATCAATCCTAAGGGATAATGCCTGACCGCCGAGAGAACCATGCCCTGGGATGGATGGCGACAGCATTGCTCATTATTGATCAATACGGTTGGGTTTGAGATGATTGGGGCAAGCTGCTCCTCTTCCTCTTGTCTATTCCCCCTGGCTAGTTGACCATCCAGAATCTGGGGTGATACTGATATACCCATCTTTGATCGTGATTGCACTTCTAGGATCCAGATGAGAATGAACACATTTCTGATATTTCCTCATGTATGCTCCACTGACATCTCATCTCCACCTGCATACTTGATCGTCATTAATGGAATTATCATCTGCTTGACAGCCCATTATAAACCTCCAGTTCATTTCTCCTTCTCTATTCACCTGCTCACATCCCACGGTCTTCAAGTTGTTTCCTTTTTATTTCAAAAGTGTCTTCCTTCCTCCAGATCCTTGCGGTCACTCTCCTGGCTCTGGCCCTGGTCACCTCACCTTGGTTTCCCCAGCATTAGTCTCTTCTCTGGAGTCCAATCTCCACTTTGTTGCCAAAATTGCTCTTCTGAAGTTCAGATCTGATCATGTCATTTCTGCTCCTCAAAAACCTTTAATGGCTGCTCTAGAGTACACAACAGAATCCAAACTTGTGAATATGATAGAAGACCCCAAATCTGTTTCCAACCTCTTTGTTTTTCCTGGCTTCATTTCCTCTGACCCACCTATGCTCCAGATACACCAAACAAATTCATGTTCTCAGAATGTGTACTTCACTCATGCTTTTACGAGTACCTCTCTTTCAGAAACCCCCTTCCATTCCCTTGTCCTTCCCAGACTCCCTTTTCCCATTGGTTTTTGTGTAACCTTGAGTTTCTACCAGTTACCACTGTTTGCCCTGGGCTGTGGTGTGTTGTGTATGCTCGGTCTCCCTCACTTGACTCTTGAATGCCTTGGGGGCACGGGACCTTGAGGACGTAGCACTCAATAAGTGTTTGTGGCATTGACTGATTTTCTGTTTAAAAAGGTGCAAACATTATGAGACTACTCTAGCTACAAGTGTAGAAAAGACAGCAGGATGTGGGAATTGGATTCCTTGAGCCTGAGAACCTTCTGTGGGGTTAGTCTGGTTGATAGCAGGACACACAAGGAAGAGTGAGTGATAAATGCCCCTTTCCGTGCACAGATGTATAAAGGAAAGGACCTTCAGGACTTCGTTTCTGTCAGATTAAGGACACAAAACGGGGACCTAGGGAGGGATTTGGTGAGAAGAGATTGATGAAGGGATTTCTTTGGACAGAGATGCCATGCTGTCTGTGAGTCACATTTTCATTTTGGGGGAGATGTGGAGAGGTGCTGCCTTCATTCCATGAAGGTTGATTTAAAAAAGGATTCAAATGCTTGGAGAGCACTGAAATGTACTCCCCGACGTTGGGAGACACTAGATTTCACCACCAGACCAGAGGGGTCTGATGACTCTGGTTGTAGGGCCCAAGGAGTGCTGCTGAGTTGGAAACTGGCTCCACTCCTAGAGTTAATAAGTAGGTAATACATGAGGGCCAGAAGAGGGCCATGGAGGAGACGGAGATGGAGAAAATTGTCTAATGCCACATCTAGTAAGGCTGCCTGCATGGGAGAGAAGCCTCAGCAGAAGAGACTGGATGCCCACTGAGAAAGAGAAAAAATGCTTAAACCACCTTCCCTTACTTCTCCTTACTCACCAAGTTTTATACCCAGAGGGAAGCAAAAACAGCATCTCTCAGGAAAAAGAGAAAGTGAGTCCACAGAGAACACAGAAGGGCTATACCCCACACCCAGTGCAGGCTTGCAACCGAGGCCAATCCATGCCGGGAAAGAGTACAGATCTTACACCATCATTTTCAGGGTTTTGATTCTCCCATGGGATGGACATTTTAATTTCTGAATTGGGACTCTTTTTTATAACAGATTCTTTTTATAACCAGAATGTTATTATCTAAGAGTGTCTAAAACGTCCTGAGTGTGCCCAAGTCTTCAGCTTGAGGCAGGATTTCTTCCATAATGTTTAAAGGAACTGTGAGAAACAAAAATAAATTTGTGTTTTGAGCACAATTCACATGAGTCATGCTTGTCAACACATTGGTTACACAGGAAAAGACCAAGTATTGGTACTTTGGTGACTGTATAGTAAGTGCTTTCTGATTTTTCTACAGGTAAAGTAGAAAAGTGGCTGAGAAGTCATCCTTATATCTATTTGTATCTTAGTTTTCTGATGCTAATGAAAATCAATAGATTTTTGTTTACTAATATTAAACATCAAATAAGACAATCTGAAGTGTACATTCCACATCTAAAGCTTAATCAGACATTCTTGTATTTTATGCTATGAATTGCAGATCCTTGTTTCATAAGGAAAATCTAAAAGACATGCCATGTTTATAGTGAAAACAAGAAATTTAATTCAGTTACTGGTGTCATAAGAGAGAAAGAAAAACAGCCGTTAAGAAAGCTGCCTGGTGTGGGAAGCAAGGGTGATGTTAAAATATTTAGCAATTGGTATACTAAGTTAATATATACATTAGAAAAATTTATTTTATTCTTTAAAGAATGTGAATGATGAAATTACTTGTCAAGTGATGTGTGTTGTAGCACAAAGAGTTCATCTAATTTTCCCAATAATTTCCAAATACATTGATGATTATTAGAAGTTGTTTGTTGATCTTTGCTTGGCACACATGTTACTTGCTAAATGATGCTTTTGTATGAGCCATGACATCATATAAAGAACAGCATAAAATTGTTCCAATGACTTCTTATTTAATTGCCATTGGATGACTTGTATTTACAAAAAAAAAGAGTGAGAAAATGTTGCATTACATAAATGATATTATTTATGACTGATAATTCTATTTCATCATTTGCTGAATTAGCAGCAAATATGTGAACATTTTTCTGGTCTTTGTAATGCTGAGATTTTTATGCAATATAGTACATTTGGTATCTTTATTAATGACTGTTACGAAGCTATTAGAATGTTCAATTAGATCAAGTCTAATCCATTAGGCCCGACGAGACATTTTAGAGTGCTAGGGTACAAATTCTGACTCTGCTTGTTAAATTTTAAACAACCTCTCTATGCCTCAGTTTTCTCATTTGTAAAATGGGGACACTGTTAATTACAGTACTCATAGGAGTTAGGTGTTTATAAGGATGCCTGGCACAAACAATCACTACACAAGTGTACAATTAATGTTGTTAATGCCCACTTCATTTGGACTTTCGGTGGGCTTGAGGTAGAGGTGAATTTCAACAGGGACCATAACAAGGATTTACCTTAGATACCGGTTAGCCCCACATTGCGCCATGGGGCCTATCTATTGCTCAAAACCTCCTTCTCTGGTTGGCCTCAGAAGCTCCCATTACCTCCTCAGTGCCTATTGCCCATACCTATACTCTGGTAAGAGTTAAAAGTCCTGTGGTGATTGCGGTTGCTATAAGCAATCACCTGAGGGAAGTTCTGGAGGGGAGGGTAGATGATGAAGACGGGAAGCAGGTGATCATAGCTAAGGGATGGTTATATGAGCACCAGGTATTTGCTCCCAGGATGCCAAAAAAGGCACTGTGTCTTCTGTGGGACTCCAGTCTTCTTTTGCCTTGTGGTAGGCAGGCAATGCAGAGACAGGATTGCGGCGGGGTGGCTGGCAGGCCAGCAGGCTGCCAGGTGCCAGCATAGACCATTGGGCTTCTTATAAAAGCTGGAGGGGGAACAGACCCCCTAACAGGGGGGGTCTTAGTGGTGGTGTCTGGAAGGCAGGACTTTTGGGGAGCTTAAACAGGACCTTGGAGGCTCTTTGCTGTACCAGCCATTAACTTTATGGATGCTTGAATTGGAAGATGTCTGTGGAGCCCAGGGTCATAGGCCTGGGTGGCCAAAGATGGGTGTTGGTAAGGAGGAGGCTTGGGCAGCAAGTTTCTCAATTCTGTAGCAACTTATTCAGCTGAGTAAGGCACACACAGAGTGTGCCAAAAAATGTACACACATTTTAAGGGGCAGCCAGATGGCTCTTAACAACAAGGTTGCCATTTCAAGTCCCACATGGGATGGTGGGCTGCACATCCTGCAACTAAAGATTGAAAATGGCAACTGGACTTGGAGCTGAGCTGTGCCTTCCACAACTAGATTGAAGGACAACGACTTGGAGCTGATGGGCCCTGGAGAAACACACTGTTCCCTAATATTCCCCAATAAAAAATTTAAAAAAAAATGTATGCACATTTTAAGAAAGGAAAATCCTGCATTAAACTTGTTAATAATATACACCAATAACAAAAGATGAATACAAGTCATATTTGACTTCTACAATGACAAGAGGTGTTCAAAGTGGTTACCATCAGTGTAACTTTAATACAGTTTTTTCCTTTCTTAAAATGTGTATACGTTTGTTTGAAACTGGCTGAATATCAGCCCTGTGTTTGAGAACATGTGACTCTCTTGACAAGGTTAGAATATCTTTCCACTATGCCTTTCTTTACTTCCAAAAGTAATAATAGACAAATATCCTATAAGTTCAGGCCTACTGAGTAAGTTGATAGTTTTTGTCATTTCTCACTCGTCTATGTGATTTTTATTTATCGTAGGATGGGAAAACAAGGAAACAAACTTCACTGTATTATCCCTTTTTCTGTAATGATATAGGTGGGAGCGGAATCTTAAATGTATTTATCATGGACATGAAAGTTACCCGTTGCTACTGTCAGATAAAAGTACTACTTAAATGTTTACTTTCTTTTTCATTGAGAAAGCATCAACATCTATTAACTAGTGTTTTCTCAGACTCCCAGTCTCCCTGAGGATTCTGATCTGACCCAACCTGACCTTTTTCCTCCCCGACTCTAGGATTAGGGGCTTCTTCTTTTGGGTTTTTGTTTCACAGAATGAGGAAGAAATGAAGGAGAGAAAGACAAGTAGGTCTAGGCCAGAGGTTATAACTACTACAGAGTCTATTGCCTGCAGTAATGAGTAAAGTAAAGTGGGCTGGGAGTAATAACAAGTAGGTGGGGACTGCAGCCAAGTGGAGGAACCCATTGACCAGCTCCGGCTGATTGTAATCATGAGAGAATGAAGGCCCAGTGCTGCCACATGTTTTCACTTTTCAAACATCCAAATCTGGTGTGTGTGTGTGAAGTCTCTTGAGTTTAAAACACTGTTCAGGCCAGCATGGCACATCGGGAAGCCACAGTCTATTACCTCAACCAGGCCTGGGGCAGGAGATGTGAATGGAGTTTGAAGGAGTAGACATGGGAAAAGCTGTGGTGTATATGTGACAGAAAGGCATGAGAGCAAAAGGGGGCTTCAGGAGTATGTCTGTGACGCTCCTTCAATATACTCAGGAAAACCTAGTGAGGACAGTGTTCTGGAACAATTCTGGGTTGCTGCGCTGTGTGCTTTTGACAGCATTCCGACTTGGATTTATTTGGGTTGTAGTTCTACAACTAAGTGCCACGTTGTAAAAAGGAGAGTTCCTTCTCCCTCCCCCCATACTACATAGAGCATTATTTTGTTACCCTACATTATATCTGAGTTTCTTGTCTCTTCTCAAGGCAAGTAAATTCTTCTTTGCCTTGTTAGTTAATAAAAAGGAAATAAGATTTTCACTGTGATTTATGTGACCAGACAAATAAGTACCTTAATTCATTGTCGTTTAAAGACTTCCTGGAAGGACAACGTGGATGTTAATTTAAAAAAAAAAAGTTATTAAAGAGAAACTCTAATGATTTTGGCTATAATGTACCAAATCTGCTTTATTAGCAAAGGAAGGCTGAATAGAAGGCAATGGAACCATTGGTAGGAGAAGTAGGCTTCAGCCAAACTAGAAAGATAGGAGATCTGGAAAACTTCCAATACAAAATTTTTTCCACCATTCACAAGTTTCTACTACTTGGTAACTAAACTCTTTGACATTAGAGTTGATGATGTTGTCTCGAGTAGCCCTTTTTTTTTTTTTGACACAACTACCTGATACCACACACAAAAATGAACTCAAAATAGATTAAAGGCTTGAATCTAAGACCTGAAGATACAGAGGAGAAAGCACAGGCACTAACCTCATGGACCTTGGTCTCAAGGGGTCTCGTGAACTTTACCACAAAGGCAAGGGAGATAAAAGCAAAAATAAATGAATGGGACTATATCAGACGAGAAAGCTTCTAAACAGAAAAATAACAATAACAACAACAACAAAAAGCAACCGAAAGAATGGGAGAAAATATTTGCAAACAATACCTCTGATAAGGAAGGGGCAAATACGCCAAATCTATAAAGAACTCATACAACTCCACAACAACAACAATACAATCTTATTAAGAAATGAGCAGAGGACCTAAGAGACATTTTTCCATGGAAGATATACAGATGGCCAACAGATATGTAAGAAAATGCTCAACGTCACTAAGGGGAATGCAAATCAAATCAAAACCACAATGAGATACCACCTCACACCCATTAGGGTGGCTACCAACAGTAAGATAAGAAATAAGTGTTGGAGAAGATGTGGAGAAAAGGAACCCTCGTACATTGCTGGTGTGAATGTAAATTGGTGCAGCCACTACGGAAAACAGTTCCTCAAAAAATGAAGAATAGAGCTACTATATGCGCCAGCAATCCCGCCTCTGAGTAACTATGAGAAAAATTTGAAAGCACTTTTTCATAAAGATATATGTTTATCGCAGCATTATTTACAATCACCAAGTAGTCTTAGGACTAATTCTTACCTGTTAGTGGGCTGCAACCAAGTTCTCTCCCCTTCAGCATATTAGCAAGGGTTGGATGAGCTGAGTGCTTCTCTAACTGCAGATGTATCACCTCCCGGAATGTTATAAATCGGTCTGGGGTGGGGCCTGAAAATTTTCATTTCTAACAAGCTCCAGGTGAAGCCTGAGCACAATTTGAGTGGCAAGAAGCTAACGAATAAATGAAGATACAGAATAAGGTCTATGGATGTACAGGATGTCTGTTCTTCCGACCTGCAGAGCCTCCATTCCTCTCTTTTCTGGCTGTAGCAGCCTGACTTGACTTTGGAAGGAACATTTCCTCTCTACTATTAGTTCATGGAGTTCAGATAAGGCCACTCCTCGCTTTACTCTCCTCCAATCCCAACAACCTGCAATGGAGTGGATATGTGACCCAAGCCTGCCTGGCCATTCAGCACAAACAAGCAGCTGACACAAATAGTTCAATGGTTTCCAGATCCTGGCTTGTGGTTAGTGCTACTGGGAAAGAGACTTTCTTTGTAGGTTGTGAAACCTGGAGCTTCCAGTGACCATCATGATGGGTGGGGGTGCCTGCCAGTTAATGAAGCCAACACAGAGGAAGCAGAACTAAGATTTGGAAAAACAAAGATTCCTGATGACATCTTTTGAGTGCCTGGATCCATCCAGGCCTGAAGCAGATGCTCCTAACTAGTTGGTTACTTGAGTCAATAAATTTGCCTTTATGCTTAGCCGATTTGATTTGAGATCTGTCACTTGCAGCAGATAGTAATCCTGCTAGTAGTAATAATAATAATGGTAGTAATAATAGTAATAGTAATAGTAGTAGTAATACTGCTACGGTAGTGCTAGGACCTGACACATAGTAGGGTTTCAGAGGATAATTGTAGCCTTCTACTTACAGTTTTCTTTTGTTGGATATATGTCTCCAAAGAATATATACACATTTTGAGAAGGGAAAAACTATATTAAAAATTTAATACTCAATATATACCGATAATAAAAGATGAATACAAGTCACATTTGACTTCTGCAATTACAATAGGTGCTGTGGGGACAGAGCCCCAGAAAGCAGTTTCCAGGCTCTCGGCCTCATGTGGAGAGGTGCTGGCTCAGATAGTAGATGGCCGTCAGCTGTGGCTGAATGGCCATCAGCTGTAGCCATTAAGCCATTGGCCACTGATATAACTGCCTTGGCTACGGAGGGGAGCCGAGGAGAGTGAAGGAGGAGACTGAAGGAGAGTAAGGAGAGTCGAGGAGAGTTGGTCGGGTGGCAGCAAAGCGGACAGCAGGTCGCACGTCGTGTAAACCCAGCCTCCAGTGAGACCATAGTGGTATGACTCCCCTACCTATGGCTCCGTGGGTGTTCCTTTTTGGCCTCACCATGTCCTGCGTTCTTATGTGGGGAGCGGGAGCAGAGACCCCACAGGCCGCCCCACTGGACACCCCGCACGACAGGGGCTCAAAGTGGTTACCATCAGTATAATTTTAATACAGTTGTTTTCCTTTCTTAAAATGTGTATACTTTTTTTTGGTACCTTCTGTGTGTGTGTGTGTGTGTGTACTATATATAAAGTATGTGTATATATATATATATATATATATATATATGGTGTGTACACACACACACACACACACACACACACACACACACTGCATCTCCATACAAACAAGGGAGATACATGTATTTTCTTTCCCAGAGAAGAAACAATCTGAAACTATTAGTTAGATGACAAGCAATTTTATTTTGCAAAACAATCACTATACAGCAACAAATACATTTGCAAATTTTGATTGAAAAACATGAACTAACTACAACCAGCCATTGAAGAAATGCCTTTCTATGGTAACAGGCTCTAGAATTATCAGAAGAAAGAAACCCCCCACAGATTTGTAGCGGAGCGTTGGAACCTTGGAATCCCAGCATAGAGTATACATTTTGTTGATATTTTTTTTCTTTTTGCTAAAGTTGAAGTAGATTTTTATAATTGATATTTTCTGAGGTCAAAAATAAGCTTTTTCCTGCAGAGGGACTTGCCCTCAACCTACACACCAAGGCTAAAAATCCTAGGAGTAAAAAAAAAAAAAAAAATAAAAAAAAAAATCAATGCTGATTTTAGCACATCAATCTTTCAAGGAATGCCTAGAATTGGCCTTTCCAAGCCATAAATCTACTTTTTGTTTTTTTGGTTACTTAGACCATAAATAGTTTATTTCCCTCCTTTTGTGACATGAAAACTATAAGAAAAACTATAATTACAGCTAAGTCAGAATCAACCATGTTGAGATTATTTCTTTAGTAATACTGACATGATGTTATATTTTGGTTGATGATCCCATTTCCTGCTGTATTATGATATGAGTATGTGGAGAAGGCCAACTGCCATCACTACATTTTTCCATTTAACAAAGTTCTCTCTTTAACCTCTTCAGCCATACCTAGTTGATGTTGCACAGGTGTCTTGCTTGTGGGTGGGATTTCAGCCCATCACCCTGCTGGAACTCAGCAGGAGAATCCAGAGAGAGTTGGTTCCTAAGTGAACATGGCCTTTGAAACTCATCATAAACTCGGATCTTTCCTGCATTATTGTAAGGTATTCAATTATTGGTTGCAGGCGACCCAGAGAGATGAATTCACTGAAGTTGGCCTTTTAACTCTTCACAGCTCTGGATTACTTATGTATCTTTAAACAGGTTCTCAAAGGCTAAAGCGAGAGAGAAACTGGCATTAATAGATCTAGAATTGGAACTATGAAGCTATAATTTCTAGATCAGCGTATGGATGTCCCCACAGAGTGGTGCTCAAAAAGCTTAATTTGTGCCGTTAATCTTGAGAGTGAAGGCAAGATGGGTTCCACCACTTATCCCCATAAGAAGACATTTATCCTGCATGTTTCTCTCTTTTACTGGTACAAATGATCAGTTTCTTTTTGATAAACATATAAAGAATCACATTTCCATACAAAGGAAGAGCACTTATTATAATTTTGCTGTCATTTGAAATAAACATTTGTTTTAACGCCAAATCCAATAACAGTGCTTGCTTTATATAATCTTTATTTTGGATGTGTCTTTGTAAGAAACTGAATTTTAATATGTAGAGCATGTTCACTTATTCTTAACTTTTACAAAAAAAAACGTAAACCAAGTTGAAAATACTTGTTTCACTTGTTAAACCTGTTCTAACCAGCTATTAACTTCTTTCCTGAGAACTTCAACCACCTAACACTATCAAACATGTAAGAAAATACCATAAGTCCCCACGTGACTGTTCTTTCTTCTCCTGTTTTCTGGTACATTTCAAGGGAAGGTGATGGACAAAATGTCCAGATTGGTCAAATCAGACCTCATAGAAATTATCTGGCAGGAAACAGACACATCCACAGTCCTATTTAGTAGTTTCTAACATCTTGATTGTTGTCTAAAATAACTGATTTATAAATAGTTTCAGACATGTTTGCCTATGTAAAACCTCTTGGTTGAGAATGAATGGTACACATTTGCTCTTAGAGTTTCTTTTGTGGAAATCAAATTGGTTGCAATATCCAGTGAGTCACAAAACGGCATCCATGTCTCTGTCTTTGCATTTCTTGGCTTCTTTCTTAAATGCTACTGTACTTCCTCTTTGCCTCATCCATGCTCATCATTTCTTCCCTTATATTCAGGAATTGATTTGGCTCAAACACCTACCAGATCATCTGCCTGTAACTGTTCAGATCCAACCCACTAGCCCCGAGCAAGAAAAAAAATAGATAAAATACTAAAATACATCCACTCAGCCTGGTAACTCATTGCCTTATTCAGGCCATTGACTAATTCATTGCTTATTCATAAGTCTAAGATGAATGATTTGTGAGAGAAATTAATTAATTGATTTGTGATTTCTAGACTGTATCTAAAGCTAGAACAGTATTATCTACTGATTAGTAACGCTAAGTCATACAGTATTCCTGTACAGAGTGCAACTTTGGAGTCCTGAAAAAACTGATTTAGATATCTGCATCTCAAATGTTTTGTGGCCATACTTTCTCAAAATACTGTATTTTTCCTTTCTGGTCGAGGGATCTTTACTTGGGTAAAGAAGGCAAATACCTTCTATCAGATAATTTAATAACCTGGTACTATTTGAAAGAATGGGATAATGTCCCAAATTCCCACTGTTAGTTTCAACTTTAGCAAATGGAAAAAAAAAAAAAAAAAAGGGAAGAAGAAATCTTAACAAGTCCTTCATGAATGATTGGAGAAATAAAACCCAAACTATTCCATGATTCAAAATGAGATAAATCTATAATCTTAAACCGACAATCTGTAAACCCTTTTATGTATAACTGGACCCCCCCCCACAAACTCCATGTTGGTGAAAGCAAAGAAAAATAAATTTTTCTAGCATCACGGGAGACTTGTATCTGGCACTAAAACAGGGTTACAGCTTTGAGTTGTTACAGAAAGCAACTTCATGCTAAAACTTTTTGTCTTTTTAATGTATTTTTTTTTTAAATAGGGAAAGAACCCTGCTAACATCTACTTTCACATACCTAAAATTGCAACACCAAAGGGTGCAGGAGACACAGATACTGTGAATAAGGAAGTATAATATTCAAGTATATGAGGAAGTATCACAAATGGCCACAGAGAAATATATATATATATATTTATATCTATAATACTGTATCAAACAGATGAAAAGGGGGTGTGAAACTGGTAGTGTGGACACAAATCTAGCTGATCAACTTACATTCTAATCAGACACGAGTCCATCCTAATGAAAGTGCTTCATTCCTAATAGAGCACTTTTATACCACTTCCTCAACCACAGCTCAAATGCTTTGTACCTATTTTTTAATTAGTTAAATAATTTATTGAACTGACTTATACTCTGATATAATTATCCAGGTCCCAAATGTTAATAACTTAATTGAATCTTTCTTCCCATTTATACAAAATAACACTTAAAAAAAAAAAAAACTTATTTCTTACATGCTCTTCCCTTCCTGCAGTCAGACTCCTTGATTTAATTTAACCTGTAATAAGTTACAATGGGCAGCTTTTATCTTTTCACCCAGCAACAGAATAGTGAAATGAGCAGCTTGGATTTTAACAAGGCCTTTCAGAATGTAGTGGATAGCCTTCAGGCACATGAAAGGTAAAAATGCAATTTTTAAAATCATAATACTCCATGCAAAACAGAGCAGAGCAAAAATAATCGTCCAATTGTATTCATGTAAAGCCAGTGTCTTCCTGTTGCAAATGGAAATCAAGTCAATTTCTGCATATACTATTCATTTTTTTATAAAATTGTAACAATTACTAGAGTTTGGGAATGAGATTATTTATTTTATAGTTTGTAAGGAATGAACATAACACCTGCTCAGAGCCCACTCCTGCCAAGAGCTCATGCCTAAATATTATGACTTCGAAGCTAAATGAGAAATATTCACAAGCCCTGCTTAGCGAGTGCAGCAGTGACATCCTCGGCCAAAGTGGCAAGCTGAGGGGATTCGAGCAGGTTGATGCTTCCCGAAGAGGAGACGTTGCTGAGTCGTCGGGGGGATGCCACACTGGATCTGCCTGGGGACTGTGTGATGATCTCAGCCCCGTGGTCCACACGGGCCTTAGCGTGCTCTCTGAAGTTCAACTTTTGGCTGTCAATCTGTTCAAGACAAGCATCAGTCCTCATTAACTCCAGTAGCTTAACTGGCCCTTAGCTATTTCTCCCGATCCCAGAACAGATGTTAATTTCACTTCTATTCAGCTCAGCTATTCCCTACTTCCTATATATCCAAGTCTCAATCTGGGACCCATTTTGATGAGTATTTCAGAAGAATTGAATAAAAAAAGGCAAAGTCGGCTCAGGACTTTATATCTTACCTTGACATTACCACCGCCAGGTACATGGTGAGCATTGTCAAGTGAACCAACTTTAGCTTGGGCCTTTTCTTTGAAATCCAGCTTTACACTTTCAATTTTCACACGCCCACCACCTAGGAGAGGAGAAAGGCTTTTAAATGTCTTGCTAAAATTAAATTTTATATTTATGGTAACTGTTTCCAAAAAAATGATTATAGGAGATAGACCATCCCAAACAACAAGCTTAACTAACTCTACTATACCTCTGTCCATGGATGTGAAAGAAATCTTTTATAATTTCTGGTCCTTAACATTTTCCCCTATCATCCAAGATAATGAAATCCTTTTTTGTACCATTATAATTACTTTACATATCGGTACCTTTCTTCTCTACCCATGTCTAAACTAAGATATCAGGGAGGTTTCTTTTATCTGTAAATAAATACCCTAAAAATAACACAATGAAAATACATTATTGCTTCCTTTCTAAAACTTGGGATATTTAGTTTCTTATTCCAATGGGAGCAAATTATATTGAGATGAAGCTCTTCTTTATTCTTCTTCATGGTAATAGGTCACTTGTCCAAAGAACTATTAGGCTAGAAATACATAGGTAATACATTCACTTGTTAATTTTCAACATTACTAGCTTGTCTCACAAAACAGGAGTTAGGAGGTAAGTGTAACGAGTAAGCTTTAAGAGCTTCCCATTTTAATTAGTAGATGGAGCCATAGGAAGAGAATCTTAGGAGATCCAATTCTTGTACAGATGTCATAAGAACTACCTGACATAGACTTTGATCTGCTAATATTAAGACAGAGTTTTGACCATGCCATTTTCCTAATTGCTAATTAGTCTGAAACTTGAGGATCTGCTGATAAATGAGAGTGCCACGAGCCACGCTTCAGTGTGGTCTTTCAATCTCTGCATGGCTTCCTGCCTTTCTCAAGCTTGCAAATAAAAGTTCACTCTGGGTAAGTATTTGTTGTCCTTCAGCTTGTCCTTGAACACTTCTGTGTGTCTGCTGATGTCTCTTATCTGGAGAAAAGCTGGATTAGAGTCCTTTACCTACCTCCACGTAAGAGATTGGCTTTCACTTTCATTAGCAAGTTGGTTTTGGTTGTATGTATTTTTTTGGAATGCCATTGGTAAGCGATGTGATCCTCTACTATTATTGCATCCTTCTTGGGATTTTGATTTGGGAAAAAATACATAAAGAACTCTATGGAAATATGGACATTGTTTCTTTTTTTTTTAAATTGTGGAATCTTTATGCTTATTTATCTTTGCAGATCAAAGAGAAAGGTCTGTTAAGATTTCACAGGTCTGTTAGATCTTGTGTTGTTTTTCTCATGAAATACCCAGATAATTAGATTAGCTCCCAACTACCTGGCCAGGAACCCTTTAATATTATACAGTATTATTGGATGGCATTTTGAAGGTACATCCATTCATTCTTCTTCTGGAGGGTTAGGATGTGCATGATGTTATTTAACTCATGCTTACAGGAGACATATAGCTATCCTTCACTCAAAATATGCAATTACTGCAGGAAACTTTACCTGGCCATCTGCATCACACTTGTTGGTTGTGATGGGATTAGTGTGATTCATAAAACACTCTTATCTTGGTTAGAGGCTAGAGGACATATAAGCTTCAACTAGATGAGATTGACTTTCTTGGGACCTTACTTTTGTATTTTTTTGGTAGCCTCTAATAGAAATTGCCTTTTCAAGCTTACTTTTATGATTATATGTTGTGTCAATATAATCTTGTTAAAATTTTTGTTGAACTGTATCTTAAGAGAGAGAAAAAATAATGTAATATCGACCCAAAATATGTTCGGAAAAGGAAGCTTGAGAAGTCCATTTTTGTTGAAGTCCTACTAGAAATTTTTAAGCAACTGTTAGAAAAGCCCATTTGAATTTAGATATATGGGCCTTTGGTTCTGAAGGATTCTGGCACCCACCAGGAGCAGTATAATCTTTGTCAAGCTTCATATGTCCTGAAGTGAAGTCAGTAAGACCAGATATTTCAATCTGTACCTCCAGGTGTTAAGCTGTTCATTTACCATCTCCTTAAACGTTCCCCATTCCAAAGTAACTTCGTGAAAAACTTGCTGTTGTCAAGGATGTTTGTGCTAACACTTCTTTATGAATTTAGTCATCTGATTGCATTATTATAGAAATTAAGATCTAGATTTAGAAATAGGTGGGAGTCCATGACAATAGTCTTTCATGACCAGTAAATCTTACACTTTCCTTTTCTACGTAAGATTTTTCTGTGCATGAAAACCCCCGGTCAATTTAACTAATTGTATACTTACTGTCTGGAATTAAAGAATCCAATATTTTGTTTTGTATTCTGGAAGAAAATAGCATGGCCACGTACTTCAGTGACATTGTTGACATAGCAGTACAAAGTCAGCTAAGTGTTTGTAGGTTTGAGTTATACACAGGGGAATTGTGAAGACAGGCAGTATGTGGCCATGTCCCTGCCGCCTTATGAGTGACAGAAGCTAATTCAAGGGTAGCAGTTCTGAAACGAGTAACGGAGATTCCATATGTGTAGTTTCTAACTTCTTGACTTGCTTTATGAATACCTTTTGCCAAAGTAAAGCCTGATTTCTAGACATTTACCCATCTAATGCATTTATCCATTTTGAAATGTATTCTATTCACCTTTGTTTTTCAACTAATAGATGCTTCTTAATAATCTTCTCATGGTCAGACATCTAATTGGGCTCAAACGTTCTTCTACCTAGTTTCTGATAACACTTGAGACAATCTTAAATAGAAATAATCTATTACCTGGTTTAATTAAGATGCTGAGCATAGATGATTAAAACCAATTGCTTCCTCTTGTCCTTTTATAATTCAATTATATATACAAATTGTATCAAAATATTCTCAGGAAAATTACAAATTAGACAATTGTCCATTATTTATATTATGTATATGTCAAGGTGGAATTTAGCAAAAAATATATAATACATGATACTCAGAAAAAATGACTCATCATATGTTAGATTCATACTTTAAAGAGGGAAAAATCGCTAGCAAGTCTGAACATGAATTCTTCTTTAGAGCACTAGTCCTATGAGCTATTCTAGAAAAACAAAAGGTCCATGGTGAAATAAGTTGGGGAAGCATTGCATTATCCTGAGGTTTCATACTGTTTATTGACCTACTATTGGATCTGAGAAATTCAGCAGATAAATACATTTCTTCAGCTTTGCTTAAGCATAATCCTTATTTCACGTTATGTAGAAAAAAACAAGTTTATGAAAAATCTTTAGAAATGCTGCTTTTAGTCTATGTAATTATGTAAGGATACATGTCCCAATGTATTTTAAAGAGCTTCAAAAACAAGCATGTTGAGTACCTGGAGATAAATGCATCATATATACCTTTTAATTTTTAACCTGTCCTGTAATGTATGGCCTGTTTGTGGTAATTGTTTACTTGTCCCAATGAAGATGCCCAAATTTCTAACTTAAGTTTTTGTTAATAAAAGCATTAAGTATCAGGATTTTGAAACATCCTTCCCATTAGGTATTTCACAACAACAAAAATTTTGATTGTCAATTTCTTAAATCCAATTTAATATTTCTCAAGCTACTAAAAAATATTTATTTACCTGGCCTGTGACGGATGTTCTTCAGAGAGCCACATTTGGATGTCACATGGCTTAGGTCTATCTTCTTGGTAACAATCTGTACCTGTGTGAAACACACAATATGTGCCTAAAATAGTCTAGACCTGGACAAGCCCCCAAGCTCATACATAAAATCTAGAAACATCCAAACTCACAACAACATATCCAGGAACCCAAACTGAAATACATACACACACAGGAAAACATAATCTCCCATACGTCCTCCCACATGTTTGATTGGAAAGAAGGACCCAAGTGAAAGAAAATCCTAGAATAGAAGATTTTATTAGTAGAAAAGAGATTGTGCCATGAGGATAAAACACCTGGGTTAATAAAGCAAGCTTCCACTCAGAGAAAGAAGCCACACCATGTTCAACTTTTCCATAAGCAAAGAGACAAGTAAAGAGATGAGTTATTTTTTAAAAAGTGACTTTTACATCAAAGTGACCCACATTGCTCATAGTTACAAGAAGACCAACATTGCTTTAAGATATAAGAAGAAGACAGCTTTAAAAATGCTTTTCTAAAATATTATTGTCATGTCTTGGCTAAATGGAATTTTTCTTGGGGACCAAAATTTAAAATGATAGAAACATTTTTTTTCCTTTCTTTGTGTTTTATTGAAATTATTACCTCACCCAATATTTGAAACAGTGCTTCTCCAAGTGTGGTCAATTGTCTATTTGCATTAGAAGTACATGGGAATTATTGAATGGGAAAGTATGGAAATGGGGCCAGGGAATCTGTATTTTTGAATAAGCGATTCTTCTCCAGAGGAACGTTTCAGACTATTGTTTTGGATATTAGAGGCTTCCCTCCTTACTTTAAGATTGTTAGTGATCTCAATGTATTCCTTTCCACTTAGGAATTCTGACCAGCAGCACCTGCAGCAGAGGATAGCTGCGTCTATCCTCTGATCCCCTCAAGCGATTTACCAGGACTGACACTGCTTCTGTGAGACTATCAGGTGGTGTGCATAACAGGGCGACAGGGAGGAGGATGACTTTGGCCAAGTAAATCCTGGCTCTGAGGCTTAGTCCAGCATCCTGGAGGAACCCGGCAAACCTTGCTATGAGCTTCCCATGACAGTGACATTTTTCTCAGTGGAGCTACTTCAAGAATCAGGCGACAGCTCCTGGAGAAAGCACTTAATTGTCTCTTTCACTGACTCCATCTCTGCCGTTGAAGAGCAAGCAGCCAAGAGTTATTAGACAGGTGAGAATTCTGGTTTTGATGCTCTATAAATTACTTGAGTCATAAATGGCCAGGACCTGAAGTTTAGGTGACAGGATCTGGCTTGAGTTTGCCTCTTTCAACTCTGCCTCAACTACATTTGAGAAACAGGGATTCATCCTTCCCTTCCTCTCATAGGATATTATTTCCACTCAATTTAAGAGAGAAAAAAATCCCATCAAGACGTATATACTGGGACTTGAATCCTTTCACTTTGAATTACAGATGAACCATGCTTCCAGTTTTGTACAATTCCCAGTGGTATCCTAACTTTCATGAATAATGAAACACAAAAGATTGACATTACACACTTGGGATATTTTCAAGTATATCGGTCTTTGCCTCAAGAGCAATTTAAATGGAGCTAGAAAAGGGTGTGCCCGGATTGCTTTTGCAGGGGGACAGAGGCATTATGAGGATACCCCTTGAAGCTGAAGGCCAGCAAACAAAACTGGCAAGTGAAGTGGGTTTTCCAACCCCCTGAAAACCATGGTGCACCTCGTGAATGTTTACTTCCTCAACAAAAAGCAAGACATCGGCTAATGATTTTACAGGGAAGGATGGGAAGCCCATCACCAAAAATGCAAAGCTGACAGCTCCCAGACCAGGGGAACAGCAACAAGAAGGAGGAGTGTGTTGGGAAGGAAATAGGAAAGGAGACAGGGTGCTGGCTATGCAGATGGCTTCACACAATCAGGATAGCTTTCTAATAGAAGCTTCTACTTACATTTCCGCCCCCAGCAGAATGTGTGATGTTATCCTTGGAACCACATCTGGACTGAACCTTGCTAAAATCGATCTTCTTGTTTAAAATCCTAACCTAAAAGGAATTGGAGGTAACTTCACTGTACATTTTTCTTTCAATATGCTGGGTACAGGGAACCAGAATGGGTAATGCCAAAAAGGCTCTGAACTCCCACCTACCTATGGAATCACTTAAGAGAAAAAACTAACACTGGAACTAAAGAGTAGATCTATCATACAATTCTGAGGCTCTATTGCCTGGTGCTCCCAAGGCTCAAATGTGTGAGAACCTTAGATATCCCAGCTGTAGGCAGGTATAATCTGGAAAGAATGAGAGGAACAGAAAAATAAAATGTGATCATTGGTAAGGAGGAGGCTTCCAATATTGTGGGCAACATTGGGACTCAGGTTCACTCTATGGAAAGGCTAGCAGCACAGCTCAGTGTAGTTCAGCCCAGGATCCTGAAAGATATGCCAGTGCCCAGCCGCCTCCCCCCTTAATCCTGTAGGTCATCACAATTACAAATGACCTAGGACACTTGACTTAACCGTATCATTGGTCCACACACCATAGGTGCGGTTCATAATTGGTCCAGTGAAAGCTACAGGTGAGGTTTCTCATTCATTCAAGGGAAGAACCTCTAGTTTTCTAAGAGGACCAACAAGGCTCTGGGCCTCCTCTGCTGAAAGGGCTTATCCTTATCCGGTTTGGCTCAGTGGCCTTCTGGAACGCCTCTCCGACAACTGCTCATAAATAGACATTCCTATTGTATGGGGGGTGCAGAAGCACTCTTTCCATTTTTAGAGGGGAGAAAACCAAAGACCATTAGTTAGCTGAGTTGTACTAGGTCATGTAGGGGTAGTCCAGAACTTGCTTGCGTCCAACAGATTTGAGGTTAGGTATTTTATTTCTTAGGTATTTTATTTTCAGGAATTCAGCATTCTTCCGGAAGACAATAGCACAACCAGGCAATAGCAAATCCAGATCTGAAAAGACATTCTGGTGTAATGTAATGTGCAAAGTAATAACTCTTGTGATGTGTCTTTGGAATTCTGCATGTCTGGGAGGGCAGATAAGAAATGTAAGCATGGAAAGAAAGGTTTATTTTTGTTGTTGTTTGTTTGATTTTACTTTGTCTAATAGTACTACTCTTCTCCCCCCACCACTCTCCCAAAAGCTGAACAGAAATCGCATTTTCAATGCTTTAGGGGACAATTTACCCTCTTGTATATATAAAAACATAGCTAAATAAATTTATCCTAGATACATAGCTGTGCCCCAAAATAGTATCATATCTCTTGGTCTGCAAAAAAATAAAAATAAAAAATTCAAGAGGATGTGAAACCTGACTGTTTTTGACTAGACAACACTTAAATTGCAATGTCTGCCCAACACTGACAAGACAGCTGTCCCTTACAGGGAAATATCACTAACAACTCTCATTGGCAGCCCAAGGGAAGGGCCTCTTGTCAAAATCTGAATTCAGAAGGCATGATGATCAGGCCACCCTTTGGGGCATAATAAACATCTTAAAAAAAGGGAATCTATATCTAACAATAAGTATAGTTGCACTCTAAGAGTTTCATGTAAACTGCACACGCAGATTCCTTTAAGTCAATAAGGACCATCAAATTTCAAACCACAAAGATAAATTATTTTTAGAAAGGAAATGATTTTGATTTATTATTTCTAACAATAATACTTTTAATTATTCTCCATGAAGATCTAATTATTTTGGCAATGAAATAGAATTCACCAAAGCCATTTTTCTAGTCCTTGGGGATATACAGATTTTCCTATTTTAGTTACAAATTTTAAATTAGAGATCATTACAGATCACCAATCAAGTGACTCGTGACCAAATAATCAAAGCCCAATGTTAAATTTGATCCACTTTTTGCAAAAATGGAAATTCCAAATTCAGTTGTATGAATCTGATTCTAACATTTCATCAACTTTTGCCACTTTTTATGATTTCCCAAACAAATTATTCAAACCCAAAGGGGTCACATACATTGCCAGCATTAGAGATAACTTAAACCTTAAAAACTTCAAACTTTAAGCCTGACTTCTGTTGATTTGCCCCAGATTTTCTAGAGAGTCACAAATTTTCTAGTGAAGGAACTGGCTGGCCTTTTTCAATAGTAGCCTTTCTCAACCTATGTCTCCCCAATCTATGCTGTAAAACAGACCTTTTACATGCATTAGTGGCACATTCTTTATATATTTCCGTATTTGTAGTAGGTCAGAGTATCTCTCTTTTGTCTAAAATGAGCGAAAGTTTGATAGTCACCATTCACGTGCTTGATTGTTGAGTAGATGAAAACAAAACCCGTAGGGCAAAGGATGCTTGATGCTCAGTATATTTTACCCTCTAGCTTGACAACTTGCAACTGAGCACCCACCTAGTCCATGTGACTCACATTTATGCCTCAGAAAAAGGACAATCTTCATGGCAAAGATCTCTAGGATCATTTACAAATAATTAACACCTCAGAGAATTAATTCCACAAATACCAGCAGTTCTCACACAAAAAAATTACATAAAGTAGAAAAATAGATGGCTGTTGCAAAGGATAAAGCTTCACTCAAGGTTAGTTGTTTATCAGAGTTAAGTTTTAACTCTCCATGTTCTATGGATGGATCTAAATAAAATTTAAAATAAAAAAAAATACCTTTCTTTGGGGAGAATTTTCATTGAACTTATATTTTCTTAAAAGCCTATGTCAAAGAAAAATTAGTTTAACATGTTAAAGACTGTCTAAAAATGTATATAACAAACTTCTATTTGGCCAATTAACTAATTTTTTATATTTATGATATGGAAAAAGATATTTGAATAATCATTACCCAAGATTAACTCTACAACACATTTTAATCTTTATCAATTTCTTTCATCCAAAAGTTTTACTTGTACTATTAATGCAAAATGGGGTGATTTGAAAGAGTGACAATCTTTCCTTCTGCATACTTCATAATGGAAGTGAAATGTATTATATCAATCAGCTGGATCATCTTCCTAAAGCTCTGCTTTATTCAAAATTCTCCCAAACTCCCTATTTCCTATTAAATGCATCAAAACTTCTGACCAGGGTTCTCAGCAATTCTGATATTTCAGCGCTCTCTTAGTACTTTACATTTTGGGCCAGATTGTGTTACATTTCATACTTTACGGACCTTGTTTATATTTTCAAGTTCATCCCCATGCTTTATGTTATCAACTCTTGCTAGTTGAAGATAGATCATCCTTCAAGAGTCAGTCCCTCCACAATGGGAGGCCAGCAAAAAAGGATTTCAGTCTCATGGGCAAACGTTGGTGATTTACTTGCATATACAGTTGACTTTTCATTCACATAAGGGTCATAGAAACATGAAGAGTTATAAAGAATAGGTTAATGTAATTGAATAATTAATCAGAATTATTTTATTTTACTTTTTACTAATTCTATGTATTCATCAAACATACAAGGAAAGAACACTGCAATTACTTTCTGGATAGTCCTGGTGTAACTCTAGTTTGATTTTATCATGATGGTTCAACTGAAATGATCAGCCGTTGTACTCTCTCTGTATATAAGTTTAATTGCTCCTTTAGACAAATTAACTCTTTTTTCCCCCCATGTGGGGTTAGTCTAAGGAAGAACAGGAAGACAAAATGCAGAATATGTCTGTAAGCAATAGTAAATCTCCCTTACTAGAGATTAGAAATATGAAAAATATAAAAGAAAAGAAAATACAATCCTAACTTACAGTTTTTAGTAGAACAATTTATAAACCAGAGGCATTAATCTGAATGTCAACGTGAATTTCTTGAAAATGAGGTTGTTTTTCTTTTAATAGTTTGACACTCTCTGATGCTTCTTGCTTTACCAAAAGATCCACATGTTGGCTCAAGGTAGTGAGATATGGAGAGGAACTGGGAGTCCCAAAGTTTGGATTCTGTTCTTGCCTCTTCCACAATCTAGAGCTAGGCTGTTCAGGCATCTTCTGGGTATGAACATCAATTGCAACATCATTTCTTTTTCGAATGTTGCCATAGAAAAAAAATGCCTTTTTTTTTTTTTTTTTTTTTTTTTTTTTTAAGGGTAGTGTACAGTGATACTCAACTGACTTCCCTTTAACTTTACAGGGGATTAAGCTTTTCCTTTGGGTTTGCCTCATTTCTCAGGAGTGCTTAAAACGAAGCCTTCCTTTGTCCTTGCATCATAAAAACACTTTTCTACTCTCTCAAAAGCGTTTCCCAGTCCATAACATTCAATTTTAATAAAAACTATTTATCTAGCCTCTATAGAGTACTGAGGCATCATATATTAAAACAAAAATATGACCTACATCAGATATTCCTGAAAACTGAAAGTTCTCTGTAGCAAATGATGTTTTTCAAAAACTCATCTGTTAACAACCCTGTGCCCTGATTAAAATGCATACAGGTATACAAACTTTATGATGCAGTCTGAATTTTAATAAACCAATATGGCTTATACTAACCAATAACTTCTTCGAAACAAAGCATATCAAATATAAACAATAAATACAGTTGAGTACACATTTAAATAGAAAAAATAGTTTATGTCAAAACATACAATTCCACAGAATTCTAAAGTAAAAGGATAAGTTGGAGGGCCCGTTAAGGTGTCAGTCCAATTTTTCTATGCAGGCTGTGTCACATGGCACAGCAAAGTAGAAACATATTTGAAAACTTTTGGGTTAATAGATAATGCTGAAAAATTTGGAAAGAACTTTTGATTATTGTTGATTATAGTTCCTATTCTGTATTTCATATCCCCATGACTACATTGTGTCTCCTAATTTGCTCTTTCTAATCCCTTCACTTTTTCCCCGATCCCTTTGCCCTCCCATCCAGCAACCAATAGTTTTTTTCTATATCTCTGAGTTTATTTCTATTCTGTTTGCTCATTAATTGTGTTCTTAGATTCCACATATAAGTGAGATCATAAGGTACTTGTCTTTCTCCGACTGACTTATTTCACTTAGCATAATATTCTCAAGGTCCATCCATGTTGTTCAAATGTAAGATTTCATTCTTTTTTATGATGAGTAATACTCTATTATATAAATGTACCACAGTTTCTTTATCCAATTGTCGATTGATGGGCATTTCGGTTGTGGAAAGATCATTTTGGTAGAATAGGCATTGAGTTCAATCATTAGCCTCTCTGTTAAATACTTTTAACTGGTCTCTCAGTGGGTGAGTTATGGAAGGGAAGTTATGACTAGAACAGCATGTGATTCATGAAAATTAACAGATAATAAGTTCATATGCTATAATTCCTTGAAATTACATTTTTTCTTTAGTTTAAATTTTTAAGACATTTTAAGGAATAGTTAACAAAGTTGGTAAAGACAGTAACTTTTAAACAGTCTGTCCAGTTGTTTGAAAATAACCTGAGATTGAAGGCTATCCCTATGTCCTTCCTTGGCTTATAAATGAACAGCAAGCAAAAAAAAAAAAAAAAAAAGAAGAAAAAGAAAAAGTACTCTACAGGTCTCAACTTTGTAAACCCAAAGCAGTAATTTTTCATATTTTTAAATAATTACTATTTATGAAGCCTAGCTTCAAAACTTTTCATTACCCTACAAAAGATGTTTGAATTATAGTTATAAAAGTTTTATTGCATAAAAAGAGGGCGCCTTGTCAATGAAATATAATGTATTTCAGTGTACAGTATTTCCTCATACTGGGTTGACTGTATTTTTAGTTCATGGTGGTATTTTATTATTCTCTTATTCAGCACTTATTTCTAGCCCTAAAGAGATGAAAAAAATGGTTTTGAAAAAAAATAAAGTTAAATACAGGCAATACACCAAGGGGGGCAAAAAATAAAAATCACCTATTTTCTGCCTAGATTGTAGACCCATGCTTTGTCTCATTCTCCTTTTGTCATATAGTACCCAGAAGAATCTTAGTAAATGTTTGATGAAAGAATACTTATATGAATAAGAAAAAAAAAATTGAAACATGCTTGAATCCTTCTCTTTTAGTTTATAAAATTATAAATTTTATTTTAGGAATTTAAATTTAATTATATTTAAGTTTAATTAAATTTAAACATAATTTAAATTTTATGAATTTACCTACGCATTAGTAGTGTTTAGTGGACCTTCACAGTGGTGACCATCATAATTTTATATAATAAGACAAATATCCTGTTACACTATAATTTATTGCCTCTAGAATTCCATTTTTTCCAGGAACATAAAATTGAAAACAACTCATTCAGATGAGCATATGAAAGGCCAAAAAAGATTTCAAGATAATGCTTAAAACTTTAAAAGAAAATATAAATAAAAAAGAGACCACTCCATGTTTCACTCATTTCATTTCCTCCTTCTTGCCTCTCTAATGATCCCTCTTCCACAGTCACACTCCTTTTCCATTTCAGAAACTGATTTTTTTACTAAACTTTAGCTTGCTATTTGTGGCACAAATACTTATTATGGAGTCTATTAGAATAACTAAATGAGTGTTTTTTCTATGAGCTATAATGCAAAATCACTATCATACTCTAAGCAAATCATAGACCAGAAAAAAATGACTCCATAGTCTATTTAAAGTAGGATGGTGTTATATACAAAAACAAGTATTATTTTGATGCTTCTATTCCACAAATGAGAAACCTGAGGACCAGAGAAGTTATTATCTAAGGTTACACAATAATTTAACAGGAGAGCTAGACCAAGAACTCAGCTCTTACTTCATGGTCCAGTATTGTTTTAGCCAAATTCACTGTGGTCCAAACATGGGAAGTTTCTTTGGGTAATACCTGTAATGGCATGAGGCATTCACATGTATCCAGTAAGTCACTGGAAAGAATGCATCTCTCCATGCATATGTTATACTACAGTCACTCAACAAACATTTATTGAGCACTTGCTATGTACTAGACCCTGAGGACAAGATGGATGTCACCCCTGATCCTGCCAGGATCCTGTGAGGCCTGCTTCCACCTCAGGACCTTTGCATGTGCATTTCCTCTGCCTGAGATACTTTTCCCCAGTTATCCGCACGGCTGATTCCTTTGCTTCCTTGAAGTCTTTATTTAAATATCATGTTCTCAGGCCTTTCCTACTCACTCTATCAGAAATGCATTTTCCCGTCAAAATACCCTAAGCCTCTTTCTTGGCTTTATTTTTCTCTTTCACACTTAGCACTTTCTTACATATTTTTCCTATATGATTTTTATGTTTGTTTGCTTGTTTTCTTTTCCTTCTAGGAAGTAAATTTCACGAAGGTAGGAATTTCAGGAATTGCTGTCTGTTTTGTTCAGTTATGTCCTCAGTACCCAGAACATAGTAGAACACTTAATAATAGGTACTCAATAAATACCTGTTGAATCGATGGTTGAGTAAATGAATATACTACGTTGAGTTTATGGAATTACTCAGGAGATATAAGATAGCTCACCATGTTATTTTAAAGATGTCAAGCTTGATTTTAGAATTAATATTTCATTATTGGTCCTTGATTATCTATAGGAATTCAGAAGTTAATTAACTGTCTTCTATTTTAAAATACTGATTTTTAGAATAATTAAAAAAATTATCTGTCAGTTGTAGGAGAATAGAAAAAGTTGATAAAAAAAATGCAACATAACTTTCCAAATTTAATGGTCTCAACTTTTCAATGGTGTATTCATATAACACATTATCTGCATTAAATTACTTCATATAAATATTATGAAAAGTCAGAAGCTTCAAATTTCAATCGTGATATGGTAAAACCTTGGTGTGGAAGAGAGTACTAACCAATATTACCATTTTCATGTTGTGCAACAAAAGTTAAAGCAAACAAACAAACAAAAAAGACTAATGTATATAAAACTGCATACTTTGTAGACAAGTGATTATTCATTAAATAAAAATTATAGAACCTGACTTTGTAGCTCAGCCATTAAAGGATGACATAAGCAAATAGGTAATGTGAGAATTTGTTTCTTATTCTGTGAAAATATGAAAGTTGAACTATAAGAAGCTGACTATCTCGGACATTCAATGTTCCCAAATTCAATGGATCCATTTAGAATTAAGAGATAGAAATTAGACAGCTTTATTTCTAGAATGTAAGAATATACTTTATAGGTTCTACCGTAATGGATTTGTTTAAACAAATTTTTTTAAAAGATGCTAGAGTAACATTGACTGGACAGTAATAAGCTGACAAATTCTACAAGATTCTTTATATACAAGATGACTAATGTTTACTTGAACAGGAGTGACTTGCTTGAATATGCTATCACTAGCCCAGCTGACCTGAAAATGAGTGACTGGTCCACGAATGAAGCAGAAGTGCCTAATTAATAAGGCTATCCATCAATCCATAGAGATAGCCATGTAGAGATCATCATCTACTTAACTACCTTATCCAACAAGCTGTAAATGAAAACAGCCTCTGTGAAACCATTAGTAAATTTCAACTCTCACGAAGGTACAAAAATTGTGCTTTGTATGCTGATCTTCATAATGCTGATGGAGAAAAAAACAGACCTATCAAAACATGTAGGTATATTCCATATATATCAACGTGCCTATAAGAAATACATAGAAAAGGTAAAAAGTACCATTAATTGTGTTGTTGCTTACATGTTTTTATGCCACACATTTAGAGAAATTATTTTTCTACCTTTGTTTAATCAAGAAATTGTATTCTTAAAAAACTAAAACTATTTATTCTATAGTTGAGATTTAGATTTAATGTAGATTAGGGAGCTAACTACATTGAAATAGTTTCAAATACACTTAATAAGCTAGTCTGAACTCTGCCTTGAGTTAAATTAGCCAAGCTCACTATCTACAGTGAATTCAGGATTGCATGTATTCTTTCCAACAGGATGAATTGGTTTTAGCTAAAAAGATTAACTTGATTGCTTTCTGTCAAGCGTCCCTATCTTCAGCTAGCTTATCTATGCCATTAGGCACTGATTTGCCTTGTGGAACTAAGCCATTGAGCTGAGCATCTTTGCGAATAGAAAACTGGACAGTAACACGAAAGATAACAGCTACAAGCACAAAACCTATACATATGGAAGAGCAATAAATGTTCAAATTGGGGCAAATAATAAAGCTTCCTAACTTGGAAAGTTTTTGAATTCCCAAGACATATGTATCTTTTATTAAACATTTCCTCTCCCAATTCTTAGTGATGGCATAAACTTTAAAACAACAATAATAAAGTTTTTAAAACTAAATAATTTACATATAATCTAACCTTTCAAAATTTTATGACAATAGAGCCTGTGCAGACAGATAAAGGTTACATCTACAAATTTACTCTCATCTTCATTAATGAGAAGTATGTGCCTATTTTTCTCCGTATGTAAGGACCACATATCTATAGTGCAAAACATGGCTCCTACAGAAAGTATTGCTATAATCCTGTCCTCTTCAATGATTCTGGGTTGGCTAT
This sequence comes from Rhinolophus hipposideros, assembly GCF_964194185.1. Classification (NCBI taxonomy): domain Eukaryota; kingdom Metazoa; phylum Chordata; class Mammalia; order Chiroptera; family Rhinolophidae; genus Rhinolophus; species Rhinolophus hipposideros. Next base: position 77,589,957 of record NC_138052.1, on the reverse strand, counting down.
TGTCCATTCAAATATCCTAGGATTATCAATTTACTATTGGGAACAACATGCATGTGGCTTCAAGTTCCCCAACAGAGTGCATTTATGAATTCTCAATCAGATACCAAAAGTTTTTAGCATGTCATCTTGATAATTTCTAAGAAGTTTTAACACAGAACGTTTTGCTAGTCATTCTATAAAGTAGGAACTCTAACAATCCAGTCAAAACCTCCAGTTTAACACGAGGAAAGAAAGAACTTCTCCTCACTGCCTGTACTTGAAAAGATCATATACTAAAAAGAGGCTTTTGTGGGGATAGTGTTAAAGTATTGAGTGATACATTTTTCATACAAAGACAGGTCAACTGCAGTGCATTTCAGTTTCCCAATTCATCTCCTCCTCCAATTTAAATGTATTGATACCATTTACGACAAAACAGAGGGAAAATATCTTCCTTCCATCTGTTTCTTATCTTGGTGAGGGTATACGTCTTGCTTTCAACAAAAGTCACTTCATAACTCCACTGTTACGAATTTTTCCCAAGTTATCTGATGCTGAGATAGGATAATTTTGTGGCAGGTTAACACTTCCCTTATTAAACGAGAGGTTGCTTCAAATGACACCATGATTTCAAGGCTATTTTTGTACTTTCTGCAATTTTTTTTGTTACATGTCTTTAGTAGTCCTTAATTTTCATAATAGGGCAGTTTTAGTTCAGCTCAAAAGAATAAGACACCTTTATATCAATTTTATGAATTACCAAGGACAGAAGTCAATTAAACTTAGACATAGAAATATTTGCAACCAGATATTATAAAGAAGCATAAAGAAAATAAAAATAAGTTTTCATATATTTCAGATTGGTTTAACCTCAATGACTCCAGTAGAGTAGGGCTATAACCACAATTTTTGTTTCTACCTTGAGGAGTGCTTTGAATGAAACCATATATTACAGAATTTCTATATCAAACTATATCAATAATGATCCCCTTTTTATTGAATTTTCTTTTTAGTTTCAATAAAATATCTTGGAAATAATCAATATTCTCTGTGATTCTAAGAAGAAACAGATGCTTTTTAAGTATCAATATTTTCCAGAATATAAGACGTAAACCCCACATTTAATTAAGGAGAATACTAAGACCTGGCATATTTATAAAGAGAATTGATTTTAAATACACATAATGTTACTCTATTTTAAGAGATCTCACCAAAAACTAAATTGGCACACTTTTAAATTGGCACTAGATTGATTTTATTCAACTTACTCTTTCAAATTATTTATGTGAAAAAATAAAAGTAATAAGACATCGGGTTATTTCCCAAAGACCCAAAATATTTCCTTCTCTTGGATGTGCAAAACTGATGAATGCAAGAATAATATGAGATTTTTGGAATTATAGGTTCAAATTTGGTAGCATATATGTGTATATACATACACATATATGTGTGTGTGTGTGTGTTTTGCTTAAAAAGTGTACTTGTGGCTCATATTTTTAATAACATCATTCTACGACAAAGCATCTTTCTATGACTACAGCTTTATAGAATGTTATAGTTGTCCTGAAAAGGGCAAACTGAGTACCCCTTCCCTAACTTTGGTTGATTTTTCTCAACTTCTTGGGCTTTCATGAACAGAATCATAATGAGACAGCAAAATATTCTGTTGCTAAAGGAAGGAGCAACACTGTGTTTTTGTTCCAATAGTGAGTAGGAGTCCTTGATAGCTTCACTTTTTAGTAAGATCTTTCTTTAAACCTGCCGGAAAATACATTTTCTTGGCAGGAAGGAAGGATACCACAAATCAGTGGCAGAAAATATCAGAGACAAGAAAAAGTGCGGCAGAAAAGAATATTGAGGTTAGAAGAAAAGGCTCTCTCAGGATAGTGAGAGGGCACTGCAAGTTTGCCCATGTACAAAGCAAATTATTACTTTCCTCTTTCTCTCATGGATGGTGTTTATCATGTCAATGACCAAAAAAAGTCAAACTATTCCACAGGTAGATCAATATCGCAAGGGAAACATTAAATGATATTTGTTATTGTCTCCTTCCAAGCTAATTGCTTTGTCTAAACATACAGTGTAAAAGCAAGGTCAAAACAGAACTCAAAGCTCCCTGGTTGGAAAAGATGTGAATGTTTGCTCTGGAGCTGGAGTTGAGAGTTAATACACAGAACTTTACTAATAACTCTATTCAATACAATTAATCTTAAATAGGGTTTTAATACAGTAACTGTATTAATCGGAACCATATATCACTGTTTATTTATTATCAAGATGAATATCTGCCCTTTGCAATATTTAGGTAATAGCAGCCAGAGAAGAACTTGGTAAACCATGCTGTGGTTTTTAAGTGAACATGGGGAAATGGTAGAAGATATAACAGGAAATCCTTGGCAAAGAAGGAAGGAGATAAAACTGAAATCCCTAAAATATAGTCAGATGAGCTCACAGTCAGGATCTAAAATAGAACACTCAAATTTATATCAGAAATGTAATTTTAATCCACAAAGCAATAGAAATAGGTACAGAAAAGTTCTGTTAGGCAATCAAAAGAAAGATTCTTCTATACGGTCAATTTTTTTCTACTAATAACCAGAAGAAATGCCCATGTTGTGTGATTTTCATTATATTTTATCTGCTAGCTTTCTCACATAAGGTCCAAACTCTTAGCAATGAATTGCAACCAATAACTCTTTAACATCTCCACCTCCCTTTTATGGACACAACTGTAAGCTTATAATAGGTAGAAGGCATCATAATAATTAGTGGGGTTTTTACACCTGGCAGCAAATAGGTATTCATATGACACTTACCTGCCCCCCTTTCGGCTGGTATTTGATGTTGTCTGTTGATCCGATTTTGGATTTGACATTCTTCAGGTCTGGCAGTGGTTGGTTAATAAGCCGGAGCTGCTTGGGAGTAGCGGGAGATTTTGGAGGAGTACGTATGATGGCGACTTTCTTCTCACTGGGCACCAGGATGGCTGATTTGGGAGTTCCTGGTGTGTGAGGGGTCCTGGGATAGCTAGGGGTTCCAGGAGTGCCTGGTGTGCGTGAAGAATAGCTTGGTGGGGTGCCAGGAGTGATGGCAGTTGATCCAGGGGTAGTGGGTGTTGAAGTGCCACTTTTTCCTGCTCTGCGAATGGGCTCTGACCCTGCATTAACAAATAAAACAAAACCAAAACCACAACATCAGAAAGTGCTCCTCAAGATAGCCTTCTCCCCATAATTGTTAGAACTCACAATACATTAAATTTCTAAAGTGTTTAGAATATTTATGAATTACAACAATGCTCTAAAAGGTGAGAGCACCTTTTTTTTTTTTTTTGCTCACAACCTGGTGACATTTCTTTGAATATGCACTGCTATCAATGCAAGAGGAAAACTTGGGTTTTGTTCTTCTTAATTCTTATTATGAATGTGTCAAAATCTATGTTTTACTTCTGTGATCATTCAGACAGACAGATATGCCTATATTTGCACAAAAAAAGTCTGCACTTAAAGTCCTAGGTGGGCTCATATTTACTGAAGATTCTTTGTGTGATATGCAGAACATTCATTCTTCTGTGTAGTAAGTTCATTCTGACACCCAGGTGGACATTTCTCTCCTTAGAAAACCAGGACGTTTTAACAATATATTCACAGTGAATCTTGTACCTGATTGTTTTTTCTCCTCTGCTTTCATATTAGTTAGGTAGTTTAGAGTAAGATTAATATAATAATCCCTCTCTGTCAATTATACAGGATATTGCAAAATGCATTTTTTTTGTCTCAACTTGACCTTAGCTCATTTTGTCATTTAACCTGTTCCCCCCAATTTTCCTATACTAAATTTCTTCTAAATTATATTTTAAAAATGTTTTTGAATACCACTTCAAGTGCTTTTTTGAAATAATAATGATATAAATAAAAGTATAACACCTTACTGATTTCAAAGCACTTTTGTAAATACCAAACATTTGACAACCAAAAAAACACTCCCAATAAAAGCAGCTCAAGTTCTCATCCCTAATTTGAAAATAAGGACATTGAAGGTCATTTACCCAGATGATATTAAATTCTAAGCCAGATATGATATGTAGCTTCTTAATATTTGTTTAACTTTTCTTTAACATAAAAACCTTTTCTCTTAGAATAACACATTGATTCTAATCAAAGAATACTTATTTATAGTACACATTTATTATACAAATTATTTTACCTTTTTGTACTTTATAGGAAGGGCATGATTTTTATTTTTTACTACTGAGCATGTGTACTTTGTAAAAAGTTAGTGAATTTTATAGAAATATTATAGAGGATAAAAGTATAACTCAATAATTTTAAAACCAATGAAGTGGAAAGGATTTGTCATCTAATGTGCAAATGATCATCAGTGCAGGGAGTTCTTTCTGACAATGAGGACAATTAATCTTTGCTTAAATATTTATAAGTAGTGAGCTCAAGAAAGCTTCTTAGATGACTGTAATGTACAGACAATGCAAATCTACCCACTGATCTAGGTTCAATCTCCTGGAGAAACACAAAACAATTTTACTTCCTCTTTCAGTGAACAGTTTTCTCATGTCAAGTGAAAGTTGCCTTTGATCTTTTGGTATTGTGTAACATAAGGGCAAACCGTAGTAAACTCTTCAACTGACAATGTGAAATGGGATGTGAGTGATACATTGGGATACTGAAATGGGATACTGAAGTGATACATTAGTATACGTTTTTTTTTTTTTGCTTTCCACAAAAAGAATATTTCAAGACCAGGATGATATAACCACAGCCTCCTTGGCTTTCTGTAGCTTCTTTACTATAAAGTTTGTTTATGGACCAAGTTTTTGACTTGAGTTGGGTCAGTCACTACGTCCTTCTGAAAAATCTCTGAAGAAACCATATTTCTTCCTTAAATGCTTTCTCTAGGATAACCTCTGAATAGCTCAGGTATTTTGGTGAGGGAAAATCTCTGTATTATTTGCCACTGCACCTACCACTGCGGCCTTTCATGGGACCTGAACTTGGTATGTCCTCAATTTATCAAAGTGTGCGGAGGTTTTTGTTTGTTTGTTTTTTGTGGGTTTTTTTTTTTTACTTCATGGAGACTAAGCTTAAGCAATATTCTGGATGTGCATAACAACTTTCACTAAAAGAAAAAAAATGTCTATACTTAGAAAACAGCTTTAAGCTTTTGAAACTGAAGGATGAAGGTTTTGTGTTATATCCGGAGAATGAGGAAAAATCACTAAAGACACTAAAACAATTTCTTTTTTAAAATTATGACTTATTTTATTAAACTGTGCTTATTTATCTTGTCAACTCCTCAATGACAATGCTTTTCCCTCCTCTTGGGCTAAATGAACTTACTGCATAGCATTGTTTCTTTCAAATCTTTTCAGTAGCTGTACAAAGTGTCAGAACATTATTGTGTGTAGTTAACAAGACAGGCGAATTGCATCCTCTTCTAATTGTCCCTGTGCCTTTTAGCTAGAGATATTTATTTTACTCGAGATAAAATGAACCCTATATCCTTAGGTTATCAGAATATCAGCTATGTTCACTGCCAAATAACGCAATGCAACATTTATGAAGCTAAGTAAAGTTAGAAAGTCAAAATAGAATTGGCTCAGAATATTAAAAGCCATTTATACACAGATACATTTTACAAGGCAGAGCACAGTGGCTTGAAAATGTGTCATTTTGCTTCCACAGCAAGGTGTGCTTTTAGGAAGCACTTGATGCCTTTGTATTATCTCAACAGCGTTGGGGTCAAGGCCAATTTCAACTCTAGATATTTGGAATTAAAATTTTTCCTCTGGAGAGTGCTAACTCTTAAATGCCTTCTTTGCAAGTTTCATGTTAATATTTCATTTTTGCTCATGTAATTAAGAGTTTTAGTGATTGCAGTATGTTCCTAGCACGCATTTAAAAGGATGTTAATACTTCACAAAACTAAATGATGTAGAGCACAATTGCTTGAATTATAATAAACACTTTCATTGTAGACAAAAAACAACAACAAACAACCACTGTTTAAGTGTCATGAAAAATAGTCACATTTGAAGTGGATCATTTATTCAATATTTAAAAAATAAGTGGTGAAATCAACCACAGTGTGATAGCAGTAACAATTTCCACCATTTTGTAATGGATTTTAAATGACAGATACTACTCTCCAAGTGCAGTTCTACAGAGCACTTCTCTAAAACTATTTCTAACAAATAAATGTAGAGAAGACGTTAAGAGGACAGGTTGAGAAGTTATCAGTGGGCTGTAAACCAAATTCAACCACTTACCAGCTGTGTAGCAATGGACAAGTTACCTTCTCTAAAAGGTCAGTTTTTTCCCTCAGTAGATTTGATGAGGTTGTTAATACCTAACCATCAGCATTGTTAATTGAGTGAAAAATGTGTCTTCTTCAGGTTTTAACATCTATATATGCTCAATAAATGGTAGATATTATTGTAATATAAATATATTTACAAAAACAACTTGAATCCAAGCTTTACTAGATAGTCTTTGCAGCAACACAACATGTAAGTGGGTAATGATTGGAACATTTTTATATTCTTTACATAGATTGTGATAATTGCCAACCAGTTCATGATGGGCCATCAGTCAAAAGAAATTGAAGCTATTGCACAGAACATGCTATGTTTACAGCCTCATTGGAAGGCAAATTGAGTAGGTTATAATTGTTGACATTCCAGCTATGGATTTTAGGACTTAGAATTCTAAGAAGGGTTAAATTTATATAAATACATATATTTAAAATCCCTGACTATTGTTTTTCTCTATTAATTACTTCCTTTTCAAATTGCTTTTTACTCTAAACTTGAAAGAAAAGACAAATATATTCTGAGAAAAATGACTTTCATCTTATTTGATGGATAATAAAGCAGTATGTACTCATTTCCTCCATGAATCGTTTTGACTCAGATATTTTGGACCCATCAACAATCTGGATTTTCTGATTCTTAGGACAAATGTAATCTGTTTTTAAAGCATGTTTTATTTGTAAAGTATAAACACTTAAGCTCTACTTCACTTAGGGATTTTAAAAAATGATTGAAAAGGAAGCCAACCAAAAGAAACTTACTAGTGGTCCGCCGTGATGAAGAGGCAATAGAACTGTTGAGAGAGAAGGAATTCTCATCTCTGTCTCCTGATACACCTCTGCGAGGAGGGAGAATGGAGGAGGGTCTCGGCAGAGAAGAGCGCTTTTCTGGGCTCTTGGTTAATCCATCCTGATTGGGGGGAAAAAAAGGACATTGGGTTCTTGTGAATCTTTATTTTAATAATACAAATCGATTACATTGCTCTAGCTATTATTCCTCCTGTGCTGATAGAATTCCTTTCAACATACACTACTGAATTTCATACGCTTCAAAACATTTCTACTTCAAAACTTAGAAAGAATTCATAGTTGCATAAAGGTTTTATAAAAATATATTATTTTGGAGTTAGTGTTAGTAATTGATTATGAAGTTTCAATTCTAAATAACACAGGGAAAATGAATTCACTCATGCAATTTTCAGTAAATTAGTAATTTTACTAAAAAACATCTCCATTTGCATAATAATTTATTAATCAGAAAGGACTGGCAGTATGACACCGCAAGCATAATATTCCTAACAATGACCACTGCCATACATTGTGTATTTATGTGACAGGAAATCTAAACACTTTATATCTACTTATAATTTAATTCTTACCACAAAATACCATATGCATTTTATAGCTAAGGAAACAGATTTAATCAGTTTACGTAATTTTTTCAAGATCACCATGTTGGTGAGTGGCAGAGATTAGTATTAAATCATATGTATCTGATGCCCAGTCCAAATTGTCTATTATATTATATGTACTATAATGTGCTATTATTAGATTATACAAGGTTATATATAATATGCTATATGTAATGTTATATTTAATGTATTTTATTTGTATTTGAAGTTTTATTAAATATCAAATAAATTAATGGATGATAAACAAAAAAAGACATTTTCTATTTTTTTAATGGTTAGAATGTTTATAGCTTTTGAAGCTTTTAATTGGCATTTGTTCTTCATAAGGTCTACTGTTTACATGTCAAACATTTTGGAATTTAAAGTCTTTGTTTTCATACATTTACTGCTATAACCTTTCCCCAAATGATACTCCTTTCTGTGCCTTTGATTACTCTGCTGCCTTACCTTGTTCCCTGATTCTGAGTATGGCAAACGGTCTGTGGAGCCCGCTGAGGTGGGCTGTATTAAAAAACTGTCAGAAAATATAGCCCTTTTTGTCACGCTAGGGTAGGCTGAGCTGCTTCTTGGGGACTTTGTGTTACCCTGTAAGGCAGGAATCTTTGACAAGGTAGAGTTCTAGCCATGAAAGAAAACAAACAAAAGCACAAAATAAACCGAACTATGAAGTAAAAGGAAAATTTTAAAAACGTATAAACATATAACAAATTAAATGTATACTTTTAATAAGAACACATAATAAATGGTTATAATCAGTGATAGAGATGCATATTTATGTGAGAATGAGATTTTCATTGAATACCTCTTTTTGACTTAAGAATACTCGTATATCAGAATATAAGTTAAAATATCCTTTATGGGTTCTGTGTATAAAGTCTGATTAATCCATAGGTCTTACGATGATACCATATTGGAAAATATCTCGAGAGTCTGTTAGAATTTTTCCTGTGATAAGCACAGCCCTTAAGATGTATATATAACTGATATTTTGGTCACATTTCAAGAACTTTAGAACAAAGTATATTTAAAATCTAATAATGTAACTTTTTTTAAATTGAGAAAATATATTTTTAGATTACCTACATTGATTTCATCAGAAAATTGCAGAGTTTATATGTAATGAGTTTGTTTTATGAATAAAATGCATACTGGAGGGGATGAAGTTATACCACAAAATTCATAACATTTTTATACATAGGCTACAGTTTGTAAGATGTGCTATAAATTCTAAAAACGAAAGTCAGCACTGAAGAGATTGCCCATAAAAATCACAAGACTTAATTTACAGGTGTTGACAATTTCTGGGGAGATTGTCAGCAAGTTTAAGTAAGTGGGTTGGATGTGTATGGCAATTGGAGAAAGCTATGCTCACGTGCCACAATCTCATGGGAGACTCTATTAAAAATTCAGACAAGTATGACAAAGCCAAGGAGATTTTATCTTCAAATAATTAATATGATTTAGCTGTTACAAAAATAGCAGTTGAGGCTGAGATTTTGTATTTTAAGTTTTAACTTCCTTAGCCACTTTAACAGAAGCATAAGTATTCATGTACTGCACAAATCATTTCTTGTTTTACAGACCCAGCACTTTGCGTGGGAAGTATTAACTGGGTCAACAGAAGACTTTTTTGTTTTTTTGATTGATGCTATCCACAAAATAGTGAAATAACCAAAGGTGTGATAGAGGCAAGAAAAATGGAGCAATTGGATTGCGTCAAATTATAAAAGACAACTATTAATTCTATGCTAAAAACAAAATAAAACAAATAAACAAACAAAAATCCAAATAAAATGAAGGACTATAGGTCAGATTCACAATAAAGATCAATTGAAAAATCAGATAACTGTTCTGATGGATGTACTATCAGAGATAAATAAAAGTTAATCTTAGGGTTTTAGGAAACTTTGGAAGAGAATGAGGATACAAAGAAGAAAACAAAGGATGTCAAATGAGAAAAAGTAAGAAAGAATGGTGGTCTAATCTTCAGAAAGACGAGAAGGGCATTTACAAGGAAAAAAGTTAGTTTTGTGTGAAAGAATGTATATGGTTACTGTCGTAAGTGTAAGCATTGAACGTCAATTCCTGTTGAGTTAGTCAAAGACCAAGGGACTTGAAAATGTTCTTAAGGTTTTTCATACAATGTACATTTGAATTCTGTCCTAAAGGGGGAAAGCTCAAATTTACTTTCCACATCTGCTCCTAAAGGTTTCCACCTTTCAAATAATAAAATAACAATAACAATCATCATTGTTTATTGAAAAAAATACTATGTTACGCATTATACACTGTACTATTTTATAAAATTACTACACTTAATGTTCACAACTTATGATACAGGAATTCTTACTGCTCCCCTTATTTTTGGAAAATTAAGACACAGCAGGAAAAATATAGCTAATAAGTGTTTAAGACTTGGGCCTGGTCTGTTTTGTAAACCTGCTCTTAAAACACCACAGCTCACTAGGTCTTCATCAGAAATAGACGGTAAAGAGATACAAATCTTGAAATCACATTATTTTCAAAATAAAGACTAATATTTACTAAAACAATAAATGGATTTTATTGCTTGCCATATATTCAAGAACATATCTGCAAATATTTATTTAAAATCAAATATATATGTTTTTATCTACGTAAGGCCCTTTGGGTTCAAGATGATATAAAAGGTCTGGTTGTTATTGGAAGTGAATTCCTATTTTTCACAATAAATAAAAAGTGGAAGTTTAAAATCTTACTAGCATTTTTAAAAGCTAAGGAAAGAATTATAATTTACCTATCATATATGAAGGCTAAGACCTAGAATATTGTGATATGCTACTAATTAACATCATTCAAATTATTTGTTGTTATTTTAGGATTTCATTAATAGTCTTTTGATTTTTTTTTCCTTCATGTTGGCTTTGGTCTTTCGAAAGTTTAAAAAATATGGTTAATAATATAAAACATAAAATTCATAAAAGAAGAAATATAAAAGATTTATAAAGATATGAAAAAGTTAAATATTATTTTATTATTATTATTTTTGTAGGCCACATGCTGAATTTTTTGTTTGTTTGTTTATGGTATTGTCAGAATTTATTTTTATTTTCGCTGTTCTAACAGTTGTGTATTTATATTTCATCATGTTTTCTTTTTTTAATTAAATTTATTGGGGGTGACACTGTTTAGTAAAATTATATAGATTTCAAGTGTACAATTCTATAACACATCATCTATATTGCACTGTGTGCTCACCACACAGAGTCAGATTGGTTATCAGAGGGTAAGGGGGGATGGAGGGTGGTAGAAGAGGATAAAGGGGGTCAAATACATTGTGATGGAAGTTAAATATTATTAATAAAACCAAATTAGAACAATAAGATATTTCAACTCATTTAGTCAATGTAGAAAAAGTCTAGAAATACCTAGTAACAATAATAAACATGGGCACTTTCATGCAGAGCAGGAGGACTTAAAAGTCAGTAGAATCTTAGTGGAGGACAATTTGACAATATGTAGCAAAAACTTTAATACAGACTGCCTCTTAAAACAAGAATTACACTACTTAGGAAATTATCCTAAGGAAATACATTGCTAAAATAACAAACATAATAAAAAATAAACATAATAAATAATAATAAATAAACATAATAAAATAACAAACATAATAAAAAAATGTGAAATAATAGAGAATTGATTAACCATATCACTGTAAATAAATAAAATGCAATGTTATGTAGTCATTAAAATGATGTACAAGAATGTTTAATTACATGGAAATCTGTTTACTGTTTAATTACAGAACTGATAGTGTTTCCATTTTTGTTATTAAACTGATAAATGTATAGAAAAAAATAAAGATTTTACATCAAAATGGTAACTGTAGTTATTTTTAGGTAAGGGGATTATGTATGTTTTTACTTATTTTTGCTCATCTACATTTCATATTCTTATTTTGTAAAAACAAATATGTGCTACGAAATATAGTTTTTATGTTGATTATAATGGTTTATCTTGAATCTATGAAAAGTAAATAATTGGGCCCCACCACTTTTGCCAGATCATCATGCTATTTCACACGTTTTGTTTTAATGCTAAAGAGGCAGCCTTAATCCCAGATCAGCTCTCACCAACTCCCATCACATGTCATTCCATAGTACATTAAGACACAGCCAGATACCACCAAGACTCATTCCGGGTGAGTGAATGATTTAAAATTACATGTAAGAGTAAACAGCTAGAGTCTAAATTATATCGAAAGTTATTAAACGCTGCCACTAATATACAAGAGAACTTCAAATGAAGAAGAAGGAAAAAGTTATTTTACTCACAGAGACTTTGTCCTTTGCCTGTTTAAACACACTGGGAGCATGAGTTGATTCACCACCTGCTGCTACGGAAAAGAGAAGACACAAACAACCCCAAACTTAGTGGCTAAAAACCACATAAATGTATTTTTCAATACCCTTTGGATTTTCAGTTGTGTCAACGGATTAATGCAAAGCAAAATTTTGCTCATATATAAATTCAAATTCAGTAAGTGAAGAAACCTGAATACCAACACTATGGCATGAGGCTCCCATTACAGTGTGTGCTAATGAATATAATAACCCAGTGTTTACCAAAGCACAGGTACGTACACCAAATACTTGTCTATTGGTTACCAATGTACTTTTAAATTGCTATTACATGAGGATAGATCCTTTAGAATGGAAGTCACAGAATAGTACTCTGAATGCTGTGGAGTTAAAGGAAAGGGGACTGACTGTTTCTTGGATTGACCTGATACAAAAGGTAGTTCACAGAGATTCCCAAACCCTCTTTCTGTAGCCATTCTCATACCTACACATATTTCTGCATTTTATATTCCAAACTGTCTTAATCAGCCAACCCCATGCCCTCTGCACCCTTTCTTTCACAACGTGAATGACACATTTGTTCGATGTGAAACGCACCACATGAGAAGTGAAGGGAAGAAAAATAGCTTGTCAAAGAGAAAACAGGAAAGGAATTTTGAATTCAGCAATATAGAACATGTTCCACACATGCACTTACTGTATGACATTATTACCACATCTGTTACTGTTGTTTCTCTTGCTGCTATTTTATACTTTCGCTTCAATTTTAAACTCTATTATCTCTAGCATATTTTCTGTTGATGACTTACCTGGCTTGACTTAAATATCTGTCATCGATTTCCTCTGTGTTGTGGAAAACTGTCTGTATTTAAAAGCTGTGCTTAGAGAATGAAAGACACAAGCTTGTTTGTTTACTCCCTCCTTAATTTTGTTTCACAAGAGAGAACTCAGGGGGAAAAAATGCTTATCCTTATAAGCACTTCGAATGGGTTTCAAAAAGGTTTCTTAAGCCATCTGCAGCTCTAGCACAAAAATAATAACCGTCTACAATATGCTACATGCTATTTAGGAGTGGTTAGTAAGCTTATTCACAGAGTCTGGAACTGATTTTTTCTTTTTTTTTTTTTTAAAGAAGCAGAGCAAATGATGCTTCCTTACTATTTCTATAAGGTATCTCAAATTTCTGTGATATATATAGTTTGCTTCAAACCAATGACACCATGTTTGTATATGCTTTCTGCTTCAGTATCTTAATATTTGAATAGAATAAGGGAAGAGCCCAAATAGTCCAAAGAGTTTACATTTTCTTTAATGAATAAATTAAAATGACAATTTAGCTCTCAGTGAGGTAAACTGAATCTGACGTGCAGGTATTTCAAACCACGTGACATTATCTCTGAAATTCTACAATCCTGATATATACTTTCATTCTTTTAGGTAGGACATAGGATATTTTTATGCCCAAATCAAGAGATTTTATCTTCCCAAGCATTTGTCTAACTAGAAGAAAAATCCCAAGTTTAATAAAAATGAACTAAGTAAGATGTGATACCAGATTTAGAGATGTCATGTTAATTCTGAACTGTTAACTTAGAGGAAGGAACTGCTCATTCAGAACCTTTATCATCAAGGTTTGTGTATAAGTATAAGCCTTCCATTTTCAAATACTGCCTTCAAGACTAGATCTTGAAGAAAAGCAAATGAAATGATTCTTATGTGATGAGCACAAATACAAAACACTTGGGATTTTTTGTGGCTATCATAAAATCATTAATTACCTTGATTTTCCTTTTCTTATAAAGGTTAATGCTGCTCTTGACGTTTAAAACCTTCTGAATATTTATAAAAAGGTACTTCTAATGTTTAATGGGAAGGAAATATTCCTTTCTGATTTAGCAATCTGATATCTTATTTTGCAGACTGCAAGAATGCCCCTTAATAAATGCTAAAACAAAATATATTGTAAATTAAGATTATCCTATTATAATTGTACATTTAAATAAATAGTCAGCACTGAAATTTAGGAATAGATTTTGCATCATAGATACCTGTATGGTTTTTATAGGATTTGTAACATGTTTCGCTCCTTCATTCCGTCACTTTTTCCAACAGCAAAGAACAAGTATATTTAAAGAAGACAAAAAATAAATAAAATAAGAAGGTAGTAAAATAGGAATAGGCCTAAGTTCTAAGAAATTTTGGGGGAAAGAGTGTTATCTTCGAATTTTGAACACTGAATAATATAGGAAAATTTAGGAGTTTGGATCCAATCCATTTAAGGAAATCCCAATAACAAAATGTCAGCTATGAGATGTAGTACAGTACATTGAAAAACCTTCATAATTTTGGATATGAGAAATAAAATCCAAAGGATTTCCAGACAATACCATTTCCTTTTTTTTTCTTTTTTTCTTTTGTGCTCCAAAGCAATTTTGCAACCACTATTTAACCTCCGATTTGCTTTTCATTTTCAATCTCAAAGTCACTATACATTCTTCGTGGTTTTCAAGAAGTTCATCAACATCAGTAACAGATCTGGCAGTAACAATATAGAAAATAGGACAAATATGTATGGCTTTAAGCATGAGGGAGATAAACAAAACAATGAGAATGCACTGTTATAGTCATCATCATCGTCTAACCAAACACACAGAAAGAAAATAGAAATCCCCAGACCGTGACACTAGAGCACAATGCCAAGATACAATCACTGTTAAGTCTGAGCATGACAAAGAAACAGATGGTCATGACTTCTTTTGCAGGAAGGGGGAAAAATAATAATGATACAAGACACTTAATAGCGAAATTGTTCATGACTGCTGAGATTCTTGAAAGAAAAACAAATGAAGAAGCTGCTACCGTAATGAGATTAAAACAACAACAACAACAACAAAAACATGTCTATGTTTGCCAGCCACATTGCAGAATTGAACAGTCACCTGTCGTTTTCCGCTTAACACAGGAGAGATGAGTTGGTCTAGTATATTTGATAGCAGGTTTTAAAATGAATTTCCTGGAAGGAGAGTGGGCCTGAACTTCTGTTTTTTTAGCAAGTTCAGCCTTCTTATAAACTGCTATGAATAAGAAAACACAAAAAGCATACCATCAGGAAAAAATAAACACTTGGAGCAAAACCAAACAAAATTTCATAAATAGTTACCATGGTTATGCAGTTCTTTTTCTACAAAAGAGTAATAATGAATTACTTCAAATACGTTTTTAAAGAAGTGATTGTTAAATGAACCTTTTTTCCTTCTCACTTCATCTCTGGAGACTGTGCTAGGTTCCTTTTTAGCTATTTTTCTTTCAGGAGTGGAAATTCTGCCTCTCCCGGTTTTAAAAGGCTTTTCTTTTCTATGTTTCTCAAGAGATGGTCTCCGAGCTTCCTTTTCAGCTTTCTCCTCTTTAGGAATAGTTTCTAACTGTTCTGTCATGATGCTCCTATCATCATCTGCGGATCAAAGCACATCATGACAACAAGAACAACAACAAAAACATTAGTAAGAAATGTACAAAATCCTTCATCTTTTTAACAAAATGCAAAATAAAGAGATAAAGGGATTTTTTTAAATGTTTAAAATGAAAAATAAAATCCATTAGGTTATCGAATTGTATTTGGGAGCAGAAAATTAGAAAAAAAAAAACGCACACCTTGAGTGTCCACCCAGAGGCTGTCAGCATCCATGATGGAGTCATCAATGGTGGTCTCGTCTTTGTAATCATCATAGGTTTCTGCCTTGTATTCTGAGAGCCCAACCTCTTCTCTGTCAGGGGAAGCCGGAGCTTCTGGGGAGCCATCCTTGGGTTGTGCCTGGGCTTCAGCTGCTTCTTCTACTTCGAGCTGTTCCTCACCAGGAGGGGACAGTCTCCTTTCCACCTCAGGCTGCTCGATGGCTGCGAAACGCACGCTGTGGGAACCCGACTCCCCTTCATCCGTTGTGGTTTGCACTACAGTGATGAAATCATCCTCAATAGTCACAACAGACTCAATTACTCCTTTGTGTTCACCTGGGCAGGTCTCCCCAGATTCCCCCCTGACACCTGTGACACCCAGGTCAGTAATCTGAAGGGTGTCTGAGCGAAAAAGCAGTTTATCGTATTCTCCTCGGGCTTCTATCTCTTCTTCCTCACTCTGAGCTTCTGCTGGTTCAGCCCCAATGCCTTCAAGCAATGGCTCTGTAGCCTCAGAGGGTGTGATAGATATACCAGGGGTCTCTTTGCTTTCTTCTTTCAGCAGCTGAATAAATTCCATCTGGACATCCGCTCTCTCATCTGGGGCTAAATCAGCCTCTGAAACAGCAGGTGCACAAGGTATTTCCACTGACAATTTGATGGCAATCTCGTCTTGAATTAGAGAAGACTCTGGGGATGTTTCCTTCTTGCCCTCATCAGGCTTCAGGGACTCCATGGTCAGACTTTCATGTTCACCGCTGGACTCGTAGGACTCTTCTTTGTCTACAGCTTCCTGGTGTACCAAGTCAGGCTTGGCCACCTTCTCCTTGATTTCTGCAGTGTCACTGACTCTGGTGCCTTCTTTCATGTGGCCAGACTCAACACCCATAAACATATCTGCATCCTGAGGTGCGGCGGATGAGGGAGTGAGAGCCTGTGTAGCTTCGAGTTTAAGCTCTGTTGCTTGTCCAGCATTTATGTTTAGCCCCGAGGCCATTTGTCCAAAGTCACTGATTTTAATATCTAATTGACCGTGGTTAGCTTTCTTTGCACTGAAATCCAGTTCTGGGTGAGCTTCCTTGGGTGGTTCTACCTCAGCTACCTCTGGCACTGAACTAAGACTTTTCTCTGCTTTCTCAGCCATGAGAAGTGATGTATCCTTTGACACTGTCAGTTCTTTGGCCAAAGCATGCTCGTAAGTTACTCCTAATCCAAATGTTTCAATGTTATCTTCTGTTTCCTTGGGCTGTTCTTTTGAATCAACATGTTCCTCACTCTTTTCTAGTACAGTATCCAGCTTCTCATTAGCTTTCCTCTCCTGATCAAACTCCCTACTCAGTCCTGATTTGTCACCAGAGACATGTGGGGACGCTTCTTTCTCAGCACTGAACTCATCTTTGACTCTTCCAGCAGCTGCCAGTTTTACTTCAATCAAGGAAAGGTCTGTGGCCAAATCTCTTCGCACTTTATCATCAGTGCCTTCATGAAAGGAACCACTCTCTCCTGATAAATTCTCACTGTCTTGAACAGGTGATGGAAGTGGGACTGTGTATTTATTGAACACACAGTAGCCCAGGTCTTCGATCTGACTGTCTGTTTTAACGATGATGTGATTTTCATCTGCGACAGGGGGCAAACCAGTACTCCTCTCCTCAACCACAGTCTCTGATGGGACGGATTTCCGCCTGGCCGCCTCCTCTGCACTCACAGAAGCTAGTCTTGACCTTGTTCCTGCCAGATCTAGCATTTCAGGCAGGTCAGGGGCCATGACAGTACCGTTTTTGTAATAATCTTTGGCTAGGAAAGGCGACTCACACAACGTTTCGACTTGAGTGCTTGGCTCTCCAGTAGCTTTTTCTCCTTCTATCTGTTCTCCTTCCTCTTTACTTTCTATTGGGAAGCAAGGGGCTTTCTCCAGTGCAGGTGTGGTGGCTGGAAGGTAATCATCCCCTTCGTCCATACTTCCACTAGTGTTGGTCAGGATATCAGAAGCCAAAGGAGAGAGATCATGCCCCCGACCAAAGTTAAATCCAAGGGCTATGGAATCCAAGCAAGACATGGGCAAATTGATTGACATGCTCCTTTGTTCTATTGCAGACCTGCCACCAAGTCCTAAACTCCTGCTTAGTGTCAAATCATCTTTATTCTTACTGTGGAGATCCCTTTTCTCCCCATACACTTTTGGATCAATAGTGAACATTCTTTCTTGAGGAGAACTAGGTTCTTCAGGTAAATCAGATGGATAACTCTTTGCAAAAGTGCTATACCCTGCTTCTTGGTCTGCAGCATTGGGCTGGGATTCTTTACCTGTCTGAAGTCCCTTGTCACCATTTTTATACATGGGAGATACAGTATCAAAAGACTTTTGGGCATTTTCTCTTGTGTCACTCAGTTCATAGTAATCACTGCCTTGCTGAATGCTTTTTGTCACTTCTTCTTTCAAGGCAGATGTTTCAAAGTACTTGGACATGCCTGATTTATCTTCGTAAAATGGCATGTCAAGCTTAGCAGATGTTGCAGCCCCAACTCCTTCAACCTTATTATTTTTGTCAGCAACTTTTTCTTCAAAAAGGTCCTCGATTGCACTCTTTTCACTTAGTGCGGCTGGTTCCTTCCTGATGTTCTCCAGTGTCACAGAGGCCATGGCTGTATTTGTAACTGTTGGCTCCAGACTTACAGGGAATGACTCCTGTTTAGATGCATTCATGGTAGGCTCTTGGCCTTTCTGTTCTTCTTCTGAGAAAGTGTGCTTTATGGAGGGCTGAATTACGCCTGTTTCTTTACCGGTCAATTTTGGGGGTTCGCTCTCTTTTGGCATGGCTTCCTTGTCAGAACTAGTTGTTTTTTCTTCAAGCTTTAGCTGAGGTTCCTTTTCAGTAAGTGTAGATTCCTGTCCACTAAGGGTGGACGTCTCTTTTTTCTGCACACTCTCTTGCTTCATTGCTCCTTTTTCTTCTCCTAAAACTTTCTCTGGGACACATTCTTCCACAATCGGAATGTGGGCAACTTTAGGTGAAATAGTTGCCTCTGAGGCTGGTGCGTCTGCCATTTTGTCAGGTTTATCCTTATGGGGCTCTTCAACTTTAGCAACGTCTTTGGCAGTCATTGGGCCACTGGTTTCAAGAGATTTTTTATCACTTAGTTGCAATAGGGCAGCAGCAAAGGGTGATACTTCTCCAACTATTTCATTCTTCATGACATCTAAAGGAAGAGTGAAGCTTCCACCCTGAAAGGGACTTGGCATGGGAGAATCAAATTGTTTCCCTTCCCATTTTGGGATATCCTCAAGTACATCTTTTTTCTTCATGGGTGTTAGGGGGCCAGGAGATATTGGAGCAACTAAACCCCACTCATCATTTTTTGCTTCCATTGGCATTTCGATGAACCAGTTCTTTTGCTCTTTGGGAGCTGGGGTTTCTGCAGGGAGACCAATACCAGGTACTACTAGGCTTGGTTCTGTCTTCTGTTTCGTGTCTTCTAGGCCGGAACCAAGAGCGTGCCCAAACAAAGTGAGTGGTGCTCTTTCTTCTTCTGCGCCTTGCATGTCCTTTTTATCAGGTGAAGTTTTAATTGTCTCAGGCTGAGAAACTAAGGCAGTATGTTTAAGGTCTTCACCAGGCTTTATCTGTTTCTGTGACTCCTTCTTGTCTAATGGCTCAGCTAAAGAGGGAGTCAATTCCTGTTGATCATGGAACTCCATCTTCGAGGCTGTAAGTAAACCTGAAGTAATTGGGTGGATTTTTAAACAAATAATAGGCAAGTGCTTTCAGGCAGTAAGCTTAAAATTATATTTTGAAATGACAAATGAATGGTAGGGTAAAAAGAAAAATTATGGAACATGCAAGCATGCTACCCATTTAAAAATATGGAAATGTCAGGATTGAGATATATTTGTACTATTGCTAAAATGAACTCCCATTGTGAATTAATGCATAGAGGAATTGTAGTAAGAGCATATTTTGAATATTTTTTCTTTTGTTTGTTTGTTCAGTCTCTCCTAAACAGTATGTGATATGTATTATAGTAGAAAAAAATTTCCATATGCCTTCTACAGATAAAAACTACGAGTTAAAGAATATTGAATAAGTAGCTAATATTAGGTACAAAGAATATATATAAACTAAAAATGAAACAAGATTGATATCTACTAAACTTTTTCATCTGTTTTCTCATTTAAAAGTGAATTGGTAGGTCATGGGCAGAAGGCCAATGAATTTATAATACGCATTAATAGCTTCAATTAGCTTGATCAACAAACAACAGGACTAATATGGGGGGCATTGAAAGGTTACTGACAATTTTTTAGAAGTCATTGAGATTAAATTTCAGGAATATAAATAAATATTTGCTATTGACTTTATATGATAAGGTCTAAGAACTGACAAGTCAATTTCCACCACATATTCAAAATTCTTAATTTGTAATCATTACTTAGTCTGTAGGACATATAAGAAAATCTGAATTATACCATTAATACTGAGAAGTCATGTGAGTAACAAAATTTAAAGAGAGTCAACTATTAAAATATCTTTCACTCCTTGGTCATGACTTTATCCCCTGGAACACAATGAAATGGTGAAGCATTCACCATTATTGGCCTTAGGGAGGCTTCACAGAAATTAAATGACTCTTTTTTATTTTTATTTGTTCACCAATCAAAAAGGCTTCAGAGTCTCACTTGTGTTTTAAGGGTAATGATATTTTAGTGTGGTCATTAGAGCTAAATGTAATTATCTAGAAAAGATTTGGGAAAAAATAAAATTTAATCATCTGTCGAGAGCAAGTGTATGGATCATCATTACCTTATATACTTGTGTGTCCTGTTGTAACAATAGAAAAGAAATACTTTATGAACTTCTAAGAAAGATTAGATGAATAAAACTCAAGAGAGATGGGGATGATCAAATGGATTGGTTGGCTGCCATGGAGAGGAAATGATATGAGAAGCATCAGCAGGAGCTTTTAAGGTAACCAAACCAGTATTCATTGAAGCATAAAATATATAGCATATTGCGGTTGCAAACAAAAAGGATTCTACCATTTAAGCCTCTTTGTGCCCAAATCCAACTCTACAGTTTGAAATAAAAGCATATGAATTGCTGTCCCCAAAATAAAAGCAAAAATAAAAACACACATGTATTAGCAATGTGACTGGCAAACATTTGAGATGGGTGGGGTAGCTCACATAGCGTCATCAGCCTGGCTGCAAAGCGTATTGTATCATGGCAAAGTAAAATGAAGAATCAGCTGCAGCCTTGGAAAACCAAGCTGCCACACAGCACCTGTGCAAGCCACACTCTGTTTATTGAGCCTAAAACAGTGGTCTTAGGATCATGACAAGACCCAGCAATGGAACAGCACTGGAAAGGCATCAGTCAGGTTGGTAAGCTGCTGGAGAGATCATTTGCAACAAAAGGCATGCAAATCCTAAGAAAGACACACCTTCCCTGGCAGAGGAAGGGGTTTTTACTTCTGCAGACACCTCCGTGACCTCTTTTACACTTTTCTCCTGCGGGGCCCCTGCTGGGGCACTGTCTTCGGGAACTACTTGAACCTCCGCACTAGACTCCGCTTGGCCCTCACTGGGGCCCTTAGGTTGGCCTGAGGCCTTGGCAGCCCCACACTCTTTCTCAGGAAAAGTGACAGGTTTCTCTTCCTCAGCCATTGGACCCTCTAGCGTTTCTTCTTCTTAGGGATGAAAAAGATGTTGACATCATGACCACAGAACAATGCACAAAAACAACAGAAATATTATTCAAGGAACACTTTCAGCTCCATGATATTGACTTCACAAGAACCTCTTTCACCATTTGGATGAGCAAATTAATATTCTAATGCAATGTACATTCGATAGTGCTTGGAAAATTACGTAAAATCTGCTAATAATGATGCCTTTTAAAATCTCATTAAAAGGCTGTTTTAAAATTTGAGAGCTGAAAGGGTTTTATTGCTCTATTACCACTTAGTGGAAATGGCAGTAAGTTGCACACATGTGGAAAGCTGGCTGGATGGAAGCAAAAGATGGTGCTGCCGGATAACAGATGGTTGCGAAAAGATAGACGCATTGATGTACTGAAAAAAACTTTTGAATTTGTTAGACATGTGCTGTTTTCTCCAATGCAAGAAGTCCCACATATGAATTTCTGATTACTTTATTTAAAACACGCACACTTCACTAAAGAACTCTGGGATTTAAAAAATCTTAGCCTCAAAATAAAATCCAATCAATTACCTTTACAGTTTTATCATGAAGTCCATCAAAACTATTTCAAATAGCATTTATTTAGTATTTCTAAGGTGATACCTAACTCACCTTATTTTACTTTCACTGAATTACAGGACATTAGAGAATATAAAAACCTTTGAAGCTTTCAAGGAGTAAATAAAATATTTTGAAAAACAAGGTTCAGGTAAAATTTCAACCTATTTAGAAAAGTCTACCTCTGGAACACAACTATTATATTACTAAAACCTCTGAAATATGGGTACTATAGTTCATCTAGGATTCTCCTTGACACTAAGAAAGAAAATGTGCATATTATCTATAAAGTCTTATTTATGCAATTCAAAACAAACCACCAAGGAAAAATAACTGAGTGAACTGAGTGGCAACTAAACTGCCAAAATATCCCCACAAAAGATGTATATCACATGCAAAAAATGTTAACAATTAAAATGTAAAAAAACAAACTTATGAAGGCCATGAATTATCTTGTTCATTTGTTTCTCATTTACACTTCAAATGCCAGTAAAATAAATCTGATTTTATTACTTAAGAAACTAGCTGTTTTATAGTCCTGCAAAGGGAAGATTCTTATAAAATTCCTGTGAACAATTATGCATTGTTTAAATGGCCTTGTGAGAAAGACTACAGATAAAAAGGATTTATTTTTTTTTGAGAAATATTAAAATGCTTGGGGATGGTGAGGTGCAAGAGAACTACTTCGTCTATTTCCTCACATTAGCAATCAGACACTTTCATTTTTGTAATTTAGTTATGTAAGTAACATTTTTAAAATGCTGATTCTAATTTATAAGGCAATTTTTATAATGCCATAGAATTAGATTTTGATTATAGCTAAGAAACTTTTAATATAGCTGCTTTATTAATGTCACCTTATTGGATGAAGTCTAATCAACTGAATTTACATGTTTTCCAAATCCATGTCACTTTTTATTCTTCCATTTTCTCATTTTGTATAAATCATGTTTATTTCCACTATACCTGTTTTTATTCAAAATTTCACATTTTTCTTAATTGTTTCAATTTCACACTGCACTCAATATAGGTTATATTTCTCTATCTGAGTGTCTGAGTCATTGGTGCTCTTTGTTTTCCAAAAGACCCAGAAAGAAGTTGATTTGCATGAACATAGTGGGTGAGGTTAATCTCCATTGCCTTGGAACGATCTAACCTTACAGTAAGTACTGTCCCATATAAAATAAACTCTTTACTTAAGTAAGTTATGTTTGTCTATTGAAAATAATCTCTTCACCTAAGCAAAAACTATTTAGCTCTAATTGTTTTTTTCTTTTCAAAACTACCTAGTGAGAGTGAGATAAATTGTAGCCCACCACTCATTTCTTTGATCCTCACTGTAGCCAATTATACCCTAGGGTCTTCCATCATTAAAAGGCTGGAATGGCCTTAGCCCAGTTCTACTAATGTGGGCCCAGATTTAGTCACCTGGAAGAGCCTCTGGAGTGTCTGTGAACAATTAAATGATTTGGAGAAATACATTTATTCTGCCTTAAACTGATTCTTCAATTTTTCTCTTTTAAAGACCTATCATATTAACATAGCACTGAAAAGAAGGTGAATTCTACTTATGTCTGGCCCTAGGGATATATATCTAAGGAAGAAGAAATGACATTCAGGGTCATCTACTTAGGTTTGTGTAAGAGAATATATTCTTCTGCAACTGATTTATTTGCAGGGAGCAGAAAGGAATCGTGCTTTGATTAAACTTTTCTTGCTTCTTCCCCCTCCACCCATCCTCCCCACTTTTATTTTGCTTTATTTTCAGAAGTAACTATACAGAAAAAGGAAGTTCTCAACATGTTTCAACTAAGGCTTCTTTATTATATAAACTGCTAAGGCATTTGGATGGATATAAGCTATATAGGGACTTCATTTTCATATGGAAAAAACAGGCTGCTATCCCTCTCACCCCGTACATGAAGGTGCACTTAGTATGATGCATGTGGTCCAAGCCGCAGGCTGGGGAGGAGGAGCAAAAGGGGACCATGCTTGGTTCACCTTTCTCCTGGCCTAAGTGGGCCTCTGCACTCTGTGCTGGGACACTGGGGAGCACATTACAGGTAGTCCATTGTGAGCTGAACAAAGGATGCTCATAATACTCCTCATCGGAATTGGAAGGGTCATCATCAGGCACAGACACCGAGATGGAGGGGACTAGGAGTCTACGCCTCTCCCCGCTGGTGGCCGTTTCGTGGCTGGGGAACCTGTGTAGAGGACCCACTTGATCCTCAGCCCCTTCATCTACAAACAGACACACAGGAAGAAATTGCAGGGAGAACTGGACAAGACAGACACAAGATCAGACAGAGGAGACAACACCTGCACGAGGATACAGAGGGCCACAGAAGCAGCACAGCAGGATGCAGCATTAGCAAGACCAAGCTGATGAAGGATGGGAGACAGTGCATGTTTCACGCTTCAGTAGCCACTGACTTGAAACTATCCCTTAAGTAACCTCGCCATCGATCTAAATGAATCAAACTACCCATTTCCCTCCAACAAGTCAGAATAACCACGGGAACACTGGCATAGAAACAAAGCATTACAAAACAAATGCATTATTTGGAAGAAATTCAAGTAGATTAATTCTTCTCATGCTTATATCGATATATTTATAAGATAAAAAAAACGAAAGTTGTTAAGATCTGATATCTCTATGATTATGGGGGGAAATAGTCCGGTTGGAAGCAGAGCCTTAATTATCTAGGACGCTCACATAGTTAGCGTTATGGTTAACTGAATTTTTAGTTAACAACTTTAACCAGAAAGTAATGTTTAATTTCAATCTGAAGAAAAATCTACAATGCATTATTTTTCTTTCCTACCTTGCTAAGAAAAACACAGTCAGCATAGCTCTCTCTTTGGAGCCTAACTCTTAGGCTAGGGACATTCTTTTAAACAGTGGTTCATATTTGCATTAAACTGAAAGTATATGGTTTTAAGAAAGTCCCTAGTAATATAAAATGTTTCCTTCTGTTTTGCTTCCCTTCTCAAAGCTCATGTAACTGACAATTTCTACCTAGTTGACTTAGGATTCATCAAGACTTGATGCAGTTTCATTTACTGGCTCTTGGCTGTTTTTGTATTTCAACCCCCTCATTACATATTTCTCACTGAAATGCTAAAGGAACTGCTCTCATTTCTGCCCTTTCCTGTGTCTTGGCTTAGAAATCAGCATTATTTAAATACATTTCCTTAAATCCACAATGGTAGATCAGTCTGCTTACCATTTGGATGCTTGTATATTTGAATGAATTTCAAGGATGATGACAATGAACAATATTTGGCTTCTGATAAGGTACAGACACTATCTTTCAGGCTTATGTGTCAGATTGCTAAGTTTGCAAGTCTTATGTATAGAGAGAATGCTTATATAGAGAATAATTTTATTTACTTATATAAAGAATAATTTTAAAATTTCATAATTCCCAATAAGAACGTCTGTATAGTTTTTATTCCTTTCAAAGTTTAAGCACACAGAATTATCACATTTATTTGAAAATGCACTATATTTTAAGGCAGTAACTTATTTTCAGCAACCAAGTGCTGACAACTAGAAATAAGTCTGAAATCATAAGAATACTAAAATAACACTTGGTAGAAAGAATACTTTTAACCTTTTGAGCACATTATTTACTGATTGTTTCATGGAAGTTGTTTCTGGATGGATATTCAGAACTTTCTCAGCCACAATGCTTATAATATCATGAGATGCCAAAAGCCTAAAATTATATTTGATATTCTTAGTTCAACTCGGCACGATTTCTCAGCTGAGCGGATAAATGGCTGAAATCTGGCCTACAACACTGGCTGAATCATAAGTCCTGGGCTTGTCACGTGTCCCAGCCATTCAGATTTCCTCCAGTGACTCTCTGAGGCTACAAACTTCCCACGCATGCAAGTTACCTCTGAAACTTCTAATCTGTTCAACAGATGGTAAGAACAATCAACAAATGAAAATGGCGTATTCACCTTTCTGCTTTTCAGCATTTATTTTCTGGGAAGTAGAGCCAACAATAGTACAAAACTAAAATATTTACAGCTGAGAGCTGGTAGTTGAAAGCCACTACTCTTTGGATGTTTCAACCTTTTGAAGATTTTGACCTCCCCTTTCTTGTTTCTGTTGCTCTCTTTGAAAGTGTCAAAACGTGCAAACAACCCAGAGTCTTGCTTCAGATCTCTAACATTTCAAAGAAACAGTGTTTTGTATTCTGAAAACGTTGACTCTAATCAGAGAGTAAGAGCAACGACAACTTTAAGGGCTGCAATGGGAAAGTAGTTTCTCTGTAGTGTTTGTCTGGCCCTGAGCCAGGCAACTTCAGAAAGAACGTCTGGCAAAGTCCAGGCCTCTCTTGGTACCGTGAGCTGTATGTATTCTAAGTCCCTGTTTAAGACACGAGAGCTTGAAATCCATCCGCTGTGCAAGTCCCAGAGATGGGCTGGGGCAGTGATGCTTAGAGGACCATGGCCAGCTACATTCAAACAGTGCACTTGGTCCTAATGATAATGACAAAAGACAGTAGGTCCTCATTTACTATAGAATTATGTGCATCAGATGCTCTTGGTTCATACCTGATGGAGGTGGGATACAGGATAATCATAAATAAAGGAATTATTTATTTGGGAGTGATTTGAAAAGAAGGAAACTAATCCAGTAGCTTGTAACAAAAACAAAACTCTCATGGGAATATCACTTCATTTTCGTAGTCCCTAAGAACCAAATCAGAAAGAGACAGCTTTAGGGATGCAGCGTTGCAGGGACTTAGATTTGGATTTGAATTCTGGATAAGCCATAAACGAGCCATGACTTCCTGGGCAAGAAGGAGAAGTGAATACCATCTCTCTCTGTGGGTTGTTGGGAAGATTAAATGAGAAGATACCTGAGAAAGTGCTAAGCTCAGTATTGGACTCCACACGTTAACATCTTTCAACATACTCAGGCACTGTCATGTACCTCTGCTTTCTTTTCATTTGACACATCAAAGCTAGATTTGAGAGACTTATGAAAAAGGAAATTCATTTCAACACAGGTAATTTTGATGTTTAAGGTCAGGATTGAATGCCTCCTTTTAATATAAGTTCACATGCTTTTGGGGATACTTCTTTTGCCACAAAATATTTCATTTCATTTAATAACGTGATATGTGAAAGAACAGGGTAGCCTTTAGCCTTATATGAACCTTGCTTGGAGTTTTACATAGCTCTTTTTCATAATGATAAACTTCAAAAGTGAAGTTTACCTGATTTCAGTGGAGGAATACATGTTTCCTAATTTGCTTTCATACAAACTCTTTTTAAAAAAAGCATTTGAAAATTTATGTTGGGTTAAAGTAAGGTTTGCCATGCAAAACCCAAACATGATATGTCAGCCCCTTTTGGAATAAATGAGTAGTAATTTTCCTGAGAGATTGACTCTCATGAGGGGTCTGTGTCTCAGTGATTGTCGTCTGTCCTGGCATCACATCTTCTGCCTCAAAGCCAATGGCTGAAGGAGGCTGGCTCCACGTACATTGTTCTCCAACATCTCTAAACCCTTCCCATTCTACAGGCTTTTGACTGAGGACTCCTGGGATTGCCAACTGGATTTGCTGCCCCCAAATGCTATGGAGGGAAAACTGCTTTCAGATTAGCAATTATAATGTTTCCACATGATTGACACAGGAAAACACCACTCAACCCTAGAATTCTGGAAGGAGCCTAAGAGGACAGAAAGATTCCTGGTTCTTTTTTCTGATAATTCCTTTATTCTTGCCCGGGCTTTCAAATTCTACCGGTTCAGTCCAAATGACAACTATTATGGTTAGGCCAAAAAGAAAAAGGAGATTAATTTGAAAACATCACAACTTGTACAATATTAGTTTACTGTACTGAGGTTTCCTTTCCAACTGTGCTACTTGTTTAATTTTGTCATCAAAATCCCTTTAAATGTTTCTCAGAATAAGCACATATTCAGGTGATTGTTAATATTATATGGATTATAATGGAAGAATATTCATAAATGATATAATTAACATCTTAAACTATTTTTAGTGGAAGCTTTCAAACATCCACTCTGGGAAAATAAACAGCTTCTAAAATGTCCAATATTTAATAAAAAGTAAGCATATCCTCAAAACCATCGAACTACTCAATTTAATCCAAGAGCTTTTACATTTGTACAAAAGGACTAGGCTGTGGCAGTCACTGTGCTTTTAGATTACAGCTGGTTTGAGGGTGGATCGAGGAAGGTAAAAGAAAATCTTTGGATGAAAAAAATCCACCTGTTCCAGGGACCTGTTATGAGCAGTACATTAATGGAATTTTGGCTGGGACTTTATAAACCAATTGTTTTGAAAAACTGAAAAGCTGTATCCTATCAAATAAATGTCATTAATTTATTTTCTGATACAATGAACTTTAAAAAAGTCATACATACACTAAAAGTGGTTTAAAATAAAAGACGGGATGGTTTTATTGTCTAGACTGTGAAAGATACATATTGAGGTAAGGATATTATTTGACCTTTTAAATAAATGAGGTAGACTTTATAAAATACTTACTTTTTTGTATAACTCAAAAAATGGTTATCCTTTTAAAAGGAAATCATTAGGTCTTTGTATAGTTCAATGCTTTTTTTGAAAAATAAAATCAATAAAAATACAAGCTTGGTTTGAAAAATGTTAAGAATACAATATTTTCGAATTGCTTTCAACAGAAAGTACTAAGTTGACATTTTCTTTGAATATACTGAAACAGCTTTGGGAAAGCAATCTGAAAATATCAAAGAAGGTTACTCTGGAAAGTGACACCTAAGATACCAAAATGTCAAAGTGATTCTATATTTCATTTATATTTTCGTTATATCCATTACATCACCCTGCATTTTGGAGGTCCCTAGTGCCCTTTCTGCTCCAACTCCCCTATAAGGGTAGGAAGAGTAAATGAATTACTTGACCTCTGGTTAACTTTGGAATCAACATCACACCCCTCTGTGGGTGAAGAGTTCTCTGACACTTCAAAGGCTTTAGGTAGGGGCTTAGAAACATCTTCAATTACCTGAGGGAATTATAGCTGTCATGGATGTCTTTCCACTGTATTTGGAGTAAAATCCAGGCCCTTGAATCCAGCTGGCTGCTGCTTATTCTCAAATTCTTCACTGCTCTACCCCTTTCTCATGACCCATTAGCCACAAGGCTCCTGTTCCCAGAACAGTACATGCACTTGCCCATCTGGGTGCCTTTGCAGATCCTGACCCCTCTGCCCCAAATGTTCCTTTTCAACGTCTTTGCTTGGCCAACACTTCCTCATGCTTCTAGGCTCAGCTTCTTAACTGTCCTCTCACCACCTAATAAAATAAGATTTCCCTTGTTCTAACTTAAAGCTCCCTAGTATCTTCCTGTCTAGTGCTAATCCCATTAGAAAGTATGTGTAAGCTTATTTATTGGATTTCTGTTCTCCACTAGACTGTGTGCTCCTTACAAACAGGGGTCATGTCTGTTTTATTCACTAATGTACACCCAGAATTTGAAGAGTATTGTGTACATTGTAGGTGCACCATAAATATGTGCCAAATGAATGGATGAACACAGGGCAAAAAGAATTGCTCAAATCTATGAATTAAAAGATCAAATCACATTTTTCAGGGAATTAACTAATAATCAGTGGCTGTTATGACACTGATTGTACGCACTGATCATAGTCCCCAAATTTTCTTGTATTTACCAGAATAATTTAGTTTGTTTAATGTTATTTCAGGCAGTAAATTTGAAGAAAATTAAAAAGAAAAAGGCCTTAATTAAAAAACAAAATCACTAAAAAAATTTGGTTTATAAATGTGACAAAATTAAATTATATTTATCATTTATAGTTCAGTAGTTTAGGAAAATCTGTATCTAGGAAATCAAAGAATATTTTAAATGAACCTAATTACAAATTATAAAAAGACAGTGAGTTTTGTGATGTTATTCAATTTTTAACACAATAAAATGATCTCTAAAATGGAAAGCAAAAGGAAAAAATGAGGAAATAAATGAATAAAATGGACTAGTATTAAAATTCTGGTTTCAGTATATGAAAACTAAATTATATTAAAATAACAAATGAGCTATAGCTGTCCTGTACCTTCTCCTGTAACTCAAACAATACACAAAAATTAACTGAGCTAAGTCAGAAAACCAATAATAGTTTGCTTTTAAATGGCACCATTCATCTCAGATTCTGAATGAATATTCTTCAAAGGGATC
Organism: Rhinolophus hipposideros; assembly: GCF_964194185.1. Taxonomy (NCBI): domain Eukaryota; kingdom Metazoa; phylum Chordata; class Mammalia; order Chiroptera; family Rhinolophidae; genus Rhinolophus; species Rhinolophus hipposideros. Next base: position 77,559,749 of record NC_138052.1, on the reverse strand, counting down.
CTTCTGTTTTATCCAGGAGAACTGAAAAGCAGACATGGCTTTGCATATTGAGTAAATGCATAAATAGATTCATGAACAACAACAGGTCTCAGTAGGAAAGAAGCCATGGTCTCAGCTTCCAGTTCATTGCTCTCAATATTGGATTCATTCATTAACTTCTTCATTTATTCATTAGTATTTCTTGATAGTGTGCAACAGACCAGGTCCTGGGGAAGGCCTGGCAATACGATATTCAACAAAATAGAGACAATTCCTGATAACACTTCTGAAGTGTTGATTTCATCAATAATTTATTTTTGTTTAGTCACTTATCAGATAGAACTGTATCGTCTCTGTCAAAACATTTTACATTAAGTAAACTGGTTCTCTGTAGTTCTTCTAGCAATTTAAACACAAAGTTATCTTTTCCTTTATCAAGCAGATTTTTCCTTTTGTTACCATATTCTTCTACTTCTGATTTTATAATAGATAAATGGTTAGACATTTATTTAAAGTCTTTGTTTCTTCTTGACTATTTGAAACAGACAGCTCCCAAGCTGGGTCACATACTAACCCATACTGAAGTCCAGTGTTTATGGATCGATGTTTATTTACCCTTTACCAGAAGACAAACCTCAAATAGTCCAATAGGCCTTACCTTCTTCCACTGGGACAGTCTGTTCTGAGGCTGGTGATGGGGGTGGAGAAGGAGGCAGATTAGCTGTCTCTTCAGGTGCTAAAGGTCAAACAAAGGAAACATGAGATACGACAAGTATTCCTATTAGGCTACTAGATGTGTAGGCAGTTTTGCCATCTGTAAAAAGCCCTTCCTATGAAATTCAAGGAAAGATTCAAGAGTAAGTTGCACTTGACTTATTTTTAGCTCTATTACCTGATTCACATATTTTTGAAAACTTAAAAAAAAAAAAAAGAAGAGCATTTAATATTTAAAACACCACTTTTTCTTTGCCATAAAAATGGATTAAAGATACCGGCAAAAATTCCATCATTAATCCCATTAATTTGTGTTTGCTTGTTCAATTAATAAAATATTTTATTCTGGCCCCAATCTATGGTGCTCAAATACACACAGGCAAGCATTTTAGTTTAGATGGCCTGATGGACTGAAAAAAATATTGGAACTGTCTATTCTTCAACATCTTGATCTGAAAACAAACGTTACTTTGATCATTCACGGTTATTTTAGGTAATGTATTTTTTTAAACAATATTTTGCCCCCTGAGTTTAATGTCAAAACCCATCTTCTGTATGTATTCTCAGAAAAATGAAGCTGTCATAGCCTGAGGCAATCCTCACACAGAAACTATGTGCGAATGGGAGCTGAGTCATCCTCTGACCTTGGCATTATACATGAAGAAGGACCAAAAAGGTTCTAATATAATAGATGTAATTTATTCACAGTTAACTGTGAATAAGTTTTCCACTTCAAGATACTTTATGATCACTCACACGAAGTTAAGGAATTTCAATATTTATCAGTCAAGGCCAGGGATAAAATCTAGTTTAAAGTTATGTGAAGTTTTATTTCATAAGGCAGTTAGTAGAGGCAGCTTTGGGATAACAGGAGACTCTTGACTTCCTTGAGCCTGTGGATTTCTACATGGCATATTTTGTTTAAAAAAAAAAAAAGGTGGGGTTTTCTGTTATTCCAAAGAATAGAAGTGAACAACAGGCAAAAGGTTAATGTTTTAGACAATTTTTCCCTCTCTGATTTAAGAGAAAAATAACCCTTGATAATCTAAACACATTTTATTGAAAAGAATGTGAATATTTTAAATTATTCTGGGAAAGCAGAGTTTTTCTATTGCTTAACTTTAATAGACAATTGAGGGGCTACCGATCAGAAAATCCAATATTACGGAACATTAGACTATAAGAGAGAAAAAAGGATATGTACTATCTTTAGGTTTTAAAAACCGTAGCTTTCTATGGATTACTTTTATGTACTTATGTAATAAGTAAATATGTTGAACTTAAGAGTTTCCTTTCTCTGTATGTATACACATCAACTACATCTATCTATCATCTACCTACCTACTTACCTATCCTCAGAATGGGCAGCAAGCTCTTGGTTGAGAGTGGCTTTTTTGGCAAGCACCATTACATTACCTGTTTGGCACTGGAGGGCATTTGACTTGTGACCAAGGGAGAGAGCAATGCCATCTCAATGTCTTTAAATGAACCAAGTGAAGACCAGTACCTTATATGGGATACAAAGTCACCGATGATTCTAACAAAGCTCTGGCTATAGGTTTTCTATAGCTGGGTCAGAGAGACCCAAACAAGACTGTAGTATTGACAATTATTCACCAAAACCCACAAAGAGAAACAATCACCTCTAATAAAAGCATTAGTACATTTTCCTTATCACTGGGGCCCATGACATGAAAATGCCTTGGCTTTATTTTTATAATAACTATCTGATGTGGTCAAGAAATGAAAAATTAAGGGCAATTTAGGGGCAAAGTCTAACTACAAGCTTGTCACCCTAAAGCCTACCCAAACACCACAATGATCCTGTTGAGAAAAGTGAAAATAGGACCCAGTGAAGGATGAAATATGAGAGATGGCCTGTCTTTGAACACGAAGACAGGATCCTGTGATCAGGGTGTAGCCCCTACAGCCCCTGATCTGAGGTTCTTTCTTATTTACCTAAAGGAAGAGCTGCAGGCTGATCTTTATGCTGAGCTTCTTTCTCTTGTTCACCTTTCAGGACCGCTACAGCCTCAGCAGTAACTACTTGAACTATCCTTGCAGACACCTCCTCTGTAATACATAATAATGAAAGAACATAAAATTATGAGAAGTCCAAAACAGGTAGCAAAGAGGAAAAGTAATCAAGCAATATAGTCGATTAGAATTTCATTTTCTCTGTCTTCCCCTTAAAATAGAATTTACAAAATTGCAGACAAAATAGAAATACATGTATTGTAACTAAAAAAAGCGAAAAGAAAAGAGAAAATAAAAGGAATCACATTCTAAGTGAAATAAATACAGAATAAAAGAAAAATGAAATAAATTAATTTTTTAAATGAAAATAAAGCCATTTACATAAACAGAAGCACTATAATTTTTTTTGTAACTAGTAAAAAAAATTTAAAGGAGCGAGTATTCATTTTGGATTTAACTTAAAATACGTATCATAGATTTGTTACAGTTTTCTAGAAAAGTGTCATTAAAACATGTTTCTATGCTGATTTGCAGAAATATGATTTAAAACCTAAAGAAGATGCTTCACAATGTGAATTTATAATTAAATAGCATTATACAGGATCAATATAAACAAGACCAATTCAGAAAAACCTGAAAAAATAAAGTTTGAATGAAATACATGGAAATGATAAATCAAATGGTCTCTTTCTAAAGAGCTACTACTTTTCTAGGTAGCAGACGTTTTAAAGATTTTTAAGGCCATATGACATACATTCACCCAGTCAGTACAATAGTTTCATTAACAATGTGAAGGGGATTCATCATTAAAATGATCAGTCTGTGAGGTGCCAAGTAACTAGTTTTGGGCCTGCAATGGCATCCTTTGGAGCATATAATGCTAATTTTATACAACCTAGTCATAAAAATATCCAAGATACAATGTTCCACATATTAACTAAAAATGAAAGAAGGCTTTTGAGATTAAAATATATTCTAGGCTAAAAATAAATTCTACAGACTTTAACCTTTCATTATCTTTATATAAAAACATCTACCAAACTAGGAAATAAGCCCACTTAGAGCCCAAATAGAAACAAGTTGTACTGGATAAGGGGGGATAGGGTGGGTTTTTGTTCTCATAATTTTTGTTAAGATTTTAGAATAAATATTTTATTGAAATGTTATTATGGATAACATTGATCAGAATTCGCCCATTCACAAGCGGGTAAGGGAGATCTGCCTGGTTTTCACCTGGTTTGTTTAGATTAAGCCTCCTCACCCCATCCAGGTTGACAGAGGATGTAGTGCTTAAGTACCAGGCTTTCCGATGAGCAATCTACTTGGACATAATTTATCTTAATTTTAAAAGCTTCTAAAGGAAATATATTCACACAGATCTGCTCATCTATCTAAAGTACATAACTGTTATTCCTGGTTATATTCTGAGTCAGTCTCTTTCCCCCTCTATCACTCCCTTCTTCCCTCTTCCTCTCTGCCTATATATCTTGTAGATCATGTTAGCTATTGTAATAGATTATTTGTCCCACTTGCACATATTAATTCTCAATGAAATTCAGACATTTAAAAATCAATAGAGTGATTTTTATGACTTCTAGTATCTCAGTGTTTTACGGAAAATGGGGTGTAATGAAGAGGTGGAGTAAGCACTACAGAAACTGGGGCATATATGGAAGCTATGTGTCTTCTGGATCATTCCTGCATTTCCCTGTTGGCACTTACACAAAATTTAGTGTGGCCAATGGCACTTCGTATGTGTTACGTGAAGCTGTCCTGGTACACATGCCTATCTTCCCTGCTGGGTAAAGCTTCCCAAGTCATGGACTCTTTCCTTATCCTGGTTGCAATTCTTGAATCTCCTCTCATTGATCTTTACCCAGATTAGATGCTTCACACAATTTTTTGAAAAGATGGAAAAATTAACATGAAAAGTTTGGTGCATGATATTTATACAAACTTAAAAATAATCCATGCTTTTTACTGTATTTACTAACTTAACCACCTCCAATTCACCATTTATTGTATTCCTGTTTAAGTTTTTGATGCATTTTAGAAATGTATTTCTTACATAGGGGTCCCAAATTCTTGTGTATTTATTGATGAATTTTTCAGGGTCTGAGAGTACTTAACATGAATTAAATTTTTTAAATGGGGAAAATAATCCAATAAAAATAGTAAAAGTATCTATCAGTTTATGTGAACAAATTGCAACAAAGCAATGCTTCATTATTTCAGGCTTTTTGTTTGGGATTGTATTTAGAATAATTTGACACCATTCAATTTCACCATAGAGAATTAGTTTATCTCTCATCTGTTGTGGGCTAATTAGAAGAGAGGTGAAATTAATACAATAAAAGATGCATTCACACAAATGTAGGCCAAATGACAATGTGGTACAATGTTCAAACAGACTTTCAAAATATCATAAATAGAACAACTGAAGGGGAAATTGAATAATTAGTTGTCTCCAGTCCGTACGGACATGTCCAACTCAAATAAAATGGATTAGTTAGCACAACATTTCTTGTGAGTGATAATTTACTTTCAGCAAAATAATATCATTTATTTTAGATGGGACGTAGTAGGGCATTTGAATTGTATTGGTTTTGTTGTTTCAGAAAAAATTAATTGATAAATTTGTTTGAGTTTCATAGTTGAATAAGTTTATGAAAAATTAACCGTTTTTTTTTCTTTAAAAGAATTTAAAAGATTTTAAGAAATGCTATTTTAGAATAATCAAACAGGCTGTGTGGGAGTCAACTTAATGACACATTATCTTCAATATTTTTGGGAAGAATAATATTGCTAAAACTTTTCAAATAGGAAAGAACACAGTGTTTAATATTAATTTCATAGTGATGTTAGAAAAAGATGAGTATAGGATTGTTCTGGAAGTTCCAACTGGCCCAGTCAACCTAAAATATTCTACAGCAGTGAGAAATAATCAGCACAGAGATGGCAGCTTCCCCAAAGGAGAGGTGGCATTCTCCCAAGGGAGGTCTAATCAGCAGATCTCCTGGGTGAGCCTGGTTCCTGGGACAGGAACAAAATTACTCAGGGTTTAGGTAAAGTTCAGGGACAATTAATGGTAAACGTGCCAAATAAACACAGAAGCCAAAGGAATACAGTCACAAGATCAGACATATCAAAACGAAAACATAAGATGTTTTCATGTGATTATATAATATATGTAATTTCTTCATTCATTCTACAAATAGCTATTAAATGCATCCATCCATCCAACCACCAATCTATCCATCATGTCTTTCTACCCACCTAGGAGATTACTGTCTTTGTGATGTGCATTAGACGAAGACACATAGACTTTAATTCAAAGAAATGTGGGTAAAAACTCTAGCATTGCTACTATCTAGTTATTTCATCCTAAGAAACTTACTCAAATTCATGGGGTTTCAATGCCTCACCCTTAAAGTGGAAGTAATAATAGTACTTGTCTCACAGATTGTGATGGAGGACTCAATTACGTAATTACATAACAAGTCTGGCACAAGAAGGAACTCAAGTAAAAAAAAGTTCTTCAAATAGTTCTTCATCAAGGTGTCTTTATTTTCCCCAGTCATACATTTTTCTGGTTCTTCTACCTTAGTATTTCTACTCTGAAAAAAGAGCAACGGTGATACGCATTAAGCATCCAGCCCAAATAGGCTATTATTACTATTATGAACATCAGATAATATACATAATCTGCCATCATCTATGCTGATGCCAGGGACAGTTTTGTTTTAAATTTTTTGTTTTTGTCCTAGACAAAGCTAAAAGGAAGTAAATACTGTCTTTGTTCTTTATTTCCTGGCTTCATACCTACTTCCCTGGCTGTGCAGGTCCTGGGTTACAATCCTCTCTAGATTCCTGCCAGCAAGTCCCAATTCAGGACTATCTTCTCATTAGTAATAACCCCTCTCTGCTCCTGGGGACAATTAGCAACATGAAAAATTCTTTGGGAGGTAAAAAGAAAATCAAACTACATTTTCATTTTTTATTGCTTACTTTTTTCTACTTCCTTATTCCCTTTCCTACATTCTACCCTTTTTTATTGTTTTTTCTCTTCCAATGTGTAAAATTATGAATAGGACCTAGCTATTCAGAAGATGAAAGATGACTCTAGATTACACATAAATTGGGACATTATGCATTATACATAATTGAAAGTAAACCCTGATCTTCACATTTGAAAATATGATACTTCTTACTGTGAACTAAAAATTTGAAAGGCTCAATTATTTTTCTTTTGAACATTTAACATTTTCTGGAAGTGGACATTTTTGGTATATGGTAAAAATTGTCTTACTTTAAGAGTGTGTATGATATGTATTTTATTCTCTTTTTTGTAAATGGCAGGATTGCAAAGTAATTAATGAACAGTAGTTTTCCCATTGCAGTGAGAACCTTATAACTAGTATTTGAATATTAACTTGTTATTATTTTATCAGTAGTGTCATTATTGTAATGAAACAGCTTCTATAAGCAACACAAAATCATCTCATTACATGGCTGTAAAGTCACGTCATGCTTAAGTAAAATGAATGACAACTTGGAAATAATCTGATAAGTGAGCTGTCTACAAATCGGGTAGAAGGAAAACATCAAAAGCAACTTCTTTAAAATAACTCATCTCATAATATCTAAAAAATGTTCTTAATTTTGGGCTGCTATGAAATAAAGGATTTCAAGACACAACCCAGAGAACAGGTGATAACAGATCACCACTATATAGATAAACATCTAAAGATAAAAAGTCTGTCTTAAAAACTTATTCTGAGCAACAGAGATAGGCTCAGTATTCAGAAAAGAGTATCAAAGCAGACCTCAGTAGATAAATTGAAATTATTTTTTCTTTGTATTGGGGAAATATATTGGTGGAAATATATACAGGAGGTGAGTATGTATAAGAAACGAATTGAGACATGTGCTCACCAACAGAAACCTATTTGATAATACACAAAAGATTTCATGCTAAGGTACTTCCATTTCACCTTATAATGAATAAACATCATACTGTGATACAAGGTTATTAAAGAAGTTGTTACACTAGGCACTTTTATTTCCTGTCAGTATTATTCATTCCACATAATAATATATTTTTCAGATGGATCAACTGGCAAAATAATGGACAAAGGTAACTCATTGTCCCATTTGGAAATCATTTTGATTTACATCAACATCGTGCAAATATTTTATATAATAGTAGGTTTTGGTGTCACAAAACCTGGAATCAAATTCTGCTTTTATCTCTTACAAGCCATAAGTTAGTGACAACCTTTCTTACCTACAGATTCCCATCTGTAAAGGGGAATGAAAGTGGTATTCATAGGTCAATGTGTTGTGCAAATTAAATTAAATAGTATATATTAAGTGTTGATTGAAATTATATAATATTGTTTTAATCACTTGCTGTTTTGTTACCATCTAAGTCTATGATCATCATTTCATTGACAAAATGTTAGTAAAGACATAAAAGTTTTTGTCATACATTGAGATGATTCTGTCATTTTTCTCAGTGAGTACTTCTTTGCCTGCATATTGGGTCACTGCCTAAAATACAATATATCAGGCTCGTAGCACTTATTCTTTAAACTAAAACGATAAAGTAAATTTTATGGTTGTACCATACAATTCAGCATTTATAACCATTGCAGCCCTCTGGATTTTCTATGATGCTGATTCATGCTACTGCCCTGCTATGCTCTGCTGGTCACATCATCACATCAGAAATTTCAAGTAAGAGTCTCAGGACTGGTTATTAGCACATATTTTTAGTTTAGTTATTTTATTACATGAATCTATCAATACTGCTTAGATTATTTATAGCAAAAGCAATGGAGTTGAAACTTTCTCAGTGGCCCTGAAAATTCCAACTTGCTTCTGACCCATATATGGCATTCTTGGTATACACAGAAGTTTTATTTTGAAAGTGAACTCTTTGGGTTTTCATCAGGGCCAGCTGTGATTACTTGAACATGCAAAGTTTTACCAATTATACACTATGTACAAAAAAAAAAAAAAAAAGCAAGTTGGCATATGCCTGACAACATACTTTTTCCGATTTCTTTCAGGTTGTTAAAAGTAAGATATTGACAATAAATTCAACCGCATAGCCAGTATAAAATATAAAAGCCAGTAAATGTTTCTACTTTGAATAATAATAGGCATAATAGTGCTGTGTTAAAAAAAACGACAAGCCTACCTCCTACTTGTGAAAGGAAGAAAACAACAATTTAGACAGAAAGTTCCTGTCAAGAAAAGGTTTTTCTCAGTAGGGTACAGAGTGGTTGCCTAGGAAACCAATGCTAATTGTTGCTGTTGATGGAAAATCGTCAACAAGGAAAGCACTGTGCAGTTCGAAGTGGTCTACTAAACAAATACCTTAGATAAATTCATTAAAACAGGGGCAAAAAGAAAAGTTCCTTGCTTAATTTGAGGAGTAAATGGTTTCTCTGAAACAGTTTCCTGTAATCAACTGGTGATAAAGGAAATTAAAAGAGCAGGTTGTTGGAGTTTTTTTGTTTGTTTACCTGGCCACAGCATTCATTAAAAAGGCCAGCATTGGCATATCTTTCCCAATTTATCTCAAAGGGTCACTCAGGCCAACACTGCAGCTGTCAATCTTTACCTACCAGCTTTTTCTTCCACAGGTTTTTTCCTAAAGATTTCTTGGTTAAGACAAGGAAAGTTTTAGTTCATGAGGAAAAATGCATTTGAGGTAAAGCTAGTCTATGGGGATAAATGCATTTAAGATAAGAAATGATTTCACAAAGTTTAGTTCTGATGGGTACTGAAATTTAACAGATTTTGTATTGCACCCACTATAGATAGTGAAACTATGCTTAGTCATAATGGGGGATACAAAGATGAGTAAAAATCGAGTTCCTACATTTAATCATACTTGAGATGGGAAAATCTCATTGAAGGATGTTTAGTTCTTAAGATTTTTTTTCCAGTATTGGCCACAGATTGTGACTGAACCATCCACAGTCACTTGTATGGTCCTTTTCTGAAATGTATTTGCAAGCTGGTTGGGCTAAGATTGGTAAGCAGTACAGTATATGATATCAGGAGAATTTTCCCCTCTCTGTTTTTGTTTTTCCTACCTCAACCTGTGTACTCAAATCCACAATTTGTTTAGACTGACAACTTAACCTTCTCAAATGAAGTTTCTAGAGCTTGAACAAAATCCACTTAGCATTTAAATTTAGTCAAGGGAGAAGGTGTAGTAAATTAAGATGGTTATCAGTGGAAGGATATCACAGGTTAAGGATACTATATTATGAAGTCAAAAGTAATCAGAAAAGCAAAGCACAGATCAGAAATAGTACCTACTGGAAAATTTTGTTTCTAATTTTAAGGGTCCAGCTGGAAACAGGAAAGAAAAAACATTTAAGCAGAAGAAATATAGTAAGTGAACATAGTCTAGCTTTATATTATCATATTCTAGTTAAATGTTTTGCTGCTGGTGGTTCTGGGAGTTTTCAGCATAGTACTCTGTGTGTATTTATATCGTTATTTGTAACCCATATTTACTAGTTAAGTCAGGTTATAATATTTTATTGATCTTAAATTAATTTGAGCAAGAAATTTCTTGGGGAATTTGTCCCCTGAAATTTTCCAATTGCTTTAATATCAATAAAATGAATACAATCATTATGGCATTGAGGGAACTGATAATGCTTTTCAAGCTTGGAAACGTTCAGTTTTGTATCTTGTCGAAACCATTACAATTGTACCGCTCCTTGTACACTTGTGAGAAATTGGGTTATCTTCTGCATTCAGTCTTCAACACACCATATTGTCAAAGCGCTGTTGAGGACAGGACATTGTGGACACCACTTCTTCATATGGTCACCAGAAGTTGAAGCCAGCTCAATGACACATACACATTTCAATCCATGTCTTTGTGTACTGGGTCTCATTGTTACCAAGCACACCTCTAGAAATACTTGCAAATGGCAGGTGCCATCTATATCATACTTAAAACTGTCAACGTATTCATATGAAGAAACTGAAGCTGTATCAGAATTCAAGTGATATCTAGAAAGCATAAAACTATAACTCATTATTGCAATAGGTCTGGTTGTCCTACTATAGGAGTCCGGCAGAAAGAGAAAGAAAAGTAAAGGTATATCAATTTTGATAAAGCAGAAGAGCTGAGGAAAACGTAAGAACGGGATGCTATCTAGATAGATAGGTTGACATCAGGCAAGGAGACTGGGCTTTGCAGTGAGGTGGAGGGTAGGATCCTGGGCATATAAGATGACTGCTGACAACCTAAAGAAAATGAAGATATAGGGTTCAGGAAGCAAATGGAAAGTTGCTCAAGGCAAGTTGTATTTACTTAGTAATTTTGCTTAGGGAAGGTCCCAAATAGGCAGATGTTACCATAACCAAAAGCTATAGTATGTCTATAAACATAACTTCAGTCGGCATGAAAAACACAATCCTATGGAAGAGATATGTGGGACTTCTTCATGATATGGTAAATCAGATTTCATAAACTTTCATTTCATTTTCTTAATAAAATATAGCAATGAAAATCCAATTTACTATGAAAACATATGATATTGTTTTCTTCCTGACATATAAAGAATATTTCTAAATCAGGACTTGCACCTTGTTTAAAAATATTAAACTCTAATTTAAATGTTTCATACATGGTAGTCCTGATCATGAAGAGGTTGACCAATTCCTGGTTCTAAGAATATGCCTGAAAATAGTGGGGTTTTTCTGATTCATTTTCATTCCCTTTGCTAGGGGAATTCCTCTTGCATTTTCCCATCTTTTGTAGAGATCCTTCACCTCTCAAAAATGTTTTATTCGAGTTTATAGTTTGCTGTAAAAGAAACCAGGGAACTTTATGGTTTCTGCTGTATTTTTCTTGGATAATTCTGAAATGCAACGTGAAACACAGAGGCAAAAATGACCCGCTCTTACAGTAAACAAGAAAGTAATGAAAAGCTATAGGAAGAGAAGTATGGTTTTAATGGAATCATTATATTAATGAAGTGTCTTAAAATTTTATAAAACAAAATAAGATAAACACCTCAATATTTTAATCAGATAGATTTTCCAAAATATTATCTACAAAGCATATTTGGTAATTTCCATTTTGCTACAGACCTGGTGAAGAAAAGTATTCTGTATATATAGTTTTTTCACATCCAGTTGCATCGGAGAAAATAGTGCAAAATTGAAATTTACCATCATTTGGGACTCAAGTATTTCTCGTTAGAATTAAATAAATGCTCATTATTTTTTAAATTTACTTTAAAAAATGAAACATAATTTGGGAGGTTTTTAGTCTTTCATACTAAAACAATTAAATTAAATCTTAGCTGATGATTATAATCCTAAAATGCTAAATTATCAGTTAAGGTAGCTACAATGCACCCTTAAACAACGAAACTCTTACTAGAAAAGGAAACTTGTGCCACCAAAACAGCCAAGTTCTTGACAGTGTTTTCAATGTTGCATTCAGATCACCCATGCAAGATCAATGTGGTCCACAAAGCATTTCCAGCACTACATTTTTCTTAAATCAGATGGCAGATATTTTTTTGAGGACAGGGACCATTGCTATTCTGATTGAATGAACTTCCCCTCCTAAAATGTGCCATTTGAAAGTGGCATCTATACTTGCTTCAAATTCAACTCTGCTTCCTTTCTTAATGCAATCAAGACAATGAATTAGGAGAGAACTGCCTCAAGGAAATATCTTACATGCTTTGTGACCTAGGGCAAGTTAATGAAAATTCTTATTTTGAGAAAAGGCAGTTTTCCCTTTGTCAGCATTTATGCTCTGGTAGAACTCTAAGGAGAGTAGGTTTATTCCAATATTTTCAATGTTTTAGTCAGAAGTCTCTATTTTTCAAGCTGATGAGAAAAACACGCAATGGCAAATTTTTAAAGAAAGAGAAAAATGTACTTGGACTTTAAGATAATGAATAGCAAAATACAACATGCAGCACGTAGAAAAATTATTCAATGAACTGATTCATTTTTTAAATTGCTTATAAAAGTATTATTTGCTTTTATTGCTGTTATTTTCCTCCTTGGAGAAAAAGTCCTGTTTCTTTCCTTTTTTTTTCTTTTTTTTTTTTTTTTCTTTTTGAAATACATAATGATTAGAATTAGAAAATTTAAACAGGAACATCTTTTACAACCATGTTGCCCTGAAAATAAGACCTAGTTAGACAATCATCTCTAATCCGTCTTTTGGAGCAAAAATTAATATAAGACCCGGTATTATATTATATTATATTATATTATATTATATTATATTATACTATATTATCTAAGATCCAGTCTTCTAGTAAAATAAGACCGGGTCTTCTATTAATTTTTGTTCCAAAAGATGTATTATAGCTGATTGTCCGGCTAGGCCTTATTTTCAGGGAAACATTGTAAAACTTTATCATTTTCAAATCATTTTATAGACTCAAAGATGAAATAGAGAAAAGAGGATATTGGTGATACTTTATTCAGGCTGAACTTCGGATAATGGGGTATACAACATCTCTCCAAGACAATACTGGTACATTGCTTTACAGAAGAAGTATAATTAAGTCTATGACATAGAACATCCATTTGCTTTAAGATTCAGATTGTCCACTTGTCAGAAGTGAAATAAACGTTCCTTTTATTACAGTAGTTGGGTTCCTACTTAGCTCTTTTCTGTTCTAACCAGCAGTTCTACAGGCTTTACTTTGAGTCTAGCCTCCTCTCGTATTTTCTCTATTTGCCTCTTTATTTCCAGTATTCCTTTCTAATTCTCCTGACCTAGAACAGTACGGCAATCCCTATAGTCAGAGGATGAACAAGGACGTGCATTTAGAGTTCTGTTTGCAGGATATTTCAGTGAGATTTTCAGTTGAGGCCAACTATTACATTGGGCTTAATTTTGCCAGAATGAACATGAAAAGTTGGTCAATATCCATGTGTTTCTTAGCTGTTTGATTATAGATGTCTCTTAGGTCATTTATCCTGACTTTTCATATTCTTCCCAGTTCAGTCATTTTTATCATCAAGAAAATATTTCTAATTAGACATCTTAGTTCTGTCTTAAGTCAAAAATACATTTTCGTTACTCCAAACGTTCACTCCCACATTCAGACCACATCAAGTCTTCCGCTATATCCTTTCACAACATTCCTTTTATTACAGTAGTTGGGTTCCTACTTAACTCTTTTCTGTTCTAACCAGCAGTTCTACAGTCTTTACATTGAGTCTAGCCTCCTCTCATATTTTCTCTATTTGCCTCTTTATTTCCAGTATTCCTTTCTAATGCAATCTGAACCACAAATGCATGGCTCACAGTGTGATAAAAATTTCTGTAGCCCCATTTTGTGATGTGATTTCCATTCTCGAAATCAAACACAGATACGAACTCTCTCTCTTCTTTATATCAATTCAAAAATATTTATTAGCACTTACTATAGAGAATAAGGACTGCATTTGATACCAAAAGAAACATGAAGATTCATGAAGCACAGCTATTACCTCAAAACATTATACAACCTAGTCATGGGGATTAAAACAAGCAACAAGTAACCTCAATAAAATGTCCAATATAATCAATGCTATTAGCAAGAGCTAAACATGGTACATGGGAATGTTTGGAAGAGAAGATTCATTTGAGCGAATGAAATCAACATTAGCTCTGTACCTTTGATCATGGACTTTTGATAATCTCTCCTGTAGTATGTACCCTTTCAAATGTTTTTCCATTACTTGTTTCACCATGCTGCCATGAATGAAACCACGACAGACTGGTTGGACAAATGTAACTTGTTTTACCAAAGAGTAGATTGTTATGTCAATCAGAGGACTGACAGTTCATGCTGGAGTCACTTATACAAGAATCAGAGGTGCTCATATCCCAGCAGTGCCTTGGCCTGTGTTTCCAAATAAGACATCTGGACTGAAAATATTGAGTCTAATTTTCAGGCTGAGGAAGCTGACTCATCTATATTAAAGATGATTTTTCACTGAATCTTGATTCCTCCCTTATTGTCTATTTTGCCCAAAGTCTTCTTAAGTTTTGAATACTACTGAAATCAGCTATAAAAGTTGATGTTTACCTTTCATTTCTGTGCTCTAATAACAACCTAGCATTTGTAGATTTGTTAAAAGTTGCAACAAGAGCCTAGAACATACGAGTATGTATTCCTCTTTCTTTGCTCCATAGCTTGGCTGGGTTTTGAATTGTATTTTCTATGAGTGTTGCTGAATGGTGACTCATTCTGTGAGACGAGCTATACAGTGATTAGGCAGCAAGCGGTTCAGTGTCCTTTTCCCCTCAGGACTCATGATGCCAAGTCAGATCATGCTCATACTACCAAGTCTGCAATGCAGCACCAGTTGTTCTGTTCATCTGCTCCTGATATTGCCAGACTCCCCTGACAGTCAGAGCACGTGCTTTATGTAATGTGCTGAGGAGCAGTGAAGTGTGAGGGAATGAAAGGAAGAGAAAAAGGCTTCATATGCTGAAGCAGAAAGAGTTGGGGAGAAAAGAGGAAGGAGTGATGACTGCTAGGTACTTTGTAATCTACCTCTCAACAACAATAAAATCAAACCTACAACCACCCTTCACAGTGGCATTTGGTGTACTATTTTTCTCAGGTGTATACAGGCAATATAATCAATTTATGTATATACACGACATAGTTTTTGAAAAATTTCATTATTGATGGATGATGAATATATTCTCACGATATTAGAGCGATTTATTTGTTCCAAATCAGTATTAGAGTTTTTCTGTTATCTTCCTTTTTTTCCTTATTTTGTGAGGAGAGAATTCTTAGAACTATAACCAGACAGATAAAGGCTGTGTATAATCCTAACTAAAATAAAGGGTTAGACAGTCCAAAAATGAATCCGGGAAGACTTGTTTCCATAACTGATTATTTTCATCTGCTCACTACAAATAAAGAAGGTATTATGAAATGCTTAGAATTCTTCTCTAATACAAAACATGGAGATTTTTTAATCCTCAAAAAAATTAGAATACATTAAAAAGAAAAATATGATGACAAAGTATGAAAGCAAATTAAAAGGAGAAAACTTGGTAAGGTCTTAGAAAATACAAAATCAGGAGGAAGGATCCAGTAAAAAAATATATAATAATAATTGAATTATATTTACATTTAAAAACAAGCCAGACAGAGTAACTTTACAAGCAGGTCTGAATTGCTCTTCGCTCAAATCTGTTGCATTAAATTCAAATTCAACAAAATATTTTTTTCAAAGTGTCAGTGGACTGATGAGAATGATAAAACACCTAAACACCTTTTTTTTTTTTTAAGCACTTGTGATGTAATTCTGACATGCAGCACAAAACAAGACAGTAAAGAAAGGAGACTGATTTCCACAAGTGCATGGGAGGAATTTGCTGGAAGAACATACATGGGAGTAAATGTGTATGCAAATTCATCTTAGTTTTTAAATATCATATTATAATGTGTTAGAAACAGCCTCTTCATAACTTGACGTGTTTGTAGGCAGTTCAAATTCCAAGTATTAATTTGTTGAGTCATTGGTTTAATTAAAACAGGTTTGCAGAAAACAAATTTTCTTATATTTTGATTTAGAATAACTGGTTTAAGACAATCACATATTGTTTTAAGACTTGGCTGAAGATAGAGATACGGTAAATTTTTAGAGGAAGAACTACCCTATCTAAAATTGCACATTTAAACAAACAATTTTATCTGGTGCCTGTCTTTTCCTCCAATTTCTAAAACATTATAACCCCTGGCTAGCAATGTATGCTATAGACAAGCTCATACCTTACCCAGAATAAGAGATGCAGTTCTTAATTGTAATGTACACATAAGCTAGCCCTCAATTAGGTTTAGATTCTCTCATTTACCAACAAGACAAACCACACATTATGACTGAAGCTGATACTCATAACCTGCTTCAAATGGTATAGAGACTACATAGGACAAAGCAAACATGATAAATACAAACCTCGTAAAATTGCCTTTTCTATCAATCCTTGTCTTTCTCACTCTTTCTAGCCCCAGATGCTTAACCTTTCGAAGGAAAACATTGAAAAGGTCCCCAGTTTCTGTCCTCATCCATCGGCGCCACCAGGCCCAGAGCTTCGCAGTGAGGCGGTGTGCTTTTCCGCAGATCCACCCTTGAATGCTAAATAACTCAGCTCTGCACACTCCTCTCTCTGCGGAGCTCAGGGAAATGGCAGCCAGAGCAATGAGTGGTTGGCATGGCAACAAGGAAAAGAAAATCTGCAACCTCTTGTATTGTTCAGCCAGCTTGTTTATTTGCCTTGAGGGGTAGTGCAGATAGCTTCAGTTTCTTCGCAGGAGAAATGGCTCTGTACTGTTTTGCTCTATGTACATTAATGTACTACTACATATTATGTGCTGTAATTTAAATAGAATGCTAGCTCTTACTAGTAAATCTCAAATCTAGGAAAACTGGCAGAGGAGAATGGTAGAGGTAAGAAAAGGCAGGTTCTAATATTCTAAGATTGAAAAGGGAAACAGAGAAGCTTAAAGGTACATTCAGTCTTTTGCATGTGAATAATGACAACAAGCTTTTCCTCCATCATGTATTTTCGAGCTTAAATTAATTATTTCGGCAACAATAAACTTATATATCTGAGTATGTTCACCACTTGGCTGCTTGAGTTATGTGGATGTTTAAAGGCGGGCCAAAGCTTCAGAAGGCACAGCTCCATTGGTAGACTCTGAAAAGTGACAATGTATAACCTGGAAGAGTTTTCACAGATCTCACTTCTTTGGCAAGCGTAGACCTGGACAGAATTCCCAGAAATGGGGAAATGAAACAGTCCTGGGAAGGGGGTGCGTAGTTACCTGAAGGAATTCCCTTTAATCTTTACATTTACTCAAAGAGATGCTGGCCCTGGCTTTTGATGGTCATGAAGGCACTTTACACCCTGTCTAATGTTTTTCACTAGTGTTTGAAGCACTATACCTTAAGATAGTCAAAATCACTAAAGCATGCTTTTCCTCTGAAAATTGTCTTCGCCATTCATACTGAAAACAGAGAACAAAGTTATGGTTTTCTGTCATGCTGAACAGTACATGGATGTGGCAGGGCTGCAATAAAAGGCTTACCTTTTTTTTGGCTATAATTGATAACGGGGGTAACCGGCTGTGCTATTCTGAATCTGGTGACAGAGGAAAGAGTGGAAAGAGCACCAGTAGATACAGCATGAGGCCTGCATTCAGGCTGTAGTCACGTGATCTTGGATGGGTGACTAGACCCATCCAAGACTGTGAAGACTGCGAAAGGTCACCTGACAGATGCCGTCAGTTATCTTCATTTGATCTTTATATGGATTCTAATATGAGCTTGGGCCCCATCCCTGGAAGAGAAACTTAAAGATGAGGCTCCTAATTTTCGCTGCAAGTTGGAACTCTGTGGGGACCAAAATACACTCCTCTTGCTTCCTTCGATAAAGTTAAGGTGAAAAAGAGAGGAAGGGCTTAGTAAAAGCCTTTACTCCTACGATTCATGCTTTGGAAAACAATGTAAAAAATGACTGCTTTAGTCTTATTATCACAATAACTTTCCTAAGTGGCTAGACTCTCCAAACTTCTGTGGTGTGGCTTTTTAAAGGGACACTTCAATGAATAAATGTAAGAAAAATTCTTAAGGTATCAAAAGTTAAACCATAATAGGGGAGCAAATAATTCTATCTACCTTTCTATGGATTATCTTTAAATTGTAAGGAAAGAGACAAAAATCTAGAAGTATAAGCTGTAAGGAAATACAATTTTAAAATATTGCCTTATAGCATTCTCTGCCCCACCCCCAAGTCTCAGTACATAGATCAAAAATAAGCGATAGGCTTGTATCTTTAAAAATTTTTATGGCCCAGAAATGAAGGGGAACATTGGAAAGGGTGGAAAAGAGAGAATGAGTTGTAAGACCTTTGGTTGAAGTAAGCCCATTCTGACGAAGGAAGAAAGGAGGAGGGAGATATGATGATTGCAATCCATTTATCATGGGCTTGCTTGTAGAGATAAATAAAAATAAATAACCTTGGGGAAATGTTTCTTTCTAAAAATAGACAGAGGACTATCGCAAACAAGGAATGTAGAAGAAAGATCTTTGCATTCAATTAGTAATGGTCTGAACACCACAACATATTGCTGAGGACTTGATGATACTGGGAAATATCATGGTAACAACGTCTTGAGAAATACCCTTGAGAGGGGAAAAATGCAATATACTGACAAATTATATGTGAATGCTAAGAGTGGGCTAGTATATTGCTCTTTAAAATAATCACCTCAAAATACAATGCCAGCTCATATCAGTAGTCTCCATCATCAAAGGACAGGATTTTTAAAAACCACATATGAGATCTAAGGATACTATTATTTAATGGGGATGATTTTTGTTTGTAATTTGTACAACAGTTACATATAAAACATCAACAATAAAGTTTATTCAGCTAAAGTTTGAAGAGACATTTAATTGCACATTAACTTATCACTGGAACATTCTCTGTAGGTTTGAGGTGACCATATTTTACATTTTTCTTTTCCCGTAATTTACCACACATGGATAGTTTATGACTCAATACTTGGTCTGTTTTCTGGAGGGAACTTAGTTTAAAAATCACACCATAGTTTGAACTGAACACATCACTCTGGTAACCCACATATGTCACTATGAATATACATATAAAACTTTTATAATCAATATCCCAAAAGTAATATAAAATTAATGTGATATATGTTGAACTGAATTCAAAATTAACTTTGGATGCTCCTGAACCCATAATTTAAAAGAAACATCTATTAGTCTCTTTCTAAATTTATATTATTTTCTCAAAGAAGCTGGTCGGACATACCGACCTGGCAAATAGATTTTTCAGATGTTCTTAAATACTTAATTAAGACCATTGGAAAAATGAAATAGTGAGCAAATTGGTTCTCCACTGCTTGACCAAACCCTCTACCACGATTTTTTCCTCATATTATAAGCCTGCATAATACTGAGGATCAACTGGTGAGAGTCCAAGAGACAAAAAAGAAGACTTTTCCATAGTTTTCACCATTAATTAGAAAATAAACTTTTTTCTCCTTCCTTCCTTCCTTCCTTCCTTCCTTCCTTCCTTCCTTCCTTCCTTCCTTCCTTCCTTCCTTCCTTCCTTCCTTCCCTCCCTCCCTCCCTCCCTCACTCAATACACATGTATTGGGTACCTGAAGTATAATATCAAGTGCTACAGGATATGATGATGA
This sequence comes from Rhinolophus hipposideros, assembly GCF_964194185.1. Lineage (NCBI taxonomy): Eukaryota > Metazoa > Chordata > Mammalia > Chiroptera > Rhinolophidae > Rhinolophus > Rhinolophus hipposideros. The sequence continues at coordinate 77,539,824 of NC_138052.1, read as the reverse complement.
GAAAAATCTTGGTCTATCACATTATCTCTTTCCTTTGCCACATCCATTTTGCTCTAACATGTCCTCATCTCTTCATGCCTCGATACCTTCAAAATCTTCCTAGTTAATGCTCCTGACATTCAAATCCCACCCTCTACATATTATATTATACTTGGCAATAGAAAAATATGCCTTGATCAAGAGTGCCCTGCTGTCCATACTGAAACCACTACCACCACCCCACCACCACCAATAATAATAATGATAATAATAATAATAGCAATTAATAGATACTATTCCTCAAGCCCTTCGCTTTGTACACGTTACGTCATTTAATGCTCATTGTAATCATGAAAGGTAAAAATAGTATTTTTATTTCATTTTTAACTACAATTTCTTACTAATGGGATGTGTGGCCTGTGGAGCACTACACAGCTTCTCGAATCCTTGAATTAGACTGGACGCTGCCAGCCTCTTTTCCTGTTACACATGGATTTCTGCAGCGTACTTGCTTTGTATCACAGCAACTGCTGAAAACTGAACTTGGCTATGATACCAGATCTTGAAAAGGAATGTAATGCGATCTAATGATAAAACTGTGAATTACCTTCAGATAACAGTTCATGCAGTGTTTGACAGATGTTGACTACCACTCTGTTTTTTTTTGAGTATTGAAAATACTCTGCCACAGCCCTGTGAGTTTGCTGTGGCAGCCCAAGATGCCTTTGTGTACAATTTGGGAACTTTGGCCCTAAGCAGAAACAATCCCAGTTCAACTTTGTCTTTCTGTACTGCTCATTTGGTACTTAACACATTGTGCTTTGTATTTGGGTTCACTGTATAGACAAACATCATGTGAGCTTTCAGATCACTGCTCTGCAATGTTCACAGACCATTCCTTGAACACACCCTGGCACAGAAGCTAACACACCTTGTACTACATAAAAAATGCTCAACAGTACTTTGTGGAATGTGTCGATTTGAAAAAATTCTTACACTACGTACATCCATAATTTCTCCTCAGTCATTTGAAATGCCTTTCATATTTCCCCATTAAAATTTAAATATATTTTTTGAACAGAGCATATAGTTGATGAGTGCTGCTAACTAACTGATGGAGTATAGAAAACCAATCACTGAATAAATAAGGGGTGATTTTGAAGGGAGTATAATCTTTCTTACTACTTGTAGTTTACGAACCCTTTTTGGATTAGCATGTCTATAAATTACTGTGTTCAAATGCATTGAATTCTGAATTTCAGGAAAAATGAATATAATGGTGAAGAATATTAGAGCAGGCTAGTGTTTTTCTATGCTATTAATGCTACATTAATAACTAGGCCACTAATAACAATATTATCAATCATAGGGTAAAGAAGACTATTGGTAGAAATTATACTTTGAAAGGAAGTACTTAAGAGTAAATATTATATTATGTTCTCCTTCAAGTATCTTAATATTAGGCCTTAAAAAGCTATCTGAGGAAGTATGAAAAGGTTCCTGTGTGTCTATGTTAGTTTTCTTTCTTTCTCTTTTCTCTCTCTTTTTTGTCCTTTTTAAAGGCTGGGAGATGGACTCTACATTCCTTTCTGCCCTAAAAAGTAAATGTGCTTCTAATTAGTCAATCAGATTTAGGTCTAAATCATACAAGAGAATCAGTAGCAAAGTATTTGTGAAGTTTTCTCTTAATGAGTTACTGGCAATTTGTCTATGAAAATTAAAGTGGTAAAAACTAAATAGGGAGATGAGATTGAGATTACAACTCATCTGAGGGAATGTCGTGCTAGTTCCCATGATATTTTATCACCTTTTTGTGTCTATTTCCCCTGACTGACTAAAATTTCAGTCCTAGCACTAGTGAAAACAGGATCAGAGCTGTAAATTAATTCACCTTCAGGATAAACAGACTTCAAAGCACAAGGCAAGCAATGGTGACAGAAGAGCTCTTACTTACCTGCTGTTTCTCTGTCAGCTGAGGTCAGCTCTCCGTTGATCCCATTCTCTTTGGTATCTGAGTAAGTGCTCTGTGACCCATGTTCTCCAAAGGCACCCTCTTCATCCTCTCTGTATGGGAATCCGTTGGCACTTCTGACAAGTCCTTCCCCTGCCCCGCCCTGATCCTTAATCTCAGGTGGATGTGGGTGTGCGGAAGACTCCGTTAGTTGAGCTGAGGTCCAGTGAGGTACCTTCGCGTCATCTTTCCGATCATCTGCCATTCTTCAATACCCAGTGACTCTCCTGTAATTGGAAGAGGAAAAATTGTAGCCATCACTTTGTGGAAATCTGATCTGACATTAGTAGTACCAAGATGGAACAAATTTATAGCAAACTCAGTGGTTAGCTATGGTAAAAAAAAATGTCCAATATGCTACTTTTAACATCAAGTGGTAGCCATTGTTAACACCTTGGTTTTAGTTCTAACTGATTTTTTTGTGGTGTATCTACTCTTTTAATATAAGATTTCTATCAATTTATACACACTCTTAAAAAATTAGTGTTTGGCATTTAATGACATAGCTTAGCGAACTTTCATTGACATATGATGTTAACTGTTCAGTAGAGTCCAGGAATCCTGCAGTATAAGAAATGTGCAGGGTAGAAAACTGTGAGAAAATGACTAAGGGAAAATGCTGGATTATGGAAAATTACTCCAAGTACTCTTTTAAAAATAGAAATCTCCATAAATTAATTAATTAAATTAATCAATAAAACTAATTTTGGAAGAAGAAAGGGCTGGCTGGTCATACTGATTTCATTTAATATCAGAGGCACAAATAAAGTGAATTTATAATCTAAAATTCATCATCTGGCTTCCTGAGAAGACTCAGATAATACTCCTTAAAAATGTATTAAATTAATTAAATTAATTAAATTATTCGGATTGAACAGATAGCACTTTTTAATTTGTTGCACTTTTGAAATGTACATAGTCTAACCATCTATTGAGTGACAACCATTTTAGGAGATTTCAGGCTGGTATTGCTCTGACAAAGCTACTTGACAGAAAATAAGATTTGGAAAAATTTACTTCTGCTCTACGGAAAAGCTGCTGGGATCACCGGAGACACTATTTGGCCACACTCACTTAAAATGACAACATGATAGTATTAAAATACCACCCATTCATGGAAAACTTCACTTAAATTCCTAATCAATGCTTTGGGAACACAGATTATCTCCACTCTTCGAAATGGTATTATGACGTAGTTAAAAGTCATCACAGCTTCCTTTAATTACTTCTTCCTGATGTATAATATTATTTTTACCTAAATCTCTCTGAAGACTGAATGTGGGATTAAAGAAGATAAGAAAGCTCAGATAGAAACAAATTCCCTCCAAATCTATGAAAAGAAACTGTGGGTACCAGGAATTTTAGCATTCCATTCCTAGTGTGTAATGGGAAAGACTCTCCTCTCTCCATATTGCAAAACATCACAAAACCTAACTGTGAATAGCTGGGGATCCATTATACAATCTTCTGGTTTGATAAGTAAGCTAAGAAGCTACCTAAACTCTTCTCCCTCTCCCCTTGCCCAAAGCCTAGCTTGAGAATGTAAGCAAGAAAAGTTCTAAGTAGGTTTAAAAAAAGTACTAAGTCCAGACATTGATTCATAATTTATAGTAAACTGCAACAGAATCTTAGCTGTTAGGGCTAACACAAATGCCAATATGAATCAGGGTACAGTTACCTATAATATGGATTTTTAAAAAAGAAATCCAAGGAGTTTAAGTTGCTATTTATATAAGAATGAGATATTTCACTTGACTTTATCATATCATGGTTATTATGCCACATATTACAGGACCTCAGTATTCTTCCCAATTAAGATGTACAGTTGGGGGTGGGAAAGCTAAGAGATCTTCTCTCACCAGAAATGTTAGTTATGGACTTGAGTGGCGAGCTTCAATCTTTGCTACCCTTTGTTATTAAACGTCTTTTTCCTGAAAGTTCTCTAAGGACAGATTTAGTTCTTCTTTCATTAAAACTCCAGCTTTTAAAATTCTAGTTCTTAAAATTCCAGCCTGTTCTCTCAATAAGCCTTAGATCTGGTTCTCTTAGTCTAATGCTTCTTAGTAAGAGCATACATGTTTTCTTTTATTATTATTATTAGTTTCAGGTGTACAAAATAACATAATGATTAGGCATTTACACCCCTCACAAAGCGATAACCCAAGTCTGTTGCCGATTTGACATCATACATAGCTATTACAAAACCATTGACTACATTCCCTATGCTGTACTTTACATCCTGTGAAATATATATATATACATATATACACAAATATATATACATATGTGTATATAATTATAGTTGACATTCAATATTATTTTATATTAGTTTCAGTGCAGTGGTTAGGTATTTATATAATCTATACAGTGATCCCCCTAATAAGTCCAGTACCCATGTGACACCCTATATAGTCTTTACAACATTATTGATTATATTTCCCATATTGTATTTCACATAACAGTGACTATTTTGTGACTATCAATTTATACTTCCTAATCGCTTCACCTTCCTCACTCATCCCCCAAACCTCCTCCCATCTAGCAACCACCAGTTTGTTCTGTGTATCTCTGAGTCTATTTCTATTTTAAGAGCATACATGTTTTCATCCCATCTACTGAACCATTGATCACTGGTACACTATAATTCATTTCACTGTTGGATAATTATGAAAGATGTTAGATTATTTAGTGTTTGGCAATTTGTCATTAACCTTTTATTTCAATGACATAAGCCAAACTAAATGACTTGGCATTGATCACATTTCTCACCTGCTGAAGATTCAACTTGTATCATCTTATATCATCATAATAAGACTTCTATAACAGGAACGAAAACAGTCATTCACAGATTAAATTCCAAATTGAAATGGTATATGGATTAGTTACTTCTCTATTTAACATATGTAAAATTCCTCGTTTCATTTTTAGGTGGGTACATATATAATGTTGCAAAGTGCAAAGTAACATCAGTACTTTCCCCAATGTTGATTAGAAGGTGTTAGTATCATGAATCAGGAGCCTTATAAGTAGCCAAATTTCTTAGATAATTCTAATTAAGACATATCAAAACAGAGAAGAAAGCAAGTAAAAGAGTGAAAGATACAACAACAACAAAAAGAACAGAAAAAAGAAAATATCCAACTCAACATAAAACACGGCTCTCATGGCAAAGCTCAATTCATAGATTTGTACAGATATATTCCAGTTTTCAATTACTTAATAGAAGTATTTTTACCTAATATAATTAATGTAAGTTCTTGGAAACTCATTTTGTAGTTTATGTGTAGGTTGGTCAGTCGCTACTGTTATTTATCAGATTTCTAGAATATCGATTATGACATCAATAATTAGATTTCTATTGTACTGAGATTCTTTTATATTTAAATGCATCTGCTTTAAAAGTTTTCCAAGCTTAAGATTACAATGCTCTATGTTTTAAAACTCTGGGGTTTTACTTGAGTACCAGTTCAAATACTTACATAAATTCATGTTTTTTTTGTATGAGAAGAAATTTGGACCTGCCCACTGGCAACCCAAAAGCCTACCTCCAAATCTGCAAGACCACTCTTGAAAATATTGTCTTTTGTGAAATGATTGTCCCTTGCATAAGGATATATACAATAAATTAATTTATATTGGAAGTTAGAAATATGATAATATGTATTTTGTTGATATTTAATAGACAATCAAGTCATTCAGATATTCCCACATTTTTCCTTAATTATCAGACACTTAATGCTTAACTGCAATATTTACCTCATTCTAAGTCTTTGATACTGCATTCTGTTTCTTGTTTTATATATAATTTGGTTGTGAAACATCAAGTCTTTTCTCAAATTAGGCACAAAATATATTATAAATAAATAATAAGAGTACCTATTGTCTTAAAACATTTTACTTTAGGGTATCATTCTTTGAGAAAATTATATAATATTATTTAGCACACAATAGATTTCATGTTATCCTTCGTGTGTGTGTGTATGTGTGTGTGTGTGTGTGTGTGTGTGTGTGTATATATATATATATATGTAAAATGGACATCAATCTTTTTCACAGAAAGTGTTTTATAAAACCTAACATAATATTCTAGATCTTTTCAGATACATTATATGTTAACAAACTCTAATAAAAATACGATTTCTTAGAAAACATAACATTACTTAGTTTTTTTAAAAAAGATATTTCTCCTTTATCCATCTTCCCTAGAATACTATTTTAATCACCATCCAAGCAAATGTTGCTAACAAATAAATGATAACTTGAAAATGACAAATAACTTATTGTTTTGGATGTGGCCAAATAATACACTTTTGTTGGTTCTCCCTAAGGGTTATAAAATCATATGTGTACATTAAAACTTAATGTGTTTAAAGGCTAGTTTAAAAAGAGAAGCATTTTCATGTGGACCTACATCTACCTTTGGACCGCCTGGGTATTGTACATAAAAATATATAGTTTGACATGCTTTGATAGTTCCTGTATTTTCTGTTCTTTAAAGTAAGTAGCAAAGAGCGTACCAAACAGAAGTTCCTGAACACATATGCCCTGAGGGCTTGTAGACACAAGAAAATAAGGTACAGTTGTCACATTTCCTTCACTATGTAAAGGGAAGAAATAAGTAAGCAGAAATAGTCAGAAGAATATGTCCCTGACAGTTTCTGAGTGACTGAAGAATTTTTTTTCTCAGGGCAAATTCAGGGCTAAGGACGTAAATTGGAGAAACATTTTACTAAAAAAAGAAACCATTTTCTGATTTTCTACTTAGTTAGAGGTTTTTATATTTTTAAGTATGAAAAGGATTATGCAAAAATAAGACGCACACAATCAAAGCATGATAGTAATATAGAAACTGACCAAAGCATCATTTACTTATTAGTTGGGTTTCAAATATTGAATGTTGAATGCATGTTTCTTCAACCTCCTAACTACAGATAAACACAGGGAAAAGGTTCTGTTAGCTATAAATTGTTGGCCAACACTAGCTCAATCAGTGAGAGGAGAATGGTTTAGAAGCCCAATTTTCAAGCATGGTAGAAGAACTATTACTCAGGTTCTAACTCCATTGAGAGCATATGAAGAATAACACCAGTGGAACAAACTATTAGACATGAATAAGACAGTAAACATAATAGAGAGTATGTGACATGTAGATTTAGAAATATCTTTAAGATACACTATTTCATCCCATCTCAGAAAAGGTTTAAATCATTACACTGAAATGCTCTTTGGTGACTATACACTTCCAATGTTTCTTAAAGTGTTTTCAGCCAATTACCTCCAACATCAATTTAAGAAATTAGAATTTCTGGGTAAGGGCCTTGGAAATTGATAATAAGTTCACCAGGTGATTCCAAGACACTAAAGTTTGAAGACTCGTGCTTTGTAAGCCTGCTGCATATGACTTTAGAAAAGAACAGAGAAAGACAGAAATACACACATGAAACACCCCTGCAGAATAATTGGAGTAAAGGGATAAGGCAATTATATTGATAGGTTATGTAATCATTCTCACAAATAGAAACTGAACCTTTCACTTCCTCAGTCCAGGACATTTATGATAAGGTGATAGATTCCAACCAGGGCACTGACTGCTTTTAGTCAGATTCCTGGGAATATGCCAGTATTCTGTTGTGTCTAATCCTACTTGAGGGAGGCAGAAATATCTCAAGAAGTTTAAAATTATACCCTGTCAGTGGTAAAAACCTATTTCATATTGTGAAAACAATGACTAGTTACTGGTCAGTCTATCAACACCTTTAAATTGTTTTTAAAATATTTATTTTAGATACTTCTTGGCATTTAAATTAATGGTTTATGACCAAAGTACACTTGCTTAAAATATCTCCAATCGAGATATAATTTTCTTTACCTGTTAAATCATTTTGGAGATAGATGTGGGATAACAGGTAGGGTGTGCATGTGTGGTAGATAATCCTGAACTAGCAAAGCTCTCAAAGAAGTAATTCAATGATGTCATATCTAGATAATTGAGACGTGTGCTGAAAATGTCATTCCGTAGAGTAGTACTTTGTCTCTTGGGATTCCCATAGAACCACAAACCTCACTGTCTTTCTCTGGATTACAGTATTAGAAAGATCACAAAGCTCAGAAATAGTCCCTGATTATAGTTATTACTAGGCAGCTTTAAATACTCCCCCAAGGCACCGACTGTTGGAGAATGTTTTCTATGATAATGATCTGTTTTGTCATCATGTAACGTGCCAGGTCAATAAAAACATTGTGATTATAATTTTGTACTGCTACATATCCAAAGATGAACAAAAGAATAAAACAACTAGTTATATAATACAATTAAACACATGAATATTGTTTCCTTTCCATGTAGGCTCAATTATGCCTCTACTATTACTATCCATACTACTACTACTACAAAACAGAAACTTTTGTTTTAGTCCCTAACAACATTAGAAGTTTATGTGGAACCTATTACTTTACTTATAAATTCTGAGGAGTTCTAAGCATACATAGTTGTTCACTGACTTATAATAACCCTGCATTCTTTCTCTTTGTCTTCTATGTAAAACTGAGGAAAAGTCTTTTATGGCATTAAAAAATGAAGTTGAAAATCCAGGTATTTGTTTCATGTCTTTTCTGTTCTTGTCAGGAGCATTGTAAAACATCTATACAGATGACTCACTCTTCATCACACACCATGACTAATAAGAAATTCATATGAAGAGAATTGGTGGGTGTATAACTATTTTTGAAGATGATGGACACAGTACACAGTAAGCCAGTGTTAGGTTATTGGTAGAATTATATAAGATAATACAAATAAAGCATAATTCCAAGAAAGTAGGAAGTGTTCAATATAGGCTACTTATTATTAGTTATTATTTTATGGCTTTTATTTGAAAAATTTTAGCAGTAGGATTCAGTGCATGGTTTGCTCCATAGTGAAAAACTGAGGCTAGAAAGATTAAATTATTTTACCAAGTTAGACACTTCCAGAGAAATCTGGAATGAGAAGCCAAATCCACTAACATCCATTCATTGCTTGCTCTTTCACTGAGCAGTTGGACTGGTGGAATGGCATTGAACAAGAAAGAGAATACAACCCAGGTAACCACACTAACTTTCATAAAACTGTTCCATTTATAAAAATCTACCATATTAAACTGGATAAGGTAATTTATGTGACCATACTATATAACCTCTACTTCATGGCTGTATGTTATTTCTGAACCCTTTTTAACATTATATAAAAGGGCTAATAAATACCTCATTTATAGATCATAAATAAATAATGCTTTAAAACTTTTGCCTCTACTGTGGATATTTAACTAAGGACCTGTGCTTGGGTACTGAAGATATAGTGGAATAAGTAATAGATTTTTAGCAAGAAAATCAGGGTTGACTCCTGGCTTTCCCACTTACTAGATGTGCAAACTTAGACATGACACTAAGTCTGAGTGCTAGTTTCATAAGCATGTATCTATTGAACCATTGAACAGATAAAATTTGACCCCTACAACAGTATTTTTCTTTGACTGTATGAGGAGACATTCAATCATAAAATTTTAACAATTTTTCCTCTTAAATTAACATAAATTTAAGCATCAAAATAAAAAATTTAAAAGGGAAATTGTAACTTGAATTTTGACAATTAATGATTTTGTTTTAAACATTTGCCCGTTTGAAATCTGATTCTAGACCTGTCAGACTGTCCAGTGTCACATAAAATGTACAGCTCCTTTGGGTACAAATCTGAGGAATAGTCTAAAGAATCACAGATATTCCAAAGAAAAAAATTAGGTCATAAGTAATTACTGATACCACCACCAAATAAAAATCCTTTAGTTCCAATTACCTGAGATCCACATTATAGGGAAGGCACTGGCTGGGTATCAAAGCGCCTATAATCTAAAAACAGTAATCAGTACTTGAGGACAAGATAAGAGCATAAATTCAAAGATAAGAACATAAGAGCATAAATTCAAAAACTAAATACTTTGTGGTTTTCCATCAAAGGCATCGTTTTAGGTATTTACCACAGAAGGAAGGATGAAGTCCTGTGGAATTATAAGCTAGATACCATTTGTTCTGTTTCCTGCCACTTTATCTTATCTGCTCAGTCCCATCATCTTTTGATCAACAATTCTCCTTCCACAAAACAAGCCATGTGACCAAAGCTCTGCCTCTTACCATGTTCAGATTAAAGTCATATTCCAAAAATAGTAAGTGTATATGGGTTTACAACATAACCATTCATAGCATTTGTTTGCTGCATTCCTTTGAACTTACTGCACTTCTTGTCAGAGAACTGAAAGTTGAATGTCCATCCTGTCATGAAAGTTATAGAAGTAATGGGACGCTGGCCTATATGAACGCTAAAATGCCTTCCGGACTCTAAGATTATAAATCTTAATTCATGAAACAATTGTTTGATAATGTCTCCAGTAGATTAATGTAAAGGCTTTATGTATCACAGGGAATGTGATGGGGATACAAGAGAAGATATATAGCTCTTGTGCTCAAGGAGCTCACAGACAAACCAGTAACAAAAATGCGTCTGGTACATGCTGTGATACAGAAAAGGACGGAAGTGGCCACAGTGAGAATTCGATCAATACTTCCCGGAGGAGATAACATCTGAGTTGAGATTAAAGGACAAGTAGGAGTTAGCCAAAGAAAGGAGGGAAAGCTTGCTAGAAAGAAAGAGGCGTGGATGACCACCTCCTGTGTTATTTTTGACTTGGGCTAGCTAGGCAACACCTTCCAGGAATATACCATAATGAGTACTCTGTGTTAAACGGTCCTCCCTGTTCTGTCTCACTCCGAAGGCTGGGAGCTCTTAGAGGAAGAGCTGTGTTCATTTCATCTCTGCATCGCCAGCACCCAGTACAATGAGTGACACAGAATGGGCTCAACAGCAAATGTTTATTAGACAAATGAATGAGGAACATGTGTGAAGCACAAGATTGTTCACTGTGGTCCAGAGTGAAGTGAGAAATGAGGCTGCCAGTCAGACGTGAGACACCCAGAAAAGATGTGAGAGAAGGGAGTGGCATAGTCAAGTTTATTTTTTAGAAGGATTGATCCAGTACTGGTATTAAAAGCAAATTGGAAGGAGGAGTGGCTAAATACAGAAGCATCTCTTAGAGTCACTTTAGAAAGAAACTGGCAGATCTGTCAGTGTCACTGGGATTGAAACAAGAGGCTAGATTCTACGTTCAAAAACTTAATTGAAACAAAAGGTAACCCTCTTCTTTTAAGAGACTTGCCATATAAATTAAAGTTTCTCTATTTTATCTATCTATTGTCTACCCACTTATATACCTTCCTATCCATCTGTTTGTTGTGAGAAGGGGAATGATAAAGTACATTATACTATTTTGACAGGTATTTGCTTTATTATTTTCTTGAGTTCAGTTTGTGGTCCAGTCAAATACCATGTTCTGAAGAGCTCCTGTTCGTTAAACTATACAAGTGTTGGCAAATATTTTACTTGATATTTGATGAACAATGTAAGATGGAATTCTTTTTTTGTTTGTTTAGTATGAGTCCCATGAGGTTCTTTCAGCTGCCTTTTTTTTTTTTGAGTTATGACAGCAGGTTATAGAGATACACAAGCCTAGTCAGATCTGCATTCATCTGATGAGACATTGAGACAAGGAAACCGAGAGTGTTGAGTAAAAGATAGAGATCCTAAATGACTTGAGAATTGGACTTTTCCTTAAGAGGCACTACAGATGCTCCTCAACTTACAGGGGGGTTACATCCTGACAAAACCATTGTAAATCGAAAACATCTTAAGTCAGAAAAACATTTACTACATCTAACCTACTGAACAACATACCTTAGCCTAGCCTACATTAAGTGTGGACAGAACACAATATCTGAGAAACTCTGGCAACACAGCACCCTGTAATGTTTCTGCTGTTTATTTATCCCAGTGACCACGTGCCTGACTGGGAGCTGCCCCGTGTCACAGGAGAGTATCATATCGTATATTGCCAGCTTGGGAAAAGAGCAACATTAAAAAGTTCCAAGTATAGTTTCAATTGAATGTGTATATATCACATTTTCACAAAATTGAGAAATCGTACATCAGGATCCATTTGTATTTATAAATTGCTTTAACAAGCATGTATTGAGCCTTCACTTAATTCCACATCATTATAAATCATCAATTCATTTATTGTGCCTTCTAGAATCTTTTCAATACACATTTATTAAATACCAGCTTTATATCAGGAATTATCTTAAGCACTAGGAATACAATGATGATAAAGATGAATTCTGGCCACACACAGCTCACACTATACTGAAGAGGGCAAGATGTGTTTGAAAGATACAAGATGACACAGCAAATGCAATAATAAGAGTACACCAGAGGTGCTACATGAATATAAACCTTCTGAGATATATACACATATATGTATATGTACAACTATATTTATGTACACACACGTATAAAAATGATTGGATGCAAAATATCTGTATTATACGCATTTTAAAATAAGCTGCTACATACGTGGAAAGTCCAAAATCTAATTAATTATATTAAATACTAGTTTCCTTCTAGAGAAGGTAAAATGTGAGTTACATAAAAGTAAAGTCATATAAACCAGATCAATTTCTTTTTTCTTTTTCCTTTCTCTTTTTTATTTAGATTCAGGGCAGTCTGTGTGCTATGTTTTGCTATGCCACTGCTGGCTCTAATTGTGACTCAGGGGAATTCTGAGTTAAGTAGAAAGTAGTCTTTTTCACTCTAACAGTTGAGTTGGGCCAAAAAGAAAGCAAGCAGAATTCTTATCATTTGGAATTTCCTCATAACTCAAGTCTGATCCAATTGGGCCAGTCTTCAGATACTGTTTGATTTACCTCTTGGAGCAGACATGTCTCTATTTACCCTGGATATTCTAGAAATCAGGTCAATTTTTAGTAGCTTGCTACTTGTATTCTGCCAAACTTCCAAAGTGATATGATGTGGCACAAATTTGCTAAATCCTCCAGGCCTGAAATATATATAGTTAGTCTATGCTTTTGAGATGGTAAACAAATTGAATTGGAAAAATACTCAAGTAAACAAATATACCTAGTGTTTAATGTTTCTAAAAAAACAAATATTCCAATCTTACATGTAAAAGTTTTAATGTAAATATAGGCACAAATGTGGCAATATTATATGGTAGACTCATAGGTAAAAATATTTTGATATAAAATATGACCCATCATAGGTAAGTCAGGCAAATAGGACCTGGCCAAGAGCAAAAAAAGAAACATGATTAGGAATGTAAAAAAATGTTTAATTTAAAAATAAAACATATTTCTAGGAAAGTCAAAAATTTTGAGGAGGCATATTATTTTTTGAAATATATTTGCTTCTTTGATTTTTTTATTTTATTTTAGATAAACCAGGAGGTAAAGCAAGGAAAGGAAATTCTCCAAATTTAGGTGAGGATGTTTGGAGTTAAGCTGTGTAAAACAAAATATGATCTAAGATGGGATCAAAAAACTCAGTGATACAAGAATGCTCTATATAACTGCTTTTCTCCAAGAAAATGGCCATAAACAACTGCCTTTTACCTTGACATGATATCCATACTTCCAGTGGGCATTTTGGTTGAGAACTTCTAAGATGCAAGATTTAATTTCATCTTCCTTACCTTTTTCTCTCTTTGTTTTACCTCCAGAAACAAATTGGAATGAAACATTAAAATTAATATTATATTCCGTGTCTGGTATTTTAATCATAGACACCAAAGGAAACAGCCATTTAAGGTGAACATAAATATTTTCTTGGTAAACGCAGGATAATGCAAATCACAATGCATAGCTACATCTCCTTTGAGGCACTGAGTGCTATGAGAGCTAACAATAATTAACATACACCTATTCCGTCCCAGGCACAGTTCTAGATGCTGAAGGTAAGTAAATACTAGGAAGACTCAACTTTTGGTCTTAAGGAGCTAATTGAGAGAACTGTATGTATGTCCACATACAGTTAGGTAATAATATTATAAATGCTTTAATAGAGGTATAAAGTGATTCTATGGAAGTTCTTAAGAAATCAGAAAATTTTAAAAAATAATAAAAAAAAGAATTCAGAAAATTCATGGGAGATATCAGAATGACAAAACTTGTTTTCAACCTTGAAGGGCATTCAAGGGCGTAATTCTACACACAAAAAATAGCAGCACAAAGACATGGGGGAGTAAGAGAACTGGAAACATCAAGGTTGTTTCAGAATAACAGAAACAGTAGTAGTGGAACATGTTGCAGAGAGGCAAGTGACCAGATGATGAAGTATCTTGTTTTGTCAGACTGTGTAGTATAAAATTTTATCATTATCAGTGGCATACCACTGAGAAACTTTAAGCAGATGAATGACAAGATGAGTCAGAGAAAGAGTTGCAGAAGGTTATGATTAGAAACAGAAGTGGATAGGTGGTCAATAATGCAATAATCAATGAGAAAGCATATAAGCATTTGAATGAAGGTAGAAGTGATGGGACTGGAGATGGGGGAAGATACATTCATTTTGAGACAGGAAATTCTCTCAACATGTCACAGATCATATAAAATTCTTATCCTAGTAAAGTTGCATTAGAGTAACCAAACACCTAATTAAAATATAAAATGTAATGTTTAACATGAAAATACTGATTTTATATTTAATGTTATTAAATTTAATACTTTATATTTAATGTAAAATTTAGAATAAGAAGATAACAAGGCAAGTAGAAGGCCCTATTTTCAATACGGTGTTCAGGAAAGCATCTCCAAGGAGGTGAGCTCAGAGGAGAGACTCAAATGATGTGGAGGGTGCTAGCTATGCAAAGAACTGGGGTAAGGATGGTCCAGGAAAGAGATGTGAGCTTTAAGTATAGAGCTTCTGGGGTAGGAATGAGCTTGGTGTGTTTGAGGCTGAGTTGGTGTAAGATACAGGAAGAGTGCTATGAAAGCTAAGTAGAGACAGGTTGTGGAGAATTTGGTGAAGAATGTGGATTTATTTCTAAGTATGATGGGAAGGAGGGAAATAGGGAGATGTTGGTCAAGGGTAAAAACTTGTGAGTTATAAAACCAGTAAGTTCTGGGAATTCAATGTACACACTACAGATTAGTGATTACAGTTAATAATACTGCATGATATACTTGTAAGTTGGTAACAGAGTAGATATTGTTGTAAATATTGTCACCAAAACAAAGAAATATTAATTATGTGACATGATGGAGGGGTTAGCTAATGTTATGGTGGTTATCATTTTGGAATATATAAGTGTATCAAATCAACACACTGTACACCTTAAACATACACAATGTTATATGCCAATTATATCTTGATAAAGCTGGAAAAAATGTATAATGAGAAATCCTTGCAAGATGTTGAGCAGGGTGGTAATAACTGTGTAAAAGACCATCTGGTTTCTGTGTGGAAAATAGAGCACAGCGGGGCAAGACTGGAAACCGAATTCAGACAGGAGGCTGCTGCAGTTGTCAATTGAGAGATGATGGCAGCTCTGATCACAGGGGTGCTAAGAGGATTAGAGATCAGTGGATTCTGGCTGCCAGAAACAATAGTTGCAGGATAGGCTTGCCATGACTTAAACCATTGTGAAAAATATAAGTTAGAAGGGTTTGCCATGTATTTTCTATGTACAAATATGTTAAACATGTATTTTCTATGTACAAATATGTTAAACTATGTAATACAGCTCTCAGCTCTGCAATGAGAAAATTATACACAAATTTCATGGCAGCATGTTATTTCCCTATAGAGCTTCATTGACAAATTTCCCTGTCCTCATGTTCCGTTCAAATAATACTTTTGCAGTGTATATATAAGTGACCGATAGATACATGTGTGTATAGGTCTATTATATATGAGTGTGCATGTATATGATATTATATTGTCTTACATTACTATATTTCTCAATTCCTCTTGATTTTGAAACAGTTTCCTTTAGAGTTCTTTGGTTCAAAAACAAGACCCTATCCAGTTGTAAACAGATGCCAAAAGGAATACACAAGCCAAAACAAAAAGGCTTACACACCTGCTTCCCAGTAGCAAAAACTTTCTAGTACCACAGCATCAGTCTGTCTTTGAGGAGGGAAAAAAAAAAAAAAAAAAAAGGTATTTTTTGTTGTTTTGGCCTTTTGCTCTTTATTCAGGATTGATTACTACTGGATCTTTCCTAGAGCATTGTTCACAATGATTTTAAATGACTCAAGCTTTGGCACCCCCTCACTAAAGTATTTGCTTTAGTGAATTCTAAATTTCTCTTACAGAGACTCAGAATCAAACTGCCTTCTGTAGTAATTACTGAGCACATGGTATGACTGGAGTCCTTGAAATTCATTACAAAAAAGTGCAGGGGGTGGATGAGAACACAAAAAGAGTAAAAAAAAAATAATTGCAAGAAATTTGCAGGTTCAAGTAAGTCACTATGCTTCTCAGAAAGAAAGATCTGACAGACATGCTTAGAAGCAATCAGCCTCCAGGTTCAGCCATGTTGGACTTTTGCTCATCACCTCTCATTCTTCTCACATAGGCTCACACATCAAACTGCCATATAATACTTGCACAAAAGGCCAGTTTCATTGGGGTTTATTCATTTTAAAATATTCTGTGATGCAATGAAAACTTGATTAAATTGCTACCTGCTCTCAGAGAGTTTTAACCTTCAAGGAAAAACGAGTGATCATACACTTAGTGCAATGCAGTATTTTCACAAAACCCCAAGCATTCTGCTGCCACAGGAAAATGAAACTGACTGAATTACTTAGCAGATAAATTCATTTTGTAGAATATTTAGGTGATAGAATGGCTTTTATTCAACACTGACATAATATTCTACACATATAAAATTATCACATGCCCTGTTATCCTCCATATAAATAGCAATGTTTACCACTGTCTGAATAAATAATACAGATGTAGCAAATGCAAAATATAATGTGAGGCCTATATGATTATTTGAGTTCATCAAAACATCAAAATTCTTTTAAAAATCTTTGCAAAGGTACCAACTGTGGGTTTTTTCCCTCTCAATATTTTACCTTTACTTGTTATTTTTCTTGAAAAGGACATATCCTTTAGTTCAACATGAGTTTTGATCATCCCAATTCATGTCTTTTTTATAATGAATTTTAGAAATTCATCAGAGTACACATTTTCACTTTTCCCCTAATAGAGATTTCTACATCTATTAATTAATCAATTGATCCATTCGGCAAGAAATTATTGAAGAAAACTAAGAGCAGTACAGGGCACCATGCTTTTTTAGCCATAATCCTTTTGGACATAAAGCTTAGTTTTATAAGTTGGTTTATAAAAAAATACCTTATTCGTGTGCTATCATAAGAATTAACTGATAAACTGATGTATAGAATACATTCACTATTTTAACATGATATTGAAATTATGATTCACAGTTTTATCTCTATGGTAGATTGGTATCTATTCTGCCAGGGCTTGAACTATTTGATCCAAATGTTCAACTGTATTAATTCTGTAGATAGATTTTGCCTTGGTATAACAGAGACTGCTTGCAGTTTACCAAAATTGCTTTCTTCTTTTTCCTGAGTACACAGAAGGAGTACATTTCCAAACCTCTCTTGTAGTTGGATGTGGTCACGTGACTCAGCTCTAACCAATGCAATGTGAGCAGAAGTGATGTATCCACTTATGGGTTTAGCTCATATACAACTCCCATGTGCTTCTCCTTGATTTTTGCCCTTCTACCAGCTGGATAGCTGGATGGAGACAATGACAAAACAAAACCACAAATGAAAGGATTTGAGATCCCTGGTTTACTTTGAGGAGGACAGACAGCCTCCCAACCCAAACACTCACCCAGGACTGTACAATGAGCAAGAAATAAAGTTATAACACATTTCTGGATCTATTTGTTTTAGCAATTAGCTAATCCTAACTAATATACTTGGTTTTGAAGAAAAGTATAATAAACTTTTTTTAAAGGATGAGACTAATAGAAGTAATAGGGTTGAATGAAACAAATTTAAGTAATTATCCTCAAGTAATTGCTTGCACAGCAAATTCTGACTGGTCTTGGATGTTGGAGTGGGAGAAATGAGAAAAGAGGAAAGAGCATTTCTTCCAGTGTCTCTTAAATAGCCCTTTTTATTTTCTGGTATGGATGGAGCAAAGATGGCTTCAGGTTGGTCCTCTTGTAATACCTGCTTTGTGGCCAAGACAGAATTTTCAATCACTTCCAGAGAATCTTAAGACAATCTAATGGCTACCAAGAACAAAGTGGAAGCACTGTCTTTCCTGGGATGGTAGAAGTTAGAAGCTTTTACACAAGGTCTACTTCCTGTCTGTCCAGTCCATCTTCACCTTCCCTCATTGCCTTCACTTTTCTTCAGAGGAATAGTTGGCTCTCATTTTCATTAATATTAATCTCCCTACTTGTTCTTTAACCTATCTTTCCTGTCTCCTCCAGAGCTTTGTTTCCTTAAATATCCCTCTGTGGTCTCACAGTGTCAGCTTCTTCCTTCCCTTATGTTCTGATTATAAACATAGTCTTTTCTCCTATCCAAAACAACCAACCACACATACAAAAGAAATGACCAAAAGAAAACAAACAAAAACCCAAGCACCACCGCCACCACCACCATAAAACCTATTTTGTAAATATGCTACCTAGATGACAACTCATTTCATTTTCACCTAGGTAATTCCTCATTTATTTACCACTTACACTTTCAATCATCTGTACTCTTTTACTGTTGTTAACTATTAACAACAATTGTTTCAAATCTCATCACATGGTTCTGGAGGCAAAAATATGGAAAAGACAAAACTTCTGTTTTTGAGGACTTCACAGAGCTGGGGAAAAATGACAGAGATGGAAAAATTACACACCAAGATGATTTTTTGGTAGTCTAGCTAGGTATGTTTAAAAGGTTATGGAAACCCCTTTTTCACCAAAGGCACAGTTAATACCATCTTGAGGGGCCTGGAGAAGGAAGCTTCATAGAAGAAATGACATTTGAACTGAACAGACATAGCCTTTTGCAAATAGGACAAGGGGAAGATGGTTATTTAGGGAAGGGTTCCAGAAATAGCAAGGCAATAGGAACATGAGAAAACCATGGTATACAAAGACAAATAATTAAGTTGAGGAAGCAACAAGTAGCCTGCTGTCATTAGATAGAAGAAAAGACAATTGGGTAAGAAGGAGGGATTTGAGATTATCCAGAAATGGCTGCTTGGAGCTCTTTTTTGAAGGGAATTTAATGAGTTTGGACCTTTATATTATAGGAAAATTTTAAATAGTCAAAAGAAATGATCTGATATATATGAAAAATCACATGGTTCCAGCATGCAGGAGAGTCAGGTTGAAGTGTCAGAAGAAGGCAAACTCATCAAAGGCCATTGAAAGTTTCAGGTAAATGTACCAGAGGTCTGGGCTGGGGGAACAGGAGTGCCCAGCTCTTAGCTCATGAGGTCAGTAACCACATGATGATTTACCCTCTTCTACTTAAGCAGAAAGCAGATTTCTACTGGTTTTGACTCCTTCTCCCGATTAAGGTTACCACTACTGGTCTATAGAATTTTTTGAAGACAAACATCCAGCAAAATTTAACTTTTAAGACCTCCCACCAAACACACACACACACACACACACACACACACACACACACAAAACAAGACCTCCCACAGTAAGCCTCCCTTTTTAAGTGCCTTATACTCATGGCCAGTGAAAGAACTAAATGCATAGTAATCATTCATGGACCACCATTCTTTTATTCTAAGCATTAGAAAAGTGTAGTGTTTATCAGCACCACATTTTCATCTTTGCCTATTTCCATTTGGATGAATTGTTGAAAGCCAAGACTTAATAACAGCATCCTGCTAACAAGAACCACAGCCTCTTGCAGCAGGTGATACCCACCTCTGCCTACAGAATTGCAGCCCAAACAATCTGTTCAGAACTGCTGAGAAACCAGTAGAATGTGCTTCTGACTCAGCCTGTTAAGTAGGAGGACTGTTATTGTTATTTTAACTCCTGCCGGAGTATGTGGGCAATTCTCCCTTTTTCTGTCTCTAGTTAACCAGAAGACATCCCTCTTTGAAACCACACCCCTGGAATAGGTTCTCGCTCACTAAGGGCCAGAATCGTTTGGGGTCTGGGTATGACTGCCAGCTGATAGTACCATTGCCTAGCTGACATCCTAATTTACCAATCGAATTCATCGTCAGAATCTTAAATTAACCATTCAAAATTAGTCACATAAAATGCCATAGACCAGTGCGGAATCCTGATGAGATAGTAATCAGCGCAAGTCACCATACTGATTTTTCAGAGAGGATCGTGAAAATACCAGGTTTTCTTTCTCCTTTCCTCAACTGTTGGGGTCTTGTGGTCCTACTGTTTGTCTTTCTCTTGCTAAATGTCTTCAGCCGTGCCAGCACTCATCAAGTGCTGCTCCTAAGGAATATTGTAAAAATAAAACAACAACAAAAATCAGCCTATTTTACAGAAAATGGTTTAAGGGATTAACTTCACCTATCTGAGAATGATGAAAAGAAATAAATCTCTTCTGAAGATAAAGCAAAATCTAAGCAATGTCAGGTTGTGGCGAATATTATTATTTAGATAAAAGGCTGCATGGACTAATAAAATAAACATTTTCTGCTCTTTTAAAATGATTTTCTCATTTCCAGCTCACTAATTTGTCCCTAATTTATCTCTCTGTGTTTGGTACTGTAAATTAAGATTCAAGATTACACATCAGTAGGATAAAGTATCGTCATGATGCTGATGTGTCATGTGTCAGAAACATCCATGAAAGCACTTTAGCATTCCAGCAGTGGTACACTCTATGAAGACAAACTGAAGGAATCTTTAAAAGGGCAACAACCACCACTGATGTGCAGTAAGGACAATTGTGTGTGCTGTGAGCATCATTCCATAGAAACCCCTGTAGACCTAGTCAGTGCTTCAACAAGCAAGTGTCCACCAAGATAAAGACACTGCTCTAGGCACAGCTCAGAACATCACACAGTCTCTGCTTTCAGTGGTAGGAGAGGATGTTGAGACCATCTCAGGGAGGTAGAAGACGCTGGTTTATACAGCACCTTGCTGGCCACAGCAGGGGTATGGGCTTTATTCTGACTGGTAGGGGCCGTCATTTGGTGAATTTTGAACAAGAGAATCGTTATCGATTGATAAAAGATCACACTGTGTGACCAAGAGACTATAGGTGAGTAGGATTGAGGAGGCTACTGCAGTAATCAAGGTGAGAGAGTGGATTCCAACGATCTAGGTAGAAATAGGGAGAAATGATCAGGTACTGGACGGGCATGAGGTTGGAACTATTATCTGGTCTGTGGCTTAAGGAAGTCAATGTCTCTAACAGGTGGTGGAGGCCTGGGAAGAAACCAAGTGTCAGGGCTGTTTACTACTCTGTAATGTTTACATGGGGCTTTGGCGTCAAGGAGATGCAGGTATTATATGAAGATTCCAACTTTAGAGAGATATATCAACCTCTGCATTTAGAATCACATGTTATTAGGTTTGAAATTTCCATTTGTAAATTTTACAGAATAATGAGTAATATTAGCAAATGATTGTAAAGACTATCATTTACAAACATTTCCACTCCTATAATCCCATTCAATTTAATAAAATTGGCATGGTTAAATAATTACAAAGATAATTACTTGGCAGACAATGTCAAGATAACAAAGCAAAATAGAGATATCTAATTAAATAGTCACATTTATGGTATCACTGAATGAATCTTTGTTGTTCTAAATAGCCTGTTTTCTCAACCTGGGTAGATACTGCGTCTTCCTTGCTTTTCTAATATTAGCCCTTCCCCCCCAACTCACACGAAAGGATCCAAATAAACATTGGTGGAATGAATTAAACTGCTATTTATGTGTCAAATAGGTTAGGTGTTCACAATTCTTTTCATGGTCGTCAGTATAGCTTTGGAGTCTGAGAGTGATAAGTTTCAGTCCAGGCTCTGATCTTGAGTAAGTTCCATAACATATTTGGGCCTGAATTTTCTCATCTGCAAAATTTCAATGCACTGCTGACCTGTGAGGTTTACATACAATCTTGCATTTACTCATATTTGTCCAGCAAAGGTTAGTTTATCTCTTCTTTCTCCCCCAATTCTGCCAGAGTAATAATTTATTCCCTTCAGAAAATAAAAGTCATAGAAAATTCTATGTCTACAAATCTTACTACTGCTTATTGACATTTTTTTTTTACCTTAAACAAGTTCCAGACTTAACTGTTAGAGAAAATTTGAAACAAAAATCTTTTCTTTTAAAAAGTATCTCATGATTTTTGAATGGAATATGAGCAATTAACATTGGGCAAATAAGACTTTTTAAGCATCTTTTAATTTCAAAAGTAGTATTTACACTATATTGGGGAATAGTCAGTATTTCATCTATAGGGAAATAAAACAGATTTCAATTACTGTGTTATGGCAAAAGCAGTGAATCACGAGTCCCATTAGTTAGCAAGATCCTTACGGCCAATAAAAAAAGTATTTTTTTTCTAATGAGAATAAAATGAAACATAAAAAAGGATTGGCATGATATTATTACATATTAAGAACTTTGAATTTCTTATACACGAATCCTAAAGAAATATTAAATAATACTAAGCACCAGATGACTGAAACATTATAATGAGTCAACTTTATGACAGTTAGAATGAGTAAACCAGATCTTCTGGTATCAATATAGATGAAGCTCTAAATATAATGGTAGGTGAAGGCAAGCTGCAAAAGAATGTCTACAGTATGATACTATTTATGTAAACTTTTAAAATGTAAATAATTACATGGTGTAATGTTTCACAAACGTCATTAAAGTATTAGAACAAACACAGGAAGGGTTATACTATCTTCAGGATGGTGACACCTTCTAGGAAGAAAGGAAAGGGAATGGTATGCGCTTCTTCTCTGTCTATGATGGTTCATCTCTTTAGAAAAGATCTGAATACCATACATGGTGATCACTTCACAAGGCATATACATATCTAATCACCATGCTGTACACCTAAAACTAACATAATATTGTATGTAAATTATAATTTAAAAATAAATTTTAAAAAAGATTCAAACTAAGCTGAATGTTTGTACTGGTTTAATCCATGCAGTTGATACTCAGGTATTTATTATACATTTTCTATATTTCTCTTTGAAAATTTTGTAATTTTTCCTGATTAAAATAAAATAACAACAAAATGAAACAGCAAAGGATACATTTCTGGGGACAATTTAGGATTGGATATTCTATACTTCTAATAAAAAGAAACTAAATTAAAATTAAAATGCATTCTTCATTTTCTAGAATAAGAAATCATTCATTAGTATTCTTTCTGTAATACCACTCTGCTTATGTTTTAGAAATTTTGAATTTAAAGCAAGATATAAAATAAAATATTCTTTCTGTTTGTAAACGGAGCTCAGTATATACATTCCTTTATTTATTCATGCAACAATCACAAAGTAACATATACAAACATAAAATCACTGTTTGCCTACTATGGCTCTTTCATACAGCAAATGTATTATATATTATTGTCTTCCTTAAATTCAGATAGAATCAACTCAAAACCTAGGTGAATCTGATTGCTAGACATTTCGACCATAACATGAAACTTCCACAATAAGAGCGGGGGCTGCTATTCTTTCCAGGGTCTGCAGCTCCCAGACCCATGTATGCAACCTTGGGTGAACTCCTGTATCGACCTGCCTCTGCTCTTGCTGCCTCATGCCCCTAATCCATAAAATGGGGATGATCCCTATATTTACTCACAGGGTTACTGTAAGGAGTAAATAGTTGAATTTATGCAAAGTAAGTCATGTAGCTTCAAGTCTGGCACATAAGAAAATACTATTGGTATTGTTAGCAGGGGTGACAGGCTTATTTCAAACCTCATTTCAGAAAAAAGATCTTTTCATTTGTTTACTATTAAATCTTTTAAAATATTACATGCTATTTTAATAATCCTAACTTTATTAACTATAGAATTCATGTGTATTGCTTCCTTATCAAAATGAATTGATAATTATTTAATAAAGATTTTTTAAAAATATGTTTAACAGTTCTTTTTCACAATTGTGGAAAACTCTTTCATTGTAGAGAGGATAGGGGCTTACCAATTCAAGGAAGTAGTGAAATGGTAAAGTTCGTTTTGTTATGTTCTCAAAGGGTTGATAATAGGTTCTGGCTTCTTTCTGCAAAAAAAAAAGAAAAGTCAAGAACCATATGAGGGAAGATGTAGATGCTCGATCAATGTATTGTACACCTGAAACTGAACAATGGTGAATGCCAACTATAATTTTATATATATAATGTGATTGCTCGGTGCAATGTCGGAGGGATAGTGGATGCGGGGAGGCGGGAGGGGGATCCACAGTGTGAGGGATATAAATGATGAACGTCTAAGTATTACCTTGTCTTGTGCACCTGAAACTAATAAAAAAAAAAGAAGAACCATATGATTTCATTCACTTGTGGGATAAACTGAAAGCAACAAACAAGAAAACAAAAACTCATAGACACGGGGAACAGTTTAGTGGTTACCAGAGGGTAAGGGGAAAGGTATGGTAGGAGAGGGTAAAGGGGTCAAATATATGGTGATGGAAGGAGAACTGACTCTGGGTGGTGAACATACAATGTGATGTACAGATGATATATTATTGAATTGTACACTTGAAACCTATATAATTTTACTAACCAATGTCACACCAATAAATTTATTAAAAATTAAAAAAAGATTTTAGGAAATAAATAATTTAATCTTTGATCCATGTACATTAATTACATTACGTAAACCAATGCCAAATTCAACTCATGTCTTTCTCTTTTTATATTGGGTAACTATGAGACCATGTGATGAATTTCATGGTTGTTCTTTATAGTCATATATTATTTACAACCTGCTAGGCATTCTTTCAGGTGTTTGGAATAGAGCAGCAAAAATGCTAATTGCTACACACTTTTTCTCACTGTTTAGCTTCATTCTAGTGAACAAGCTACATAAAGATTACATCCAAGGAAAAATAAAATTTTTAATTGCTTTCGGCTAATAAATAGCAGGCATTTGTATTATCTCCAAAAAGAATATATTTATTCTGGTAAATTATAAATTATATCCAGTGAGCTTTAAAGGATTGGGCCTCTAGCCCAGTTTGTATTGATTCTCCCCAGCACAGGATGAAGAGGACTTTATTTTTGAACAACTAATTACATTTTCTATATAGGTACTAAACTAATTTCAACATTCAGAACCCTAAAAGTCACTCTGGATTAGTACTTCTGTTTAGCAACCACACTAGAACAATGCAGAATATGTCTTACTATATGGTACCTGGAAATAAACACAATTACTGGAAGGCACTAGGCGTGTTATGTACCGCATAAGCTATGCAGGTGTAATCATCTTCATCTACAGAAAAGACTACCAAGGGATATCCATACATAAGTAATTGTCCTTAAATGCAAGAGGCAGAGATGAGGCCTGTTCTGTAGTCCTGGGGTCTTATAATAGGGGTCTAAGTCTATGTATCGCCACGTGTTTGCACCAGGGCCTGTGCGATTTCATCCCTGGTAGTGTGGACCCCATCATATTCTCAAGGAAGATGTTGCTTTGTAAAAAGAAGCCCTACCTACGACTCAAACAGATAGCTATGAACTCTTCTTCACGGCCCAGTAGGAAATGTGAACTTGGAAAGACAAGAAGCAGGTGGCTCAGTTCTTTTCTATGACCTTTCAAAGAACAATGTGTATATGGAGATGAGCCGACAAGGGTTTGATTTAAAAATAACAAACTTCTCCATTCCCTCAAATAATCTGACAGTTATTTTAGGAAAAACATTTGACTGCCCAGACCTCTGAACACCCCCACACTTTTAGTCTAACTCAGTAGTTTTCAAAGTTAGAATATATTTATGTATGACATTATATATTTATACATTTATACATGACATATATTTATATATGACACATATATTGATAATAACATTATACACAATAACTTAAGACTAAAGAATTTTATGGGTTGTTTAAATGAAAAACAAGTTAAACCTCATAGGCTGATTTTTAAAACAAAAATAAAATGGTAGACCAGCTCTGGACCTTGTCCTGATAAAAAGAGTCAATGTTGTGTAAAATATCATACTTTATACCCTCTTTAAATGCCTTATTGCCTATAAATTCCTTAATGTGAATTTTTCTGCACTTCCGCTTCATGATTTTCATAGTACACATGTATCCACGTGCATAAATGTGTAAGTACAGATTATATATGTGAGTGCATGTAACTCTAGTAAAAGTAAGGGAAAAAAAGTTATTCTATAAAATGGGTCAGCCAACAATGGACTATAGACTAGATCCATCCTACCACTGACTGTTTTTCTAAATACGGTTTTATTGGCATACAAACCACGTCCATTCTTTTCAGTGTTGTCTGTAGGTGCATTCATGCTACACTGCCAGACCTGAGTAGTTGGAACAGAGACTGTATGGCCCTTTTCATATTTATATATGACCCAAAATATTTGCCATCTGGCCCTTTACAGAAAACATTCACTAACACCTATTATCAAAGAACACATTCATCATTTGAGTAACACTAAAAACAATATTTTAAAAAATAATACCCTGTCTTTCAGTCTTTCCAAAATTAACTCAATAGTTATATATGAATGAGAGTAAAATTCCAGCCTTAAACACTTAAAGGCTGTTTCATTCCAACAGAATTTAGAAATGATTGGCCAAAGAATGAGATGGTTATTAGAAAATTGAGAGTACCTAATACCTATTAGTCATAAAAATCATGCCCCATTTATCCATCATCCTGACTTTTGTGTTTTGTTTGTTTGTTATAAAATTAAAATGAGTATCTTTTTTTCTAGACTTTCTGAGAAAGAGATAAATACCCTCTGGGGTTTATTTTTTAAAAAGCAACTTATGGCCTATTCCATAAGGCATATAAAATATGAATAGTCATTTTAAATTAACACAGTGCAGTTAGAAGTGATCATTTTTATTCCATGAAATAAGGATTAAATTACTTTCACACAGTTTTTGCAGAGTATTATTTGGCACAGTTTTAGTATTTGAAACATTATATAGAGTGGCTGCAACATCCCTAAAACCATATTAGCAAACATTTATACAGCATTTATTATGAGCCAGACAATGTTCAAAACACTTCATATATATTAATTCATTTATTCCTCCCTATCAGCCTGTAAGACAGGCGACTATTATTATCTCCACTTCACAAAAGAGAAAATTGAGGCCAAGAGACTTCAATGTCCTTCCCAGCATGATACACCTAGAAAGTGGCTAAGCCTTTCAGCCACATATCTATTCCTTAGAGCTCGAGAGTTGGTTTTAGGTCTTACAACCCTAGTTAAAGACAATTTCAAGCATAAAGGCTTTGTGGCTCCTCTGAGAAGTGGTATTTCACCAAGGGCAACTTTCAATTTACTGGAACTCATATAGGAGAGCTCCCTCACTACAAAAGTTTTAAGCCTCCCTCACTATAGAAATTTTAAGTCTCCTTTTCCCTAGTTTCTTAGCTCCTTAGCCCCTGGCTTTGATTACTCTTCTAATCAGTTTCTGAATCCTAGACTAAAGATTGCTCCTAGCCTGAATCACAGAATGTTTCTCAGATAACTGCTGAAAAGCCTGTGACTTCCCAACATCTCCCAAGCCCTTCTGTACCCCACAGGTCAGTTATACTTGTGATTGTAATCATTGGAGCCTAATGTTCTTTCCAACCCATTCTGGGCCCAGTTCCTAGACAATTAACACCACTTAAATGACTGGTTGAATGGCCACAGGCTCTATAGAGCTAATGGATTTATTAATTAAAATCTATTTTTCCTCATTCCAGGGCCTTGAGGATACAGAGGATACCCCAGCAAGATAGCCAGTCCCAACCAAAGAAGCCAGCATGGTCTTCCAGGTGGATCGCGGGACCCCTTTGTTTTATCCAAGGTCAGATAGGGTGAGAGTTCTGTAGGTAGGAACAGCTCTACACCCCTGCCCAGCAGGAAGCAGATACAGAAAAACAGACCTTCTGTCCCTCAACTTCCCACAGAGATTTTATGGGGATCACGTCTCTCAAGGGGAAAACAAGGCAGGCAGTTAGACATAGGCATTGGGTCTCTGCATTCCTGCATAACTCATAGTATTCAACTGCCCAAAAGACCTCCACTCTCTGTCTAAAACTTCCCCTTTTCACTGTAAAGAAATGGGTACAAGATACCTAACTAGATTAAACTGGCCACTCACACCACTCACACCAGTACACTTTAAAAAGATGAAGTAATAGCCTCTTGTAAATCACAGGTGTCAATCAAGTGGTCCCACTCCTGGAAAGGAACAGCCGATTCCAGAGAAAAAAGGATAAAAAGTCCAAGTTCTTGCCAGTCAAGGCCTTTTGAGCCTCTTCTTTTGCTGGGCCCACTCCAAACTCTTTGGAGTATACTTTTCTCCTAATAATGCCACCTTGGGCCCTTGAGCCATTCTCTACTGCTTGGGTCCAGTTTCACTTCTAAGTGTACTTACTATCTCTTCTAATAAACTCCTCTTTCACCACTTTCTGTGTCTCGTTCAATTCTTTGCTCGAGACACCAAGGACCTGGACATCGTGCCGAGGAAGGACTCACTCTCCGATAACAGAACTACTAAGCACATATATCATTCAGCATATTCAGCTCCTTGAACAAATGGAAATTTACTCAGCTGCAGTTCTGCCTCTGTTCTCTACTCCATTTTTTTTTCTATCAGGATTATTTATGACACTTTCCTGAACCTCTTAGAGCTGGGTTATAACATCCTTGAGACTCATGACTGATAACACCTGACAAAGTCAACTGGTTAACTATATTGCAGGGCTAGCCTATATGCTATAGAGAATAGGATGTGTGTTGGCATCACAAAGTTGAGTATATCAGTTATTGAGGAATCCAAAATAAGCACTTGTTTAGCTATAAACAAAACCATTTTGGTCAGCTGATTCCTCAGATAAAAAGGAAGTGCATACCACGCACGGAGGCGCATAGGATACATGTTTGGTTGTTGGCATATTTATGTGCAAGTTACATGACACCTATATCATTAAAGTTAGAATGATAAATTCACGTAGACTTTTAGAATCTTGTGAAGAAAATATCGGCAAGATGTGGTATTCTCAACTGATATTAGGAGCACATGTTTCATTAAGCAACAAAGTCAAGAAAATCTTCCCTGGATTGCCAGGCCAGGATATACTTTTCATTAACCTTTGAAACACAGTCTAGCTTAAGTATCATTTGGCCATTTTTCGTGTTTTGATAGACTTTATCAGCTAAGCTAAATACTGAGATGCTTGAAGTGGCTGGAATTCCGAATAGCTGGAGGCTAACTTAACCTCATTGTCTAGCATTAGCCGACTCAGTTAGCTCTCAAATAAACAATAAAAACATTGTTCGTGACATCCTCTATCAATCTGCTCTGAGATTTTGAACAGTTCATGTAATTCAGTGCAGTTGTCCAAGAAAACAAAATTTCAAATACTGAGAACTGAATTTCCAATACTCTTGGGAAACTATTCACTGTCCAAGCAGCCTTTAAATAGGAGAGCAATGACCAACATAAAATCATCTAGTCTAACACTCTACTAAACAGTTTCTGTTCCCTAACAGGTTGACAAGCAGTTCATTATCACTCCTTGTGAATAGCTGAAAGTCACGGTAAATGAAAACCAATAATAGTTGAACAGATCAGAGAAAGATTTCTTCCTTGGGGCTTTCTTTTAGTGGAATGTTATGTTTCTTGCAAAAGAAACATACTTCAAAACATACATTTGAAAGAATTAAGGACACTTAACAAAAGCTCTATTCAAAACATACGGTCTCAAGTTGACCAGAGAATCTAGGTAAGGTAGACAGTAAGAGTTTCCCCTTTCATTCAAACCTGCTATTCCAAGCTATTGCCAAGAACTAGCAGACTGGGTTAAGCTGACTTAGTAGAACTTATCTAGTCTTGTTCAAAGCATCTCAACATAACTCAAGGCAATAAAAAAGGATACAAATAGGTGAAGAATAAAGGATTGATTTAGTCATAAAAGTCAGGCTTAAGTCTCGGTGTCTCTACATAATAAAGGTTTATATCCTGTTCATACAAATCCTAAGTGAGCAGGATGACTCTTCAGGCTACCTCTCTCCCACACAGTGACCTGGCAGGTGTGGGTACATTCTCTTTGGCTCCAGGATTACTGCAGCAGGGAGAAAGACATCCGGAAGGCTGTGCATTGGCTCTTAAATGTGTTAACACAGCAGTGACACACATCACTTCCTCTCACAGCCCACTAGACTTAACTAACCATTAGCATGCCTCTGCCTAAATGCAAGGGACTAAGAAAAATGTAGGATAAAATGGAGTTTGGTAAGCAGTACAAATCTCTATCACAAGAGTGAAAGAGGTATGATGAGTCCAGTAACTACTTTAGGGTAGCATTCAAATTCCTTCATTTTTGAAAAAGGTTGAAAAGAAATGATGCTCACTGATATCACCTGAAAACTTATTTTGTTAAATTGTTAACACATGCTGACTCTAATTTCATACATAAATATACATATTTTATTTTATGAATGAATTGACACTACAATATAGAGACCCTTGGTTATTAAGGGGGCACACATGTCAACTGTTTTTACTTATTTATACTGGGGTTCCAAAAAAATGTATACACATTTTAAGAGATGGTCAATGTTGCTCACGCAGTAATTCACCGTAATCAGAAGTGTCTGAGTGCTGATGGTAACCACTCTGAGCACCTCTTGGAATTGCAGAAGTCAAATGTGACTTGTATTCATCTTTTGTTATTGGTATATATTGAGTATTACAATTGTCATAGTTTTTTCCTTTCTTAAAATATGTATACATTTTTTGGCATCATCAGCAGATTACACTGCTGTTTTCTGCTCTGAATCAAAATATATTTGAGTAACGCTTCTTTCCTGGACAGAAACCATTTGTTCATTTGTTTCTAATTTTCATACAAACACTACTTTTTAAAATAGTATAATAAGTTAATCCAGACACGCAGGTTCATGAAGTACAAGGAGAAGGAATTGAGAAAGGGCACAATTAGGCTCCACAAAACTTATCTTAATGATAAAAACTAAATTTCTAGGCCAGGCCTCCAGGGCTTCTGTACCATAGCTATACCCTACTTTTTCAACTTTATCCCCAACTTTCTACCATCACAAGCCCTCACATCTTCCATGATGAGTTCATTTCTAGACCTATTAATTGCCCCTTTCAAATCAGCTTCCTGTTTTTCTTCTCTCCTTCTGCAAAGTCCTCTTCGTTTCTTCCTCTCTCCTTGCCCACCCTCTTCCCTCTCTTAGGTTTGTCAACATGTAGTTGAATGGCAGCTCTCTTCTATATGAAGTCCTCCTCAAACACCTCCAGGAACATCTCTGTCCACTGTGTATGGCTCTTGTTTCTACCACTTATTTGGCTGTCATATAAACTACCTTGTATTGTGAATTAAGGTTCCTTGAAATTGTAAGACATTCATATCCCTGCCCTTTTTCTTCTGCTTTATTTCAATCCTAGAAGCCACTGGTTTCTATCAAATAGATGAATTCTGTTTTTCATAGTATTTTGAATTCAAAATGAATACAAATGAAAGACAAAAACACTAAACCACGTAAGAGTATATAATGCATTTCAAATAAGGCTGTCATATTATCAAATTGTCTCAAGAGGTATTAGCAATTGACATTCCTACCACTGTCAATTCCCTATACCATCAGCAGCACTGTGTATTATTTATTTGTTTAATGTCTTTCCCACCCAACTCCAATTAATCTGTAAGGTCCAGAAGGGCAGGGACCAATTTTCTTTTGTATTTACTATACTGCACTCTCTGTCTGGTAGCAAGTACTTACTTACTTGTTCGAAAACTACTCATCAAATAAATGAAAAATTGAAGTATGTACTACAGAAAATAGAAAAGAGTGCTGATGCTTTATATTAACTCCTGTGTTCCAAGCAATGAAATCTTATCTACCTCGCTTAACTGTTTCCCTGTTTTGAAAGTGGGTAATTAGTAAAGGTTGAATGAATGAATGAATGAATGAATGAATGGTAACAGTTTGTTTTTCCTAACCATTCTACTAGAGTTTGATTAAATTTTGAAATAAAAATAACTTCGGCAGTAAGAAAAGATGAAATAGGACCATTTGTAACAAGAATGGATCTTGAGATTATAATGCTAAGCGAAATAAGTCAGACAGAAAAAGTAGACAACCATATGATTTCACTGATATGTGATATATAAACCAAAAACAAAACGAAACAAAAAAACCACAAGCAAATGAAACAAAAATAACACAAACTTTGGCTATGGAACCCTGGCCTATCACCTGGCTGTGGAATATATTGGACAGACTTTCTAACTTTTTGGAATCTCAGGTTTATCACCAGTAAAATGGAGATTATTACTGAGATTTCCCTTACTTACAGTGTTGCTGCAAGAATTAAATACAATCATCTCTAGAGAAGTGCTTTGACAATTGTGGAAAACTGTGCTGTGCCAATATCAGTCTTCAAACAGGATTTCTTCACCATTCAGCACTACTCTATACCCTTGTGAAGAGACGACATATCAACTTGAGCAGACCTCATGCTTCAATTCTTCTCTTTAGTTTTGTTTATAGCAGCTAAGTGCCTTTTGTAAATGCTCAAGACGTAGGGTTTCTTTGAGAAGGATTGCGCCAGAGAAAGAACGCTTCTCATTCACTAATAGCCCCAAGTTCACCTGCTGGGAGCTATCTGTCAACCTGCAGCAGCATACAGAGATTTCACGGAGAAGACATTTGGCCAAACCCGGGCGACAGAGCACCAGGCTATTTTTGAGGTCATTGTAAGCACTCCAATTCCAGCTGTGGTCTCCAGAAGTCACAATTCAGCTGACTGATGATGTTCTTTGCCTGAGCTCCCACACTCTCTGAGGAGGACATTCCTGACTGCTGGATAATTTGAAAAGGCGTGCATTTAGAAAAGAGGACTCCACCAGAGAGAGGAAAATACATGCTGCGCTGCAGTCATCTGACCGGAAAAATGAAATTCAGGCAAATCTACTTTTAGCCCGAAGAGCTAAAAGCTCTTGAAGCAGAGGGATTTCATCAACTCACTGGAGTCTTGGGGAAGAGTTTACAGTTAAGCGTGATCTCCAGCTGATTCAGGTCCTTCATCTTTTGCTGCATATTGTTTAAGAGGCAATGTATGATAACTTAATTAGCTCAGTGGGGACTAAGTTGGCAACCCCTTCTGTAATGCTAATTTGAAATATCTCTCTTCCTCCCCAAGTTATTTTCTTAACAGTGGCAGCCAACATTTTATTACTAGAGAAATTGCCAGTAATGATCCATTTTAAAAGGCGAAGATTTCTTAATTGAGTGAGAATATTACTTGCTGGCTGAGACCATAATATATCAAAATAAAAGCTAGTCTTGAATGGTATCTGAATCCACTCTCTTAGCACTCCCAGGTGTTCTGGAAATTCTACAACAATATTCATGCACACATGATACAATAATTCTCTCATCAGTATCTTAGAAATATTAAGACACACAAGGATATATCATTAAGATTTCACCAAACAAAAGGGGAGGACTTGGCATAGAGATGCTGGTAGTGGGGGGTGGGGGGGAGAGTTTGCCTGCCTATAAATAGTCAAAGGAGGAGGCAGACGTCTGCTGGGGAACTCTTTGAAATGTTTTTCCTTTCTTCTGTTATTCTGTCCGTAGCAGTGAAATTGCCCTTCTTTGTGCTCTTTTCAGAATAGTGTTCTATTATTATGCTTTATTTAACTGGCTTATATTTAAGTAGACACCACAGGGATGGAGGGAAGTGAGAATAGAGGAAGGAGGAGGGGCATAGGGAGAAAGGGACTGTAGCCAGAAATCAGGGAACCCACAGCACCGTGTTTGGAAAGCCTTTTATCTAACGCTCCTAGTAAACACTTAACATCTATAATCAAGCCACATGTTTCTGATTTATACAAAAACATATGAAAATAAGATTAAAGTCTAAGCTAAAAAAAACAACAGCAAGTGAGCCAAAGAAGTTGCAAATATTCCAGCTGTTCTAATTACTGTTGTTCCAAAGGAATGTGAGGGCTGCTGATGCCTTGCTTGGGTTCCTCTGTGCTCCTCTGGGCACCCCTAGGGGATGACATCAGCCACCTTTGGTATTTGCAGACACAAAAGATTCCTTCAGAGGTAGGGTTTCACCCTCAGACTCTCAGAATGGTTTTTAGAGCTACTCTAGGCTAAGCAACAACCATCAGTCCTTAAAACAGAATTATTGAGATTCAAAATATATTGTCTTTTAAAATCATGACTCCCAACAATCACATTACAAAAAGTCACATTTGGAGTCTTGGAGTGGTCTAACTCCATGTGTGGGGCCAAGCTCCCCCCCTCCCACTGACAGCCTCTATCCATCTCCTGGGATCTCCCCAACACTGAAGTGTAACAGCCTGCTTTGTGAGTGCCCCTGCCCCTACGAACTTGCCTCATTTCACCCTTAGCAGGCTTTGCCTTTAGAAGCACCTTCTCAGTGAAGAAGTACAGATCCTACCGTGCAGCAGTTTGGTTTGGCTTTGCCTAACTTATTTATGATTTTACTTTGTTCATCTCACATCCATCCTATTCTTTAATGTAATGCCAAATTGAGAGTCATTCAGATAAAAGCAAACTCAAGAAGCTGAAGAAAAGGGGAGAAAACAGTTTGAAAGGAGACTGGAAGCCATTTGCAATGTTCTCTTTTCCTCATGTTTTGGGGGTCTCTGTCTACTTAGCATGAACTGAGTATGCTTTTGCCCTGCTCAGCAAGTCTGCTTCAAGCTCTAAAAGCACTCTCACTGGTTCTTTGGAGACTTCCTGGTGACTGTAACAGGGGGATGAGACTTACCATTAGCCTCCAGAAATGGACTGAAAACTATCACAGTAGAGCACAGACTCATGAGATCCTGATATAATTTTAAAATAACACTAAAATCTGCAATACGGATTTCTATTCTACTAGTTTGCAATAAAACACATATAACTCTGCTGCTAGACCAAAAGATAGGAACTTCTGTAAGAAGAAAGTTCAATGCTTCTCTCTCCTCAAATAAGAGTCTCTTTGAGACTTGTTCTAATGGGATGTCTTCATGCCTTGAAGGAGCCCGTGCACGATCAACACAAAACACATCCACCATTCCTTTCTCACCATGTTCTCAACTATAGTATTGACTCTGTGTTGTACCACCTAATAGTCTAAGTTTCAGTGTAAATATGTCTATGTAATAGTTCTCTCCTTCAACAAATGATTTGATATAGTTGCCTACTAAATAGCATAGTCAGTTTCCAGTGGGAACCACAAGGAATAGCATTTATGCCATTATATGGTAGCTGACAAACTCAGTCACAACAGATGTAGGGGAAATTTCTGGTTTCCAATTTCCCAGAGAGTTGGTTTTGAGCATCATACAAATTAAGTCATTTCTATGAAATAATTAAAATCCGATTCCTCAAAAAGAAATAATCGGTGACGGTGTTTTAAAAGAAATCATTGTTACTGTAATTAAGCCTCCTTAAAAGTCAAGCTACATTTCTTAATCTGATGACTTCATAAATGAAATGCAAATATTTTTTAAGTACAACTAGGGTAAAACTATAAAATGCATTTTTTTGTCACTCAAAATTTCAAGAATTGATTTTATTATATTGGCTAAAAGGTTTGAATTCTTTTCAAGTAAAAGCCTATAAAATAGAGATGATTGTCAGGATATTTTTTGATTGAATAACTTCATTATTAATGCCCAGTAAAAGTGTTGAATGAAACGAAGTATAATTCAAGTGATACAGTACACATGTCACAGAGCCATCTCTTTGAGGCAACAATTTTGTAAAAACCCGTATTTTAAAAAAATCCAACAGACCTGTCTTTCCGTTCCTTTATAGGGTTACACAGAGTTTTGTTCTTCTTCTCTTCTTTTTCCTGTTTTTGGTAGTGATCCACGCTGGTAGGTTTTAGGGTCACTTTACATAATGTAATATTTGGTTTCCTTTTATATTCTCTGCTTGTTAAATTGTAACACCTGGAAGCAATTTTCTCATATTCACACTATTCCTGCGTGTAAAGTGCTACTTCTGGAAGCTTCTTTTAGAAAAGTGTCAGACAGTTGTGCTTAGCAAGAGAGACTCATGTGTTATACTTTGTTCATTATAAATCTGTATTTTTGTTGATGACAGTGGATTTCGGTAGATTCTAACTGGGACTGTTAGACTCATATATAACTCCATTCATTTTCTTTTTTAAGGATACTTCTTGCAATGAAAACTAGTAGAGTGGGTACAACAAGAGGCTGCTTCACAGATTGGAAAGAACGGCTTTGGAGCCAGCTAGAGCTTTGTATAGCATGTTATTTAATTTCATTGAGCCATAATTTTTTCATCTTAAATTGAGGATAATAATGTCTTCCTTGTAAAGCAATTTTAAGGACTAGGGATAGGCTAGAGAAAGCCTCATACACGGGGTCTGACAGATAGTGAGTGTTTCTTACTGGTACTAGTATTATTATACAACAGTACATATTGTAGGAATGGTCTGTTGAAACATTTAACAGAGAAAGAATGTAGTTATTTATTACGTTCTATTGAACTTCAGACATGGGCAGACATCACAATCATCCAGGATCCTAGTTAAAAATTCAGAGTCCCGGTTTGCATTCCAGAGATTCAGATTGCAGAGGTCTGGAGTGGGTCCAGGAATCTGCCCGTTCACAAGTTAAGTACTCAATATGATCCATCAGAGGGCTGATTGGGGCATCACAAGTGAGAAATAAGCCCAAATATTTCTTCCTAGAATTTATGGATTCCCTTCTCAAAAAAATCTGTTTTTTTGTTTGTTTTTGTTTTGTTTTATTTTATTTTTTTAGCTTTCTGTGTGGATGACTGTCACTTTATAAAATTTAATGAAAGCTTTGGATTGATGCCAAAGTAGACATGACCTTTATTTGTACAAAAGCTTCCAGGATTCCAGTTGTGTACTGCCTGGGAGCCAGCGGACCTCAAGTTAAAAGCATTTGGGCTAAGGAATTAGATATTAACTATGTGAAGTTTAAAAAACTATTTTTGTACTCTAGATTTTACAGACTTACTGTGCAATGGAAAAAAATGTTGCCTTTTCATCTATTACTTCCCAAATAGGTTTGATTGTCTATTCTGTAGGAGGGTTGTAAAGAATAGTTCTCTACAAAACTGAATAGTAGAATTCTAATAAGGAGCTGTTTATTCTGTGAAAATAACACAAGTTTCTACTTTGGGTAGCAAGGAATTCAGTAAAAACAAACTGTAAAGGCCACAGATTCTACCGCAAGTTTTGGCACAACAGCACGTTTTCGCATTGCCCCGCAAGTTGTGTCTTACTTCATGCATCTAAGCCCTGGAACAGAAATGTAAGGCAACACACATTTTCTTTTTGCTTGCATTGCCCCCTGGGATTTAAATACTTCAACAATCCAGTGTTCTTAGGAACAAGACAAAAACCATTTCCTTGTCCTGGAAGACTGATTTCCCTGGCCTTATTTATACGTCCAGCCTCAGTCTATGCCATGCTCCTCTTACCCTCTGCACCCATTACACTGGCCTCCTGAAATTGCCCCTAAGTGCCATTCTCCTGTAACCACAGGGTCTTTGTATGTGCTCATGCTCCACCTGAATGGTCTTCTCTTTGCCTGGTTAATAATTATTTACTCATAGATCACAGCTAAATTATCCTCCTGGTCAAGGTCAATTACTGAATCTCTCGTTCATGGCCCTTACCACAGTTCTTACTTTGCATTTATTTATGTGATCGTTTGATTACAAGCATATTCCCCACTAGACTGTAAGCTTCATAAGAATAAGGAACGTCATTGTTTTTGCAATCCAGATTTTTAGGACTCTGTGCTCTGTGACTCTTAACTATATAGAAGAATGAATAGAAGAATGAATGAATGCTTGCATCATATTGCATCAACTTAGCATGTATGATATAACACGAAACTCAATAACTCTTTAGGTAAAGGTCTAGAAATACATCGTTGGGCTTCAGTTTCACATGCACAAAAGAAGGGAATTTGAGCAAATGATCACTGAGTTCCTTATCAGTTTTAAAAATCAGTGATTCAACAATCCAAATGTCCATCAGCTATTGAATGGATTAATAAAATGCAGCATATCCATTTGGTGGAATATTATTCAGTTATAAAAAGCAAAAAGGACTGATACTTGCTACAATATGGATGAATCCTGGAAATATTACGCTAAATGAAAAAAGCCTTTCACAAAAGACCACATACTGCATTACTTCATTTACATGAAATGTCCAGAAGAGGAGGCAAATCCATAGAGAGAGAAACCAGGTTAGCAGTTGCCTATGATTCACGTAAGGGAGAAATGGGGAGTGACTGCTAATGGGTATGGGATTTCTTTGGGGGGAGGGTGACAAAAATGTTCTAAAATTAGATAGTGGAGATGGTTGCATTATTCTGTGAATATACTAAAAATCACTGAATTGTATCAGGTAAAAGGGTGAATTTTTATATATAAATTATATCTTAATATAGCTATTACTAAAAAAAAAATCAATGATCCAGTGGCTATATTAATTAATTCATGGTTTTAATTAAAATCTAAATTATTTCACTAAATATTAACTTTTTTTAGAGGTTTAAATTTTCAAAAGGTATAAGCCCAAACAAAACATTCATTCTGAATATTTCTTCGTCACTATGATACCAAATTATCCTGTCTCCTTAGATTCTGTTTTTAAAAATGCATGAAACCCTCTTCCTGATTTCAAGGAGCTTATCTAATCATATCTGGGATGGTAATTAACTATAACACAAAGAATACGGTAAGAGTACAGAAAAAAATCAGGGGCTATGCTGAATCAAAGGAAAGATTATGTTGAATTTCAGTTATTCAGGGGAACATGGTATTTAAGATGAGCTTTATAAAGTTACATATGATTTAGGCAATGAGAGGACGAGGAATAGAAGAAAAAGCTGAGAAAATAACAGAAGCAAACGAATAGAAGCAGGGAATGATAGGCAATGAGAACTACAAGTGGTTGACACACAGGGAATTATGGAAGATAAAACTGGAAATGTCAGTTGAGGCCAGATGACAGAGGGCTTGCAATCCTCGCTGTTTGCTTATTTATAGAATGTATATTTATTCTGTAGTAACAGGGATTTCTTGGAGGCTTTAGGTAAGATATAAATCAGTGTGTTTTGAGAAAATTAATCATGAATTAAAGTGGATGAGTTCATCAGACATATGTGGAACAAGTGTTTTGGGAAAGACCAATAATCTTGGGACACAACAATGGTTGGGCAGCAGGGTAAGGAAAAGCTAGCAAAGGGAGTAATGAAGAAACAACATGTCAGCCTTGCAGAATCTAATGAAAACGAGATTCCAAAAAGAAATGGGTAGCCAATCATAACATCTTTTGATGTATGTCCACAGCAATGTGTGTCAGTTTTTCGATGTTTTATAACTTGTCACAAGTTTTCACAGTCTGTTGTGGGTGGCAGAGTCAAGACTGAAATCAAGTGTTCAGTATTCTTTCCACTGCATCATTGTTGTGGCAAGGAGAAGTCATTCAACAAAACGGTTAAGAGACAATCATTCAATTTTTAAATACGATTAGCACAGAGGATCTATCAAAAAACATTTCAGCAAGTGGTAAGGTAGGAAAAAAATCTACCAAAATGCTAAGAAGCAAATGGGACAGATAAAAAATGAACCAATAAGTCAGGTGAACACGTTAGAGGAGTTTGGATTACAAAGGACGTAAGAAGGTGACAGCTAGAAATATGAACAAGTTTCAGCAGCAAGCTTCTAGCCCGGAACTAAAAGAGTAAAAGGGTACCAGACTGTTAGAATCCAGCAATGGAGTATACCCACTGGGTAAAGTAGCCACTCAGTATTACATTGAAGACTTGATATGGAGGGAATAATTTACCATATTTCAAAATCTGTTTGGTAGAGTTGACCCTGGGATCAAATTTATGTTCTCTTTTCACTAATTCATCTTAGTCAATGGAACCGACGTTTCTCCTTGGATTTAAGTACATATCTCTTAAGATACTGGAAGGAAAAGAAAAAACATTAAATATTCACAACACCCCTCAACTTTTGAAAATGTTTTAAGTGTAAAATTGTATCCAGTGTTTATATATTTCCTAATTCTACCTGAAAGTAGAATGCCACCTACTTGGAAATGTACCTTGGATATATATAGTGTAACATAAGAAATGTGTTGGTGAGTGGATGAGTTTTGTGATCATTATTTTATTATACTACCTGGCAGATGTGATTAGTTTTTCTGATCATTCAAAATAAAACAACTTCAAAATACACATAAGGCTAATCAATATTTTGCTGAAGTTTAATAGGAATACAACAGCAAATGATATATTTAATCTCATTAATGCCATAAATTTACTGTAGAGTCCTCTTAAAATACAAACAACAGACCTTCTTTACCATGTGTCAGTTGAGTTAGCATTTGATTTTTTTGCTGTTATTGTTTCTTTAAATGGCAATCTAATTATGCAGTTACTCAGCTCCAAGAAAGAAAGATAGCCTCATAGATGACTCATAGACATCAAGTGACTCATAGACATGATCTCAATTATCAAACGTCATAATTATTACATTCCAAATGGTGACATCAAAACAAATGAAGGCATTTGTATAGATTTTCCTAAAGCTTCTCCATATACCCAACTTAATTGAGATACATGCTAATTAACTAGATTCTGATTAGATTGGGTCCATAAAGTGAAGCTACTGTATTTTTAACACCAATTTCCTTATTCTTTCTCCACATACTAATACCAAGAGGAACAACCTGCCTTTTCACTGTGTCTGAAAACTAAATATGTAGTCAGACCTGGCAACTCTTCATTTCTTCTATATTTTTACCCATGGACATATATTTAGAAACAGTCTTCAAGTAATTTTCTGAAATCATAAAGACTGAAAACTTATTATGAATGGTGGTCTGTGGTGGTGTCAAGCAAATGGATGCTTTCTTAGAGAAAAGGCTTGATATATGATTTTGAATGAGAACGGCCATGTTACAAATTTGGTAAATTTCTATTCTACTGGGTCCTCTCATCAAAACACGAACATAGGTCACTAGCAAACTACCACTTATAAAATGAATGTCCACTTGAACATCCATCTATCCCCTGGTAATGGTAGCTGCTGTCCCCTCTCAAAAGGTCAAGGTCTTTGCTCATTTGTTGATTTCCAGAAGATGTTAATATGGGACAACACAACACACATTTGATACTATTTAACTGTAAATCGAAATTTCAGGTCTTGCACAAGGTGCAGGATTTCTTAGAATAGGAAGTCAGTGTTGGAGAAATGCTCAAGTAATAGACAAATCACAGAAAAATGAAGATCTGATATGGTTAGACCAGCTACTCAGTGAAAAGGGAAAAAATCCAGAAGGATGAGGATACAAAATTCACGTTAGCAGATAATTATTTGTATGGTAGAATAATTATAAAGAAACGAGAAAACTGATTAAGGTTTTGAATATTTTACAAAAGCAGCCTTTCTAAGGAACATGCTGAGAAAGCCAAATGTGACATTAAAGGATGTTGAATTGTTCTCTACTAAAATTTGTGGGGAAATTATTCTCAAAAAAATAAAACAAAACATTTGATTCATTTATTTTTTCTTATAATTAGCTCATTGTTACAATAATAATGTAAATATTTCTATGCATAGTTATAATAAACTTATTTCATAACATTTACTTCATTTTTTCAAACTAAAGATTACCTCGCACTTTTTTCAGTTTTTAATGAGATTTGATCTGTGTTTGAGGAAGATTCACTTTAAACGTCCCCTTTTCTGATACCAATTATTGTCAGATGAGGTCCTCTTATACACGTTTATGTTTAATACAAAAGACCTAATTTTGAATAAATCTATTTCCATAAGTGCCATCTAAGAGTCATGCAAACTGTCTAAGATATTAAATTGAGTCTTACCAAAATATTTTGTAGAGAAGACTACTAATGAATAGTAGCTAGAAGACACTCATTTTTAAAATTGTTTCTTAGAGTAGTCCAGTTACCTCTACCTCAATATTTTTCTTTCAGAGATTATTCATTCACCTTTGCATATTCTCTCTCCCTCTCTCTCCTGCCCCGCCTTCTGCTGCACTGACTAAAATATAGTGGGAAATTCTTGACTGTTTAAAACCTCCACCTTTCTGATTATGTACAATAAACCATAACCAGATAGTCTCGTTCATCCCCTGGAGTTTGTAGGATTTCTGTGGGGAGGCCATTAAATGTGGAAGTTTATTTCAGTCTGCAGAAGTACTCTGGGGATTTGCTGACACTAATGCTTTGTTTTTCCCATCCCCTTATACAATATGCCTGGCAAACTATAATTATTAGTATTTCTTTTACAGCAGGATAATTATTTGTTATTTTTGCTTAAGTAATAAAAGAACCTAACAGTGTTCTCCCCACAGACAAGAATCATATATGCACAGGATTACAGGTCTGTAAGATCCCAACTGCTCTCCATGAAACAGGCTGCCACTGTAAGTTACCCCAGTGAAATTCCAAAGACAATTTTATGGAAATCCTTTTCAAAAAGGTTCCAAGAGAAAGCAAGATAGACATGTTTAAGATCTCCCTTTTCTTAGTTCCAATTATCTTTTACCTGCTGATGTTCACACCAGAGAACAAACATATCATTAAAATGACTGTTGGTAAGATTCTTAAGACCAGGAGCAAAAACCTTTTTGGTACAATTTATGGTTATGTAGATAGGGCACTGAACTCCCTATGTGACAGTGACTTTGGTTAACTCAAGGGCCAAACTACCAAATCAGCTTATCTGGATTAGGGCAGATCGAGGCAGGGATTTACACAGTGTTCTTGTTTCAAGGGTACTGGGCACAGACTTAATGAATATCTCGGTGTCTGGTAGGAATACTAAATTGAAGCTGTGATTAAACAAATGGAATCATTCTAAAACTAAAAGTCGATTCATCTTTCTTACTCCCTAACCGAATCTACAGCCTCCTTTTGGTACTTCCTCCTCAATGTTGGAGAGATCAGGCAATCTCAGAGGTAAATTAGTGCAAACTAATGAATGCACACAGTATGCAAAACAGAGTCCTCTGGCAGACCATGAGACCTGCATAGCTCAGCAAAGCAGAGCCCTTAGCTCCCTGGAATGTGTCACTCGTGTCACTCCCCACAGGCAACTGCACACTCCTCCATCCAGCAAAAGCAGGACATCTGTGGCTTTACCTTGGAGTTATACAAACTTTTCTATATCTGTGCTTTCCCACCTGAGCACACGTAGCCCTTAGACTGCTAGATTAACTTTGAAAACAGTAACTGCAATTGTGGGTCATTCCACTGATGAAAAGATCAGGACAGTTAACTAAAAAGAACGGTTCTCTCATAGTATATTTATTCCAAAAATTGGGATTGTGTCAAAAACTAGCAAAACTGTGGTTATTCTATTATGCGGCCAAAAAATGGAGGATAGAGGAGATATGAAGTGGTTAAACTGGGACTTAAAAAAGGGGATAACTCTTCTCCCCACTTATATACTAACACTGACCCAAATGAGCTAGCTGCCCACCAAAGTAGAAAAGCTTTGAAAATGCACCCTTAGATGTTTACTCTGCCTGTTTCCCTCTTCTACTTATAAAAGGTGCATGGAACACCATTAGGTAGGATATTATTTAGGTACATTCTGTTGATTATTTGTGCCAAGCCCTGCTTTCAAGTTTCTACATCAAATGAGACAATAATTATGAAGAACATCGGAGGTGATAAAGCTCTCGCTGCTGATTATCGTTTA
Source organism: Rhinolophus hipposideros (assembly GCF_964194185.1). NCBI lineage: Eukaryota > Metazoa > Chordata > Mammalia > Chiroptera > Rhinolophidae > Rhinolophus > Rhinolophus hipposideros. The sequence continues at coordinate 77,495,900 of NC_138052.1, read as the reverse complement.
GTGTCATGGTCTTTTTAAGCATCTCTCAGGGGCAACATGCTAGGTAGGAAAAAAATCATAGCCACAACATAGGGTGGTTTCTACATTGCACTTTGGCCCTAAATAAACCAGAAATTTCTTGGCTTCAGGTCTGTTTGAACAGGGACAGGCAATCCTGTTCAACCAATGGTTATTGTCAAGTCTGAAGTCAGTTTGACTCCTGGTTGGAGATGAATGAGAGAGGCTGTGCAAAATCAGTAATCCTCTTTCTTAAGGACACCTTATCTTTCTTTGATATTTAAGGTTAATCAGTTTCTGTAAATGGGCTCAATTCAAGCCACTGATTTTTGAACATGAGATATCTGCCTGAGTCCTTAGCCTCCCTCTTAGGGCTCCCAGAGAGGTGCTGTCCCCAGAATATCTCTCACTAGTCGGCTTCCTATTTCCAGTAAACAGGGCAAGTTATGAAGCCACTAAGTGAATTTCCAAAGTGTAATATTTACTTTAGAGAAGTGGCACCAAGCCCCACAGATAGCTCTTCACATTTATAAAAACCCCGTTGGAGCGTTAGCCCAGTTTGGGTGTGCTCAGAACCCACTTAAGGTCCTCTCAAGAATCTGAATCTTCTTGGTTTCTTTCCGTTGTCAGGAGAGCTGCTTCCTGTTCTATGAGCACATTAAAGTAGATTCCCAGTGTGTAGATTTATTGGTAGTGGGTATTAATTATTAATATTAACATTAGAAGGTTAGGGCTTATTTCTGTATTCATCTTCCTATTTACACTAGCTCTTCAAATTGCTGGGATTCTGATCCATTGAGTTTACAAGAGGCCCCATCCTTCTGATAGCTAGGGGTGCCCAAGGTGGCTCCTGGCCTTGCTGAAGAGGTGAAGTCAAATGCAGAAGGTGGTCAGCAGCATTTAGTTTATCATTGAATGGGTAGCCCACTGCTCCCTTGCACCCTTTGCTAATTCTACCTAAATGTATTTGAAGAAAAAAAAACAAAACCCTAATAGTGTTTAGATTTCTTTTAAAAGCCAGTGATATCTTTAATTTCAACAGCAAACTAAATTTGTCAACTTCTTTTTATGTGAGAGTTGATTTGTTTCATTATGGGGGAAGATACAAATCAGCCTTGTTGGAGAAGGTAAGGCATATTGGTCAATTTCCTTTTCAGACTAGATAAAATTCAAAAGATGAAGAAGTAGTTTAGAAAAGAACAACAACATCATATACTTGAGTCAGATGTTGTATAAATTAATTTGGGAGATTTTCCACACAAAATGTATGTAAAAAGAGGAATGCATGAAGCTGAACCTTAAAGCTTGGAAGAGTTTATGCATGTCACGTACTGTAAGTAAACAACCTTCTTTCTTAAATGTCATTAAGTAGAGAGTCTGCCCTACAATCTCATTTTAGTTTGTAAATACAAAGTGTAAGTCTTTGATGATTAAGATTTATTTTAGAAAATATAAGCAATCCTCCTTCAAAGGAGACTAAGATGCCGAATATCCTTTACCCTTTCCAATCTGCAGGTCCTATATAGCAGAAAAACACATTGTCAACCCAATGTGATTTGAAATTCCAAAATTGATTTGTAGTAAACTCAGAAATTATTATTGATGGAACCCAGAATCAATAGGCATTTTTTCTCATTTACATAGTTAGCAAGTCATTACCGAAGCAAGGGGAAAAAAACATTGAAGAAAGAAAAGCTCTCAAGAGCAAACTCTATAGCATATTGAAGGTAATTCATAAAAGTTTATAGATAATGAACAGGTATTCATCTTTTTCTGAAGCAATGTTTACATGTCAAAGATTATTAAATATCTTATGAAAATAAATAGCATTTCTCCCTCTAGATTCAAAAATTCATTTTCCTGACGTATGAACCATGGTGAGAGTTAAACCCAAAAAGAGAATAATTTTTTCATGTAAGATGTAGAAAGGAATGAGATACTTCTTCATGAAATATTCTGAAAATAAAATCCTATATTACTATGATTAAAAATAAAGGGAAACACTGAAAAAGATTAATTGACTATCTTTAACGTGTTTGTCACTAAATAGAAATAAATATAAATAAAAATTGGAAAACCAGCCACCTCTTAGTAACCATATCTAAGTACTGATTTGTAGTAGAAATGTCATTAAAATCAGATTGTGCAATCTAATTTTAATTTGTGGATCCAAAGTCTTTAAAAATTAAGATTTATTAAGTACTTCACAGTCAATATGATATTTACTTCTCACAATTCTGACATAATTGAAATTACCAGTAAGAAACCTATTCCTGTAAAGTGGCCAAGAGCACACAGCTGTCAGTGGGAGAAGCCTAAACCTCAAATGACCTGAGCTATTCGCCTCACAACAATATGCTTGCGTCTTCATAAAAAACAACATGAATCTTTGCAGATAAACTCAGTTTAACCTTAACCTGCAGGAAAAGTTACATAGTTGAAATCCTGGCTCATCTGACGAGTCCAGCAGAGAAGAAACAGTAGAGCACTTGAAATCAGGTAGCCCAGCAGCACTCACACCAAAGGAAGCCTGCAAACCCAGGTAGCTGCCTCCAAGCTCACCCAGGGTACCCAGGCTTTACCAGCCATAAAGGGTGGTGTGCCACTCTTAATTCTGCAACAGGGACAGAGAGCTCCTGCAAAATATAACATCTACGAGACAAGAGACAGAGAGCAGAAAATAATTGCTCACAAATTTACCTTTCTTTGAGTCAGGCAATTATGGACCCTTTAACTTTGGGGATTGGTAGGGATTTTGATAGAAGTTAGGAGGGAAAACTCTCTATCTGGAATGCATTCTGGTAGCGGACTGCCCGGAAGCAAGCTATTGAGAAGACAAATCCTATTAAGCCAGCTGGAAAAACTGAGAGCAGCTGGTGGGTCTGGAGGCAGAAATAGCTAGGAAAGGCTCAGAAAATCTGCATTGCAGATAAACCTCATGGGAGATGCCTGAACTCTTAACATCTAACCCAGCCAGTTGCTCTCCAGAGAGCAGAGTGGCCTCAGGTGGTGTAATTTAGAATGTAAATAATTTCCAGTCTTTCTGGTGACCTTGGGTGATTTAACACAGTTCTATCTTTTGTATTGCTTTGTTTTCACCTGTCTTTTTATTTATTTATTTATTTGTTTGTTTTCGTTTTGGTGGGGTGGAGTGGGGAGGGAAAGAGAGAGGAGAGAGAGAGAGAAAGAGAAAGAAAAAGAGGGAGGGAGGAAGGAAGGGAGGAAGAAAGGAAGGAAGGAAGGAAAGAAAGAAGGGAGACACAGTAAACAAAATAGTGCAGTACCATCAACACTTCTTTTACAGTTCTTACCTTTTATTTAGTGTTAGGCTTTGTCTTTATCAAACTTGTGTCATTCAGCTTCAAAATAACATAAAGAAAGAACTGAGCACCTACCTTGCCTGTTGAGAAGGGTGTGGAGAAATATAAACTTGGAAAGTCATAATAATCGCTTCCACTTATAGAACTTCTGGTATGTAAATTATCTTTATTAACTCCCTCAATGTCCTAATTAGGTTGATCTTATCATTCCTGTTCAGTACAACTGAGGCTTGATAAATTCACAATTTCGCACAGCTGATAAGGGCCAGAAACTGGATTTGAACCCAAGGGTATCCAACTTATTCCACTACATTATAACCAAGCTGTTTGTTAAATGCCTTTTATGTGCCAGACATTCTGCTTGCAAAAGGCAATAATAGCCATAGCCTCCAGAAATTCCTGCTCTGTTGGGATAAAGGCAAATGTAAGAAACAGCTTTATAAATAGAGGCTGTTATTATTAAAAGAAAAAAAACTTTTCTAAAAGATTTCATATTTTCTAGCATGTGTTCCCAAACAGTAATTTAGAATTTTGTAAACAAATAACTGTAATTAAAGTTTAGTATATGGTCACAAGAAAAATAAATATGGGGGGAGATGAACAGATAGAGCACAGAGGATTTTTAGAGCAGTGACATTACTCTGTATAATATACTGATAGATATGTGCCATTATACATTTGTCAAACCCATTGAATATGTAATACCAAGAGTGAACCCCAGGGTGAACTATAGACTTTGGGTGATTATGATTTGTCAGTGTTCATCCTTGCTGAAAAATGTACCATTTTGGTGAGTGATGCTGATAATGGGGGAGGCGGTGCATGTGTGGGGACAGGGAGTATAGGGGAAATCTCTGTACCTCCCTCTCGAGTTTGTTATAAACCTGAAACTTCTCTAAAAAAATAAAGTCTTCATAAAAGGAGGAAAATGAAAAAATAAACAATTCAAAGGAGAGAACACATACATGGTTTTGAAGATCCAGAGGATGGATGGGATTTTGATAAATGGAACTTTGATTGAGATGTCAGGTAGGTATGCTTTACAGGGAAAAAGAAGAGAACAAAGGGTCTATTGGTTAGTCAGTCAACATCATTCTTTGAACACGTATTTTGTACCAGTTCTTGCAGTAGGTTCTGGCATTCTAGTTAAGAATGGGATAGACACTCATGGAGGTACCAGTCTTGTGGGGAAGACTTGCATTAAACTGATAAATATGAAGTGAGAGAAATGCAGAGCACTACGGGAGTATGTAACGTCAGACCAGAGGCTGAGAGAAGGCTTAATCATGAAATCTGAGCACTAACCAATGAGCAGGACTTGAGTAAGTGACAGACAGTGGCGGTGGGAGTGGGGCGGGAAGGATAGGAGTGTAGAGGTTTCAGGTAAAGAAAAATAATATGCGCAATAGCTCCAAGACAATAAACTCAGGATAGGCCAGGCAAGTCAAAAGAGGCCAGATTATGGATGGCCTTGTAGCACAATTTATAGATTCTCAACGTTATTATGAATGCTATGGGAAGTATTCAAAGATTTTAAACACAGGAATATCATGATTAGATTGTATTTTTTAAAAGAGGGGTTCAGCTGCCATGTGTATAATGGCTTGGATGGAACAAGAGTTGATGCAGGAAGCTGTTGCAGTTCTCAGGATCAGAAAAGATGGAAGACTAACTAAAGTGGTCCTTGGGGATAGAAGTAGAACTGATAGGACTTGGTAACTGACTAGACTGGTATATTTTAGGTAACAACTTTAATATAAATGTTATTTATATGAATAACAATGCTAACTGATAAAATGACATTTCAGAGCCTTTGAAAGTAAATATAGAGGTGCAAAGTTCTTATACAAACGATGTCCAGGGTAGGCTGTAAGTAATGGAAAAACCCCAAATAACTTGGCTTAAGCAAAATAGAAATTAAATTCATTACAAGATTATCTCATATTCAAAATAGCTGCTAAAGCTCCAGCCATTAAGTCTGAATTCCCAACTGGAGGAAGCAGAAAGGAGCGATGACAAGCATAATCTTTCCTGTTAAGTAGTTGACCTAAGTTTCACACACAACTTGCGTTCATACCTTACTGGCCTAAAATCATTCATATGGTCACACCTACTTACAAAGGAAGGTAGAATTCTGGATCTCATTCTAAGTGGCCATGTGCCCCTGAATCTCCCCAAAGGAGGAGTCCTATTTTTATTGAGGAAGAAAGAGGCCATCAATATTCAGGACAAAGTAATCTGTACCACATTCATTATGGGCTAAGGCCTTAGGTATGGATAGGGGGGAAAAAAGTTATAAATTGTACCAGAACTTTACAACAACAGAAAATTAAAACACATCTAAATGAACTCACTTTGAAGTAAGGCTCCACATTTGCCTAAGTCTCCGAGTACATTTTTTAACCCTCAATTACAATTTCGATGGGCTGCGTGAGTTAAACAGAGCTTCCCCATCAATAAATATGGTTTTATACTGCAACAAAGCAGCCTCAGCTATGCTAATAGTTGAGCATAGTTGTTTATGGTTTCATTTTCTTTACTTTTAATGGTAGCCATAAAAAGCCAAACAAACGCATTTTATTCACATTCCTTTGTATGAAGCCTTGAATTTAAATTATGTTATGTCACTGGCTCCATTAACATTTAACTAGGGCTGGTGACTTATCCTCTACAGACATTCAACTTTAGAATGTAATAACTGCATGCAGAAAATGAGAACTGATAGCAGTGAGTCATATATGTATCACAGCACACATTCACATTGATTTATTTTATGTTTTGTTTGATGTATTCTTAGTTCGTTTCTAAGAAGAAAGGCTACCAATAAGATGCCATGTTTGAGTAATTTAGGGAAAATACTCTTTTTATCATCCACAAATGGTTCCCAGTATATTGAAGTCAAAGGCTGATGAGACTCAACTTTCTACATTTAATTTCCTCTTAACATTTCATCAACTTTTACAATGAAGTCACTTTACTGTTATTCTCATTATCTTTATTTTACTTTTACTGAATGCTTCATGTCCCAAACTCACTGAGAGTACAGAAACTTTTAATTAACTGAAGCCATATAAAATCAACAATAACACTGTGGCAGCTAATTAGCAGCACTAAATTATACACGTTATTAACATAATTCTTAATTTTGCCAAGCAAAAGGACCACACAACAGTAACTGATAGTATACTAACTACATTCTTGATCTGATTTAATCTTTGTCTTTCTACTAGGTGAAAAATACATCCATGAACAATCACTTATTTTAGTCTTGCTACCAAGGCATTTCTCAGTCTTTTGCATACCCTATAGTTTTTGTTGTCTCGATGGAGGGCGAATTGCAATCCTACTGGGTAGAGAAGGGATTTTCCTGTAACTGTAGCTAATCTCCATGTTTGTATTTATTTGTTACTCTGGATTCATGACAAAAATCTTATGTATATAGACAGCTTATATTTATATTCTACTTTGTAGCTTACAACACGCATTCATATGTTCCATCTCAACACTGAAAATCAGATGTCTTTATTTTACAGGAAAAAAAGACCTACGAATGAGAAGTACTAGCAAATAAATAGTAGAGGTAGAACAATGTAATTAATGCAAAATAATGAAGTGCAACTATATATTGATGTTATGGAAAAATCATAATGAAGAAATTTAAATATGATCAGTAATGGAAGAGTTATTACACACCTCCCTTTTTTCCTAGTTACCATTAAAATAGTTTTTTAAAAATCTTAAAAAAGAATGTAACTCTAACAAAAATTTTGAAAATATTCCAGAATGCAGATAGGCGGGGACAGAAAGAGAGAAAAAACACACAAAACAAAACAAAAACAAAAACATGAGGGAAACTTGCCAGGAGCAAGTTTAAAAGAAGGATTAATAGAAGGTCCATCCCAAAGAAACCTGGAAAAACTTCAAGCTTAGAGTCTTCATATAGAGTCCAAGGGGAGTGAAGGTCCAATATTGTGACAATTCATTCAGAAACACACTCAGAACAATTGGGACCCTTTCTCTTTTTTTTCTCCCTTGCGAATATATTTTCGGCTACTATATTTGCACCTTGCCCTCAAGGGTGAAAACAAACACTAGTCTTTACTGAAAGCAGGTGATCATTTTTGGAACTTGATCTGGTACAGGTAAATACATGTGGAATTAAAACACATTGTGGAATTGTGGAGATCCCAACTTATTGGTTCCATCTCCACACTCCTCCTGGAATGCCTGATTCCTGACAGATTCACCCACTTATCCAGACCTACAGTTGGCCTTCACAGTGAGGGGAGACACAGATATGCACAATCGCATAGAAAACTCACCACAGCTACCCATGATCCTCAGCCTAGTTCTTCATTCATATAAAACAAGAACAATCAAACACTCTCCAAATCAATTTGAGAAAAACCAGCAGCATGAACAAGAAAAATACTTTAAAAAAAAAATGACTGTTGAGGTAATAGAGATAACTCAGGGAACGAGAGAGAATTTAGGGATTTGAAAGAATATTGGATACTTTTAAAAATGAATTTCCATCCAAAAAATAAATTATGGAAAAGTACGAATCAAAAAATAAGAAAGGAATTCCTGAAAATTAATAAATGGTTACCCATATAAGTGATTCACTGAATTGATTAAAATATTAGAATTGGCAGGGCTAAAGACAAATGATAACTGATAAGAGGAAGAAAAATAAAAAAAACTCCTAGACTATAGAAGTGAAAAGGAGATTTGAAAAATATGTAAAAAAAGAAAAAAAGGAGACATGACAGATAGATCCAGGAAGTCCACTATTTATCAAGAGGCATCCCCTAAATATAGAACAGAGGTAGGAAAAGCAAGAAAAATAAAAGAAAAACAGAAAAGTTTCTCTGAGTTAATAAGATATAATTTAAATAGTCTGATTGCCAAATGGGGTACATGATTAAAGACTTTCATCTAGGAACAAACTTTTGAAATTGCACAAAACTCCAAAATCTACTAGAAAGAAAAAAAAAACAAGGTTATTTGGAGAAGAATGAGAACCTGACTGATATCACACTTTTTTTTTTAGCCCTTCCGCCCCATCCCCCATATCACACTTTCTATCAATAACACTGGATGCTAAAATCAAGTAATATTCAAGTGGAATTGTAAAAATAAAACAAAACAAATTAAAAATGAACGTGAGAGGGAGAGACAGTATTAGTATGAGAAATTCCTCACTTTTATTGTAGGAAAGTCAACAGATAATGTCCAAAGTTAAGAAACTGAACTACTGTTTACAACCAAAAGGGTAATCAGAAGAATTCTTAGAGAATAGCAATTATTAAAATAGTTTGCTCTGGGATGTGAGATTGGGAATGGATTTAGGGAGGAAGACTTTTATTTTATTTTTGGTCTCTGTGTTTGGCTTGATTGTTTTCACTGTGTGCAGGTATTAGTTTAATTAAAAAGTAATAAACTCACCATTCATTCAAAAATTGATGTTGCATGCCTACTCTACAATAGGAAGTTTTCATGGCACTGGAGAAATAAAACAGACAAACCGAAGTTCTCATTCTTTTAGACTTTAAATTCTTGTAGGAGGAAATAGAAAAAGAAAGTAAAACAACTTTGGCATGATTGATTTGAGCCAGGTAATTCCTTTTTGCAGGGGACTGTCTATTGTAGGATATTTAGCAATATCCCTGGCCTCTACCCATGAGATGTAAGTAGCTTTTGCCTAGTTATGACAATCAAAAATGTCTCCATATATTTCCAAATGACCCCTGGCAGAGGGGGCAAAGTGTCCCTGAGAAAGAACAACTGGCATCCAGTAAAAGGCTTGACTTTGGGGCCAGACAGACCTGGGTTTTACTTCAAGCAACACTCATTATTAGCTATTTATCTTTGGGAAACACTCATACACTTATCTTCACTAAACCGCATCTCCTCTTTTATGAAATGGAGGTAAAACCTATTTTGCAGGGTTTTCTTCTCCTTCTCTTTTTTTTTTTTTAAATGATCCTGTGACAAAATGTAGGTACCTAGAATATAACATGCATTAAATAAATAAGAACTATTATTATTTTATTTATAATTGTAGTAAGGATGTTGAGGAAGAGGAGGGTGTGTGCCAAGCATAGTAAGGGATAAGAAATCTGTATAGTTTTTGAATGCTTTGGTGAGGGGTCTGGTTATGCTCCAGAAAGGGCTCTCCAATAAAACATAATGCGATGATGAAAATGTACTATGATATAGAGTGTTCTATAGTATATAGTGTTCTATGAATATGGCTATGAAGCACTTTAAATGTGGCTAGTGTGACTAAGGAAATGAAACATTTTTTTTTGTTTTAAAACATTTTAATTTAAATAGTTGCATATGGCTAGCTGCTACCATATTTATTGGCCAGCACATCTCAAGAGAGCAAATGAGGACCACTGAAGGGAGCAAAATGGGAACAACAAAGAAGAGTGTTCCAGTTTGTCAAGGAGATTAATGGAGTGATGGTGTTCAGGATTGGGAAACCAGATAAAAGCACTTCTGCAACCTGCCATGCAATAAAGAATGCCTGGATGAGGGTGGTGAAATGGAGCATTTAGGGAAGAGCTGGGCCACCAAATAAGGATGTTTTCAGTGGACCTGTTCCTCACCTCCACTCTAACCCTACTCAATGACCTCTGAGGTTATCACACTCTTTACATATGTACTCACATGCTACCCTTCCATTTACATCTGAGATCAGAACTGGGATCCACAGCTTCCAGCTCAAAGTTCTTTATAAGCTCTTATAATGTATCCTAATAGTCAGATCACAATGCCTGATTTTTAAAACGTTTCTCCACAAATCTGAGTTTCTGAAGCTCTAATGATTTTTCTTTGCTATCCTGGGATCTCACTGAGTTATTTACTACTTGCTTAAACTTCTATGAAACTTAGGACTAATGAAAGGATTCTTAATAAGCTATCCCTCCATCAAATGCTTTTAAGTCAATAAGATTACACATTTTGTGATATATTTAGCCTTATCTCCATTCATATTGAAAAGTTTAAACCTATTTCTGTAGTAACCGTTATTTTTACTAATGTTTACTGTGCTCCACGCCATACTAATCTAGGACTCTAAAGAAGGAGTCTTTGGGGAGAGCAGGTTAATACATTTAGCGGAGGTCATGGCTAGCTTGGAGTGGTTTCTTTATAATAGTCCAGATTTAGGACACTATACTCATTTGGCTGCTTTGACTACATACGTGGTAGGAGAAAGGAAAGGCTTTGAAGTCAGAGCCCCAGGTTCACCATTTTCTAATGGAGTGACTTGGGTAGATCATTTGCATTCTTCAAACTTCAGTTTTCTCATCTGTACTAAATATAACAAGATTTGCCATTCCCATTCTAAGATTATTGTGAACTTTGGGGTGTCATGTATTGGAAAATGCTTTCTATGACTTAAAAATTACATAATTATTATTTTTTCTTAAAGTCTAAATGCAACTTCTTAACTGGTCACATTATTCTAACAACTTTATAATCCAAAGTCTACATCCTGGGTCTTTTGTGAGCATAACATATGGTGCAGAACTAAAAATGCATGCATACATTAAGTTATTTATTGCATTTATTATTTCCCTTTGATCGACTGGACTATCCACCATCTTGTAGAGGAAAAGTCTGACCAGTTATATGAATTACATAGGACCATGAATTCTGAATAGGATTTTCAAATTTTTTTCATTGTTAGAGCTTATATCTCCTCAAGTACCAGTGTAATCTTGGAAAGTCAGTCATTTTAGGGCTTTCTGACCCCACTATTTAAAGCATAGGCAGTCTAGTTACGTTTTCCTTTTTTTTGAGATTCTAGAATATCAAAAATTCACCTCAGTATGCTCAAAATTATGCTAACCAATTGCTCACAGACACTGTATGAGAAGAACCCTTAATGCCTACATGTTGTATCTTATTCTGAATATATAACTATGAAATCTTCCTATGAGAAAATCGTACAATGAGCAAGAAAATATTTTTAAAGAAAACTAAATACAAACATTGTTAACCTTGGAAATAAAACACAAGATCTTCCTGGGAAGAAACATCATTTCTTAAGTTCTTACACAATGTGAAGACATATATTTTGGTTATAACGTGTTAAATGAAAGAGCTTTGCTTTAACAATTGCCAGATGTGGATCAAGGTACTTCCGGCTTCTTTAAAATGGTCATAATCCAGAGTCATTAATGCCAGGAGAGAATCTGAAGAAAGGTTAATTCAGACCATCTGAAGCTGGCCCAAATGAAACCCACAAAAAGAGGATTGATTTAGACTTTTTTTGAGAGAGAGAGAGGGAGACTATGTCGGAAAGACCAGAAATGATCCTGTGCTATTCTGAGACTCTTAACTATTGAATGAATGCTGAAAGGCATAGGTATGGTATCCAAATTCTGGAAACTTTTTACTATTTCCAGTTTGACAATGCAAAGAATACCAGCACTGTCCATAATAGAAAAACTAGAGTTACACACACACACACACACACACACACACACACACACACTTATCACGACACTCATCTTAGTTTCAACTTGGTATAGGCATCAAGGGCATTTTCTGTGTAGACAAGACAACCTAGGGAGTACTAAGATGCCTATGCCATGGCTTCTTTCCTTAAGGACATTTCGTGAATGTTCTCCTTGAAGAAATGTGGTTATCAATTTAAGTTGACTTCTGTTCGTATGAAAGCTAATTTGACATTTCACTGAATTTTTTCCCCCCCGCACTGGAATTTTTAATTTAAATTTTCTAATGGCATTGCTTATGCCTACTTGGCTGTTTAAGTAAATGCCGCATTACAAAATGGCAGTGACTAAGGTCCAGTGATCTGGTCATGGCATGGCCTAGAGATAGAACGAGCCCTTTAAACAAAGGATAAAGTACTATTAAGTATGAGGACATCACAGATGTTTCATACGCACTGAAGCTTTTTCCTTGATGGATGAGTATGCCGTATTTATTGGATTCCTTATTTCTTCAGATATTTTACAGCTGCAAAGTATGGTGTGGGAGGAATCAAACAGATAAATGCTCCCAAGTTCCTGTAGCTATAAAGTAGCATTGAGAGTTAGAGACTAGCAGTGGAGGCAGAAAGATACCACCCCTCCAGACAATCTGTCAAGGCTTCTTGTGAACATTTTGCCTCGTTGAATACTCTAATTGTCTACAAACACATGCATCCTTCCTTCAGAAAAATGCAGGTTGCTGTCATCACCCAAAACAGTCTTCCAAAAAGAAAAGATTTTCTTGGGGAAAATGCATTCCTTAAATCAGAGATTATTGTCAATAGTCCCCTGTGGCTTTAAGCAGTGTCCCCCCAAATTTGTATTAAGATGTAAGTGGCAGGAAGTCGGGATGTGGAGACCCAGAAGCTTGGCTACTAGGCACAGAGGAACATGAGAGATGTCAAGAGCAAGGGGACCGGAGAAATAAACAGGTCAATCCTGCGTTGAACACACTGGCAGAGAAGTGGTTAAAAGTCCAAAGAACTCATGAAGCAGGGAACAGAGTTGGAGTTAAGAAGCTGGCACAGAGTTATGTGCAATCAAGTCCCCAAAACTGAGCTACAAGAATTCATTATATTGGACATAATAAACACTGAGCATGGGCAGAAAGACCAATATGTCAGTAGTGCTTTAGAGTTCTGGTTTAATGGATCTGCCATAAAATAAGTGGCTGGAATTGAAAAAACTCAAAAAAAGGACAATTCTCTCACCATCAAAGAGATTTAAAAGTATGTACTGCTGCTGTACCAAGAGAAGGGCTCACATTTGACTTGCTCATAACTTCTCCAATCATTTCTAATTTTTCTTGTCTCGACATTCGCCTTTCAACCTCTGGCTAATCAAACATCACCTGGGAGCTTGTTAAAGAGTCTCAGGCCTGTCCTCAGACCTGTTGAATCTGAACCTGCATTTTAATAAGATGCCACTTGATTCATCTTTGCTGTGAAGTTTGAGAAGCTTATCTCCGAGCATCTATTCTTACCCCCTTTCTCATCCATTCTCTGCATAGCTGCCTGAGTAATCTTTTCGTTATATTTGTTTACCCACAGGTTATTCCCCCACCCCCCTCAAAAAAGGAAAGTTCCATGGGGGCAGGAAAAGGGCATCAGATTTGGTGCTCAATAAATATTCACTGAATGGGTATGTGAATTTTTCTGCTGTCTAAGATAAAGTCCAAGTGATATGTAAGGTCCCTCATATCTTTTCCTTACTTCCAAAAATGTCTCTCTGTCTTTTCTCTTGCTTTTATCTATAGGGAAGAGGAATTTTGCTTGTCAATCCCAAATCCTTGCTTTTATCCCTTCTCATTAGGACCTTGCACTAGGTGTTTGTCCTTCTGCTTATACAGGTAGCACTCCTTCTTACCTGACCCCACTCTTTGGCTTAGGATTCCCCATTTTAATAACAGCAAAGCTCCACTGCAGTCACTGCCCTCCTTGCCTTACATATTTTATCTTTTTCCTTTAAGTCCTGGACTACTTAAGCATGTTTTCCTATTATTTGTATATACTTATTTACCCATTCACTTTTCAAGCTCTTGCTTCTGTCCCAACGACTTGACTGTTTTAGAGTTAGACCCAGATCCAAAACCAGTCCTAAGACTTGTGCAACTCTCTTCATCTCTGTTCATTTATTTGTTAAGCAGAGATAACAGAATCTACATGAGAGTTGTTGTGATAAGTACAGTGCTTGTCACAGAGGCTAGAACATGGCAGGTGCTAATGTAATCTTAGATTCCCCTTCTTGGAGGAAAGCTAAGGCTCAGTCTGAAACCACCAAATTATATATGGTCAGGAATTTGACAACATGGAATACAGTGATTCCATTGTTAGGAAATATCCACTGGAAATAATTTGTAAGAGTAATGTACAAACTATTCCATTGCTGCATTATGATGATAATGAAAAATTGGGAAAAATGGAATAAAAGTGTCCAATGTCTACATGACACACAGGTTGCAAATTGTTCTAAGAGATGCTCAAGATACTGCTGAGTGGAAAAAAAGGCAGAATTCCAAAACTGAATGGATTATGTAAATTTAAATGCAACAGATAAAAGGAGATAAGAGAAAGTGTTAAAAAGAGTATTAATTATAATCTCTGAATTGTTTATTTATGGATGGCTATTATAACCTTCCCTATACTATTCTAAATTTTACAAATTCTACAAAATGTGTATTGTTTTTATAACAGAAAACATTACTGAAATAAATCCAGCAGTCTTTTTATTTATTCTCATTCTTCAATTTTTCTGAAAATTTGAGTTTTAGCTTCGTTTTCTATTTTACCTATACTTCTCTTTGTTTTTTTTTGTTGTTTTTTTTTAATCTCCTTTAAACTTTGTCAATTCCTATCTCTCATTCTGCATCCTAAAAGTGGGTGCTACAAAGAGTGTTCTCACTGGTCCTTTTCTCATCTTGATGATGTCATATATCCTATCTCCCTAATTTCTCTTCTTAGCTTTAGATCTCTATGTTCTAGAATCTATTAGACCAGGCCGCCATTTACATATCCAGCCATCATAGCCTAAACCTGACTCATCATTTTTTATTCATACTCTCACGAATTCTGTCAGCATTTATTAACTGTCTACTATGTACGAGGCAGTCTGCTAGAGGCTAGGGATACAATATAAATAAAAGAGGGCCTCTTTCCTCAAGTAGCTTTTAACAACCTTTTCCCCCTGATTTTTCCAGTTATCAAATTCAAACGTTAGGGTCACCATTGAGTCCTTCTGTTTTTCTTTCCTCCTACTACTCAAGCACTTGCTATATGAATTTGAACTCAGAAACATCTCTCATTATCCTAACCTCTTTTTTCATGCCCACTCTCAACATCCTCTTTGAGACTTTATTTTTTCCTGGGTTATCCTATAATAGCTACCAAAGTGATTCTTTTCAACACGCTCTCACACATACCTAATTTATTTTGCACAGCTTTAAAATAAGTTATTTGAAAATGCAGTTTAGGTCATAACGGTCTCTTACTCAACATACACTCAATAGCTTCCCATTGAACAAAAAACTCAACTTGATTGACATTTAAGGTCTCCTTCCAACGTATTAGGTTGAATTGAATGAAATTTTCATTTTGCAGTTCATAAAGGGTAGAATATTAGCCATTTCAAATGGTACAACCTAATAGTTTTCACATACCTTTCCATCCTTATCTTCTAAGAATCCCCTTCTTCTGTCCTACACTCTAGAATACAAATGAGATCAATCTATGCTTTCCATGCGTGTTCACTTCCTTTGGTTCCTTTGTTAATGTTGTTTATTCTTCCTGGAGCTCCTCCATACATTCTCTCTCTTGAATACTTTTATTCATTCCTAAGTTCCATCTCAAAAGACAGTCCTCCATGATATGTTTCCTGTTGTGTCTCTTCTCAATTGTTAGTAGGCCTGCTGTGCAATGAAGTTTCTTAAGGAATTATTCATATGTCTCTTACAGTACCAATGAGCCTTGGTGCTACTTTCTTGTCTTAATCTGCTGCACTCATTGAGCTCTAAAAGTTTTCTGTTATATATAGTCCTTTGCAAGTAGAACATCTTAATACATTATTTGTGAAATTGTTAGTGTCCTCAGTTATTTTTCTGGGTAAGTTGTACTTAAGGTTGAATGTTGTATTTTCTCCCAGTTCATGGTACGGTTTGTTTCCTGCTTGTTTATTTATTTTGGCCATTTGAAACTTCTTCTGCCATTATTTAAATAAAAAACTAACAAACAAACTTGTTCAAGATATGGCATCAGTTATGCTATTTAGCACTTGAATTTTCTGACTGATTTTCTTATATAGATTATGCAATTCAGTAATGTGACTTCATTGTGATGACACAGGAGATGCTTTATGAATTCATTTATTTTCAAACATCCTGATTAATTTCTGACATTCCTCCTTAAACAATAAAATTCCTCAGCTCATATATAAAATATATGTTAAAAATAAAATATACAAGAGCTTCAATATTATAGTGAAGTATTTGAAGATATATTTACTTCTACATTACATGTGTATATAAAAACAAGACTCTACAAGCATAACATTTTAACCTTTTTGCAGTAACATCTACATCAAGTGCATAAATAAAACATTAAAAACATTACTATGAGCCAAAAAATTTACTACAAAAAAATTTAGTATGTTGTGGTTAATATGAAGGACTTTGGGCCAGACTTGTGTTCATTTCCTAAATGGGGTCTCAGTTCATTCATCTGGAAAAGGGAGACTGTGCCCACTTCCCAGAATTGTAGAGAGTTAAAATGAGATAACATGTGTTAAGGGCTTAGAATATTATCTGGCACATAATTAACAAAAAATTATAGTTTTACTAATAAAAATAAATGACAAGAAAGAATAGATTTCTCTAAAGCTATTATGATTCTAGAAGTTTCTTTATAGATTTCTTAAATATATATGTATAAAATGATGTCATACTTACTAGTCCATATTAAGCAAGAAAGCGTTTAAGAAGACTATGACATCATTTCGAGTGTCACAATTAGAAAGAGAGAGAGAGAGAAAAGGCCTCCTCCCCTTTGCTGCAGCAAAATCTTGGCAGATGACATGAAGAGCAATAAACAATATCAAGTCTGGGAGTAGTATTCAGGAAGTGTCCATAAAGCAACACTCATGCTGCAGCTTGGCATCTTTCCCTGAGATGATGAAAGTGAAAGGGGACATTTCTAAAATTCTTTCCATCTTAAACTAAAACCAGAAAAATCCTTTGCCATAGATCCTGGAGAAATTTCTACATATGATTTGCCTACTTTTCTACCTGGTATTATCTAATTAATTATCATAAGTTAGAGACAATGAATATTTTGAGTAACTAAAAAAAAAGTACCAAAAAAAAAAAAAAAAAAAAAAAAAAAAAAGTACCAAATGTCTGTTTTACAATGTATAACCAACCTTATGAAAAAGAACAAAAAAGTATTGGGGGGGAGGTTAACAGATGAATTCATATATCTATCAAAAATTAAATAAATATTTATTGAACTCCTACTGTGGTCCAGGAACTGTGCTATATGCTGAAGATACAAGTGAAAAAAATCAGTAAAGGAATTGATTAATGCCAAGAGGTTGTTGGTTAGAAAAACCGTGATATAGATCCCTGATTCTCTTACAGTCCAGTAGTTTAATTCTATTCTGACTTGATGACATAACAGGCTTGGAATAAACTCGGGTTTATCACACAAAATCTGTCAACACACCCCTAGATGAATTTTAAAATGGTGCCAGAAAATTTAGGAACCAAGACGCTCTTGGTGAAGTAACATGCCACTTCTTCAGTACCCAGATAAACTGCAACAGAGCTGATTAGTTCCCATTGACAATATATTAAAGACTTTTTCTTTGTTAGTGGTTAAATAATAACTTCATCCTTTCCCAATTCATATACATAACCCAAAGTTCAAAATTAATATAATGACTTGTTAAATGAGTCTGAAGATTAGGAAACAGATTCTCATATGCAATATAATACTGTATGGATTTAATTAGATGGGAAAATACCAAGTAAATTATTTTTTTCACTAAACACAAAACATTTCCCTTACTCTGAGTGAAACCTAAAAAGAGAGTATGGTCTCAAGGTTTTTACAATATTCAGGAGAAATAGTAAGTCCTGTTTAGGGATTTCATATATGAGTCCACAGAGTAATTTCTGAGGGAAAAATACAATATATTTCATGTATCTCTGAATACATGAAATGAATCTAATAGACCAATATATTAGATTTTGTTCACTATCTGACATAATGCAATTTCCTTTTTATAGCACACTGATTTAGCAAATTAATTCTCTTGTGAAAAAATATTACATGATACTGCCTACACTCTGGATGTATCTGCCCCTTCCCCCTCTCCCACAATAACCACCCACAGAAGCAAGGCTCTTGTTAAGCGTTTGGAGAATGAATAAATTAAGGTTCTCATAATTACACATTGCAGAGAAAATTAAACAAGGACAATGAATTAGTCTCAGTCAAATGCTACAAATATACACATGCACAGGTGTACGCACACATACTATTTCAGGATCAGAAGTTGAACAGTAGCTATTTTTTAAGTATGCTAAAAAAATCTAACCTTGCTGCAAAAAATATTTTGGACCGATAGTCTCGAGGGGAAATACTATGTGAATGACAAGGAAAGGCTTAAATGATGTTACTGATCTTCTCAAAAAGGCAAAACATGTCTTCCATTTTTAAGTCCAAATTACAAATGTAGGTTTAATTAACAAGAATATAAATTAACAAGAATATATATTAAAGTCAAAGATAATCTTAAAGAATTAAAGAAAAGATAATACTTATAATTGTCATCTCCAATCAATATACATCCCAATGCTGAATTTGAAAATTAATATTTTTCATGCAAGGCACAAGGCCGGATATCAATGGATTTAACTGCTTTCATGGCAAGATGAAGGATTACTTTCTTATGCTGTCAATGCCAAACAAAGCATATGTAAAATCAGTTCTTTTAACAACTAACAACCTCAGTCTTTAAATATAACATATCTGTTGCTAAAGACTAATGCATCTTTGAAGTTACAACCTTTTATTTGCAAAACCCAACAATACTGAGTCATTCCTGGGCTTTCATCTCTGGAGCTCATTCTGCCTGGCAAGGGTAAGCCATTTCATTAAGCTATTTGAAAAAAATCACTTATTAGCAGGATTTCATCAGATAAAATCATTACTTAGTATGTGTCCTAAATTCAAATTATTGAATTTTCATTAAGATAGAGAATTTGGTACTTTTTTTTAGCCGTTATAATGCCAAAAATCCAAAAATAAGCTAGACATACTAATATTTGTTAAAAACTTGCAACATAGGCAAAAGACACAATTCTTTATACATCTAACTGAAAAAGCCTTGGATAATGGCATTCTCTGTCTACCATATCATACATGCTTCAGACAATGATCAATGTAGGCTTAAGGATAAAAGACCAGCCACAGAGATTACTTTAAATAAAAACATTCCAATTCCTCCCTGATTTTCCCTCATTTAAACATCCAAATAAAACATGTGGTACCTTTTAATTTTCTGAATGAGTGGTTCCCAATCAATGTTTCCTCGGTTAGAGACAACAAACTGAAGAATCTACCGAAACAAAAGGAAAATAAACATACATATATGGATTTGTTAACTAGATATTTAAAGTTGTCACTCACCAGTAACCAAATGCCTTCTTTATATCCAGACAATAAATCTATGTCTTGAGATCTGTAGTACAAACAATGCAGTGCTTGAATTTTTAGGAAGCTCAGTAATGAATTTTAAAGCATTTTACTTTGAGATCCCGTAAAGCAGATCCTTCGAGAGAAGGGTGAAAAATAAAACAAAATAAAAATTTTAAAACCCCAAACCATTACCAGTGCTTGTGCTGCAGTACTACCCAATTCTAGTCTTTGAGGATTGCTGCGGAATCCTTCTCCCGGAGCATTATCTCCAAGGAATAGCTCTAGCTCTGCCTCTCTAGCTCCAGACAGACTGCAGTCTGCAAGCCACCAGCTCCTGTCTGTGTGTGTCGGGGAAAGGGAAGCTGCAAATTAGAAAACGTCCCCGCAGTGGCGAAAAGGAAAATAAGGCGAGGGGGAGAGGGAGAGCGAGCTCACTAGCCTCAGAATTTTCGAGAATGATGACAAGCCACCCAGCTCCGCCATCATTCACTGACAATAAGGTGCAGCCCTGGTTTAGGATTTAGCGGTTTGCCGTAGGGGCTTCTGGTACCAAATGCCTGACAGGCGTTTTAATTGTCTCCATCCAAGTGTGTCCCTAGGAGTCGAGTCTATAAGCCTATGAATGTCATCATCTGGTCTCTTTTGTGTTAATGCCAGACACACAGAAACACACACACACATACACACACACACACACACACGAGTGCTTAAGTAGACAGTTTTCTGGTATATAGGATTACAAATAAGTTAGGCTACACAAACTGGATGTGACTAAATGACAGTATACGAGAATTTTCATTTTCTGCATTAATGACAGAGATTCTTTGATGTTTTGTCATTGGCAGATAATTACAATATTTGAAAACTGAGCATCACATACTGCTTATTTATATTACAAAATAAATAACTGTGCTCATTAGAAAAATGCATATACTTATGCATCTTTTCTTATGGAAAAATCAATCCCATTGTAACTGTGATAATTACGCACTTGGAAATGTCTTCCTTCCAAGGGAGAATGCAGCAAAAAACAAAGAGGATTAGGAAACCAGGGCTGATGTGTGCTTTTGGTGGGCAATCTATTTTATTTAGTTTACATGCAAAAGCAAAAGGAGGTGGCAACCAGCTTGAGTCCTGGGACTTCACAGTCCCTGAGGGCTAAGGCAGGGAATTGAATCTCTAGCATAATCAGGATCCCCTTCATGTTAGCAACTGAAATGAACAGTTGAATATTCCTGTTTTACAGTGCCCCTTATGTAGGGAGGTTAAGTGTGGAATAATTCCCTGTATTTACTTCCTAGACAAAAGTAAGGGGAAAATGTTAATAAATTAACTTTTGCAGCATTGTTAGCCCCCTGCATGAGTGAATGGAGCAAATTCAATGTCTACCAAAAGGGCCAGCTGTGAAGAAGGTTGCTGGAAGGGAGCATCACTATGGTTACCAGAAACAGAAAGTATGGAGAAAAATAAGGTGATAAGTTAAGAGGGAAAGAGACTACAGTGAAGGAAATTTATAGACAGATGATATGCTTCATTCTCTTCCTTCTGGAAAGAATTGTCTCTATTAGATTCATACTATATTTTGAATGCATGAGGATGTATTTGCATTCTCCATTAGCCACCTTTTTCCTGCACTTTTTGATCACTAGCTAATTTTGCTTTCATAAATGTTCAAATTATTATTTTATTTATTTATTTATTTTTTTTACAAGATGGAGCCTGCTACTCCTTGCTTCTGTCCATATCCTGGATTCATGGACACCACTCACCCTAGTCCATACTCTTTGTTTCATAGGTGAGGAAGCTGAGGCCCAGGGAATCTGACTAAGGTCACAAAGCTGATAGGAGATCCCCCAGAGACACCATCCCAGTCTCCTGACTCTGGTCCCCCAGTTTTCTTCTTTTACCAAGTGATGTTCTTTCTGTTCATGCTCTTTCTCCTTCTGTTTGCAAGCAAAACAGGTTCTAGAAACATCCTTTGTCTTTGTTCTTATTGGCTAAAGCAGCAATCTTCCTCTTTAAAATGCGTTGTAATCATTCTAAGAACTAGCTCTGCCTATCTGTGCTGTACTGTATTGAAGGTCTGAAAAATTTGGGATAATTATGGCACCGCTTTTCTTTCATTTCCAGTCTGGCAGTCAGATAAATCAAGCATGATTGCCCTTTTGTGAACTTATCATGTTGAGCCTGAACTTCATGAACATATGCTAGGCACTCTATCATCCCTGGCATATATTCTTTCTGCAAGCACAAAATAGGGCAATTGAATTGAGCCAGTCTCCCAACATTCCTCTTAGTTATAGGAAATGTAAACCTTTCTGGGGTTACCCAAAATAATCAAGTCAGAAAATTGGGAGTCCAGGTAAAATTAAAAAATAAAATAAAATAAAATCACTCAAAACAACCACTGGAGGGCACAATATTTATTAAAATGTTTCTGAGTTAGTAAAAATTGTGACTAGGATTTTGACCTTGATGTTTTACTGTTTTTACTTCCTTTCTAAATTATTCTATCACTATTCGGTTCTTATGACTCATTGCTTTTAGTTAACACCATCTACAGGTCTGGCCATATTGCCTTTTTTGATGTCTCAAATGCAGTTGCTGCCACCACTATCTTCTGCCCCCTGCTATAAAATAAATAAATCACATTTAAAAAAATATGATTATCCTAGGTAATAAACCCAAGAATTTTACTTAATCATACATGCTGGTTAGGATATTCTTTTCCTCCAAAAGTGTCCCTTTAAATCAATCAATCTGTTAAATGTCTATTTTTCTTCAAGATTTTCGACACTAAGGTTATTTTTCAAAACAAATCGTTTCTTTTAATATACTGTCATCTGTTGCTCTCTTCTGAGCACAAAAAAAATGATGCACAACACTCATTTCTCGAAACATGAATCACATTTTATCAAGATCTTACAAAGCACACAATGGTTCTGGTCAGTATAAAAAAATAGCACAACTTCTAAAAATATTTAATACTCTTTGGGAGTCATTTCACATTTAGGGATACCTGGCATAGTCAATGTGAATGAGTTGGCATATTCTTTTTCTTTCTTCCCCCCATTTGTTAGTGGAAGAACTATGTCCATTATAGATTAAGCTATATATGTAAAATATAATTCCTTCCTTTAAGCATATTATATTCTAAGAATACAAGATGTCAGATAATTGAGAGACTTCCATGAGTTTTAAGATTTTTCATATTTATGTTTGAGCCAAAACTGTAACCTTTCTTTACCCTTCCTCTCTTTGACAATATTCTAAGCATTGGTTTAACAACACTTGTCAGTTCATTTTTCCAGTTTTGATGACACACATACGTATATTTCAGACACTTGATAGGTTCTAGGAATTGACAAAAAGGAAACATCTTCTCCTCAAGGAACTTCAATTATATTGGAAAGAACATAGAAGGAAACAGAAATCTAACTTCACAATTCTTTTTCTCACTTGGATGAGACACTATGTCTCTGACCCTCTGCTACATCTGGTTAATCTCAGATCCTGATTTTTAAGAGTCTGATGTAACTATGTCCCAAAATTCAGTTAACTAACTCCTGTGGCTCTTCTGGAAGTACCTTGGTTTCATTCCCTAAATATATTGGTCTGTGTGTTTGCATATGACTCCTCAAGCTCTTTAGGGATGGACAAAGGAGGGATATCTTCCTTACCTCCATGAAGCTTTTGATCATATATCATCTTCCCAACCAAGGCTTTCCTGTCTACCATAATGAAAATCAAAACCATGTCTTTTCCACAGCCCTTCATCCCCTGGTCCATTTTTCCTTTTTTTCCATAGCACTTATCACTTTCTATCATATATCATATTTTATTATATTTACTATTTATTACCTGCCTGACTCTACTAGTTCCATGAAGGAAGTCATCTTTACATGTTTGGGACACTGGTGTATCCAAAGCATCTAAAACAGTGCCTGGAAAATAATGGCACTCAAAAAATATTTTTTAAATGAGTGAATGTGAAAATTACATCAGTTGAGGAATTGGAGTATTTAAGCAGACAAAAAATCTCTTTGTATTATATATTGATTTCCTTGTTCCTCCTTATAAACATTGTCTTTTATTTGTACCACAAATCACCTTTCCCCATGCATCAATAATTTTTGTAATTTCTATTAAATGGTATAAATTTATTTAAAATAGGGACTTATCCTCTATTCTCTGAATTTTGCAAAGTACCCAGCATTGGCTATCAGCTGTTAAATTCTGAGAAAGAGCTGTTTAGATAAATCATACTTTTATTTATATTAAAATATGCTAAATTTTAATCTTTATTTAAATAAAATTAGAATAATTAATCAATAATCCTTCATGGTCAAAATGCTTCGAAATGGAATTTTAGAAATTGACTATACTTACTATAATTTTTAGTTTTAAAAATTAATAGAATAATTACACTTCTAACCTAGAACTCTTGAATTTGAGTTATTCTAAATATAATAAATGTGTAAGTATTTTGAAAATTATTATGCCAAATTTACTGCACACTGTCTTGCCTTATTGATCACAGATGATATCCTTTCTTCCAACAAATTTAGTCCACAAAAAAAGTATACTGTGGTCAAACAGACCAAAAAGAAAGGAAAGATTCATACTTTGACTTCATTCAAGGTGAAGCCAAAACGATGATGTAAATGGAGAGAGAGTGAGAGAAAGAGCGAGAGAGAGGGAGAGAGAGAGACAGAGAGAGAGATTTTCGTTATTATCAGCACTCAAAATAAAGTCTGACTGCAATTTAGTGAAATAGCTAGCTCAAAAGGCCATATCTAGGTTTTCTATGACATTAACCATCTAGGCTCAGAATATGACAGTACCCAAAGCTCTATTCTGTTCACATACTTTCACTAAAGTAAACTGAACCAAACACATTTTTTTAAGTTCTTTTTAAAAATGGTGTAATGTGAATTGCAATTATGAAAAATAATTGCTATTTCAATTCATCCAGTCATAACCTCATTACACTGTAAGTACTATGTTGGGACTAGAAAGCTCTCCTGATGTTGAAATAATAATGGTAAAACAACTGAAATTCTCATACATTGTTGGTGGGGTTGGAAATTAATATGAACATTTTTTGAAAACTGTTTGACAATATCTAGTAAAGCTGAATGTATGTGTACCCTATGAACCAGCAATTCCACTTCTAGATGTATACCCAAGAGAGCTGAGGATGTGTGTCCATCTAAACATATTTACAAAAATGTTCTTAGTAGCTGTATTCATAATTGCATAAAATTGCAAACCACCCAAATGCCCATCAACAGTAGAATGGATTGTGATATATTCATATAACAGATTATTATACAGAAAAATAAAGAATGAATGAAAAATATTACTGTTATGTGCAACTACATAGATGATTCAGAAGCTAAATGATGAGTGAAAGAAGCATACACAAAGGAGTACATTCTGTATTATTCCATTTATATGAAGTTCAAGAACAGACAAAATTAATATTCAGAGACAGATGTCAGAATAATGTTTACCTCTATGGGGATTAAGATGGAGGTATTGACTAGGAAGAAATACAATGCCTTCTCGACACGCATGGCAGTGACATGGGGGTACGATTAAATGGGTATACTTTATTAAGGTTTGTTATAGCTCAGTCATAATAATAAAATATTATGGTGCCATTGGTTTAGAAACTCTACTCACAACAAATTTTGGATCTGTAGTGATTATTCCAAAGAGTTCTGATGTAAAACATACATTTTGCAAAGGTGCTACATAACCATGTCTGTGTAAGTGAAGGCTCTATGATGAAAATGTATTTGCTAAATAAGTTGTACGGGGAATTTTCCTTAGAAGGGAGAGAACATTTTACGTGGGTTTTTAATAAATAAATCGACAACTGTGAGGTAAAAAGCTGTGTAGTAAAATATGTATCTTAAAATATATCAACAAGTAAAAGTACTTGTCTGTGGCTACACTTATTGAACTACACTATTCTGACAAAAGAATGGATACTTAAGGAGCTTTCAATACCGTCCTTCTCTCACAAATCCCATGTCCTCTGACACCACCCCTGGCACCCACCAGAAATCAATTCAGTAATTGTCTATTTCTGTTCTTCCAACCCAAATCTTACAATTCCTTTTTGATCGAAGTTCTGCCTTCTTTTATAAAGTCTTCCAGAACTCCCCCAGCACACAAAACTCTTTCCTTTCTTAGAATCACCATGATACAAAAAAAAAAAAAAAAATCACCATGTACTATAATGCCTAATATTATATGTGGCCTTGAACTGTTTTTCCTTTGTCTATGTTGTTATTTATTTTAATATTGACTAATTAAAGAAGCACAAGACATGATTCTAATATAGATTATTAAATACCTGTAATGAACACATTATTATCAACCTCTTTGAACACATTATTTTACTCAACAACTCTGAGAGTTATGACCCTC
This sequence comes from Rhinolophus hipposideros, assembly GCF_964194185.1. Taxonomy (NCBI): domain Eukaryota; kingdom Metazoa; phylum Chordata; class Mammalia; order Chiroptera; family Rhinolophidae; genus Rhinolophus; species Rhinolophus hipposideros. The sequence continues at coordinate 77,469,938 of NC_138052.1, read as the reverse complement.
CATTTTACAGTTGAGAAACTAGGCCTAATTAGAGTTATGTGCCAAGGACACAAAGCTGTAAGTCGTGGAGCAGAAATTCAATCCCTGGACTTCTGAGCTAATTAGTTTGTAATTCAGCCTAATATTTGTAAGGTATCAGAAGAAGAAGAGATAAACACAGAATTAAGAATTTTCCATTTTTCTTGGACAGGTACTTCAAGATAGACTACTAATTACTCTAAATGTACATAAAAAATAGTATTGTAAACAAGAATTTTTACTTTCAAAATTATTTCAGTATCCATCAGTTCATATTTAAATGATGTATATGTGTGAATGTGTATGTGTGATGTATATATAGAATTCCTATAGTTGAAGAAGATATTGTAGTTTTATTTACTATCTATCTGGTCTATTTCTGGAAGAGAATACAGAGGCACAGATGTGAGACATATGCTCATGTGTTTTTAAAAAATTTTGTTGTTAGATAATTTGTGTTTTGGTGTATGTTTTTAAACAAATTGTTGAGATTAACCTATGTCTTACAAGTAAAGATTATAATACCTGTCTTATATAGTCAATCACTACTTTCATTATATCAAGTTAGAAATAACCAAATACCATGGTGAAGCTTAAAGGTTACATGAGAAAACAGTATGTAAATATCACATTGTGTAATACATGTTTTGTTTAAAAAAACTTAGATTTATTTATAGTTAAATTCTGGGTGTAGGACACTTTTTTTCCAAATAATTCCATTCCCTCCATCAAGTCTTTCCTCAAATTTCATCTTTTCATTGAGGCTTCACCTGACCATCCTATTTGGTACTGCAATCTGCAGTTTCCACCCCAATCTTCTTTATCCTATTTTGCGTAATAATTATAATTTTCGAATATACCCTGTAATTTGCTTATTTAGTATGTTTACTCTTTATTATTGCCTCTCTCCTCATTCACATGTAAGTTCCATGAAGGCAAAAACACTTTGTTTTGTTCACTAATATACCCTAGGTACCTAGAATTGGGCATGGCATAAATAAATATTCTTTGAAATCACATAAGCATGAGTGAACACTTGAAATTATAACAGTAAAATTCATATAAACGTCATGAATTACCTCCTAAAAAATCTGAATCCTAAGGTCAAATAGTTAAGTACATTCAGTATCAGAAATCACTATAAAAAACACATGGCATAATTATTTCATTTAGTTTGTGTCTTGGTTAACTATTAAATATACAAATACTAGCATTTTTATCTTTGACACATTTATAGGCATTTTGAGCACATCTGTTCATTTCCTTCAGATTTTTAAAAATACTTATCTATGTGTTTATTTTCATTTATTATTATAAAAATTTTGCAAACATTTTTTCTTACATGCTCATGAATCTTTAGTTATAACATGCATGTGTATTTTCATCTTTCCAATCACCTAAAAGTTGATTCAAACTGCTTTCTTTCACTACTGGAGATATAACTAGCCTATGAGAAAACCGTATTTACAAGAGAAATGAACAAGTCATGAAGGAAAATTAGGAGAATTAGAGTTCAGGAATTCTCATGCAGTAAAATTTTTATATCCAGTCAGCCAAGCCGAATCATCTTCAGGAGTTACAAATTTCTTGGCTGATCTTCCTGAAGCAGGAAATGAACCTTCATTTTATTGACTGTCTCCACAAGTGGGACCACTGCAATTTAATGGAAGACTGGATAATGGCACAAAATCAACGGCTACAAAATCAAATGCTACATTGCACGCTATTAGATCTAAATTCCTGATTTGTGTTTGAAAAATGCTGAAAAGAGTTATTTTGTTTACTGTTTTTGAAGCATTGAAGACTGAGTTATCTCAATATGCTAAACCTTTGTCATTCTTTCAATGCTAAGCAACTTCATAGAATCAGAGAAGTAGCAGCACTGTATTTGAGAGGTTACCTAGTACCATTCCGTCTGAATTCGGTAGCCTTTAACCTTAGCATTACCAGTTAGTTCTGAAAAGGTTTAAGTTCAGCAAGATCCTAGAGCATTCTCTTTGGTGTTTAATATTTCTAGTTCAAATCATAAAATGTCTATTGTGATGGCTTAATAAACGCAATATCATATGTGGAATAAGTCCTAAAAATTTATATATTAATTTGTTTTGTGAATAGTTGAAATCCACATTTCAAAAATTTATGACATCCATACTTATTCTCTCTGCTGTTTAGGGGCAAGTAGATCCTAGGGTCATAGCTACCAAGAATTACATATAGAGTTTCTTAACTTCTATCGTTCCTCTTCTTGTAGTCCTAGTACCAGAGGTGCATCAGAAATGAAAGGCAAAAATTAATTGGCTACGTGAATATTTGTTTAGAGATATTTAAATAAAACAGTTTGTCAGAACTATAACACACTTTGATTACTTAGAATACATTCAATGGTACATCTAAATGTGCACTGGAATCCTAAATCCTCCTAGTGATAGGAACCAAAGAATATAGAGATGGATATGAAGTCCTGCGTGTGAAAAGAAAGATGAACTGTGATGGAGAATGGGAGCACTTTTGTGTTTCATCCTGTTGCCAGATTCCTAAGCTACAAAAGACTAGTTTAAAGACATATTGGCTTTTAAATTAAATGGAAATATTATATATGACCAATGTCTATACATAAATATTCTTTCTCAACAGTACCATCAAGTTGGTTAGATAAATTTCATGTGGGAAGGATTCGATTGTTTTCCATAGTTTTGCAACTCTTTTCCTCCTGGGCTTCTGAAGCCAACAAATAGTTGAGGAAATATGAGTGTTTTATTTTATCCTGGAAAAAAATGACTCAAAATTTGTGTTCTAGACATTGTCCATCTACTGTGACGACACATGTGTCAAATGGATTGTGAAATATGCTCTTTGCAAGAAGTAGCCATTGTTAGTATCTGGGCCAATGAATCTTTCTGGGAGAGAAATTTCCACATTGGTAAGACAGCTAACTTTCTTCTTAAATTGCCACATTGTTGTTGTGCTTTGTTTTTTCTTCCTCTCCCATTTTTCATTCTTTAGCCACCCATCTCCAACTCTTCCTTTCCATTTTACTGCAATGTCATGGGAAGCATGGTTAAGGAAACAGGAAAATACTTAAGGAATCATTTAGACAAACTTTCCTCTATGCAGGTCTTTGGTTTCATGTTAGTTGATGGGGGATTCTATGTGTTTTACCATTTTCTCTTTTAATAATGTCTGGTAGACTCTTTTTGCATTCGTGCACAATGAATAATGCTAATTTGTTTGTGGATGCTGACTTAGACAAAATGGAATTGAAAATGGGGAGAAAAATATGTGGTTGTTGTGGTCATCGTACATAATATGATATGACACATAATATGATATGATATGATATGATATGACATCGTACATAATATGACAGCATGGTGTCTATTTCGAACCCAGCAGAATTAAAGAAATAAAGAATCAGGAGTAAAATTCCAAGATGACAGATAGTACCTTCTGCTGAAACGCCTGTAAACAAATAGATGCCATTATTAGAAGAAAGCAGAAGATAACCTCAATGACATATTTTTCTACATGTTAGGAGCTGATTGTACATTTCTTGTAATTTCATATTTTAATTTGAAGCTGCTCAATAAAATATATGATTGATTGATTGGCTAATAAGAAAAGGGGAAGTGAAACTGGTGTTAAATGCACAAAGAATGCACAAAGGGAAACCTTGAGAAATTGGCAGTCAGGGCATTCAGTTAAAAGCCAAGTGCCATGAAAGAGAAACTTATTTTACAAAAGGGAAAAACTTTTTAAATGGACGAAGAGAGTAAAGGTTTAAAAATTGAATAGACACACTCAGATTGACCCAGAGGTATTTTGTGCATCACCTAAAGATAAGCGGTGAGTGAAAACTGATAGAATGTGTTAGGAGGGTTAAGACACTCAAATCGAAGGAAAACTAAGAATATGGGAGAAGAGTAGAGAGCATTTGGATGATCAAGGGCTTTGGAAGCAAACAGGGTTTCATTTATAAACCAGGGAGCCAGTCTGACAGGTGAGGCACTTGGAAGATCGTATTCAGTGGCTGGCATTACTGAATGCCCAGCTGGGTCTGAATAAGAGTAGTTTTAAACAAGGACATTGTTCTAAAGAAATCTTAAGTTTCATGTACCCTCCAATATGGCCTTATAAATCATGAACAGCATCAATATTCACCAACCACCTGCAATCAAGCATTACTCCAGAATTTGCTAGACACAGCAAGTCCTTGACCGGGAATATCTTAATTTGGATGGCTGGCCTTCGACTCAGGACTTTCGTATATTGATGATATGCAAATCAGTTCAGTCCAGTTCCATCCACAGCATAAATTAAGTGCATCCTATCATGAGGATTATCTTGGAAAGAGAGAATGTCACCCTCAATATGCCTATGGCCTGGAGGTGAACAGTCAGCAGTCTCTAAGAGAGGGAGAGTGAATAACAGACAAAGAGTATTTCATCACTATTGACTGACTGGCTGCATTCTTCCTTATGTTAAATGCTTGATTACTTACAACAAATATCTTTGCTCAGAATAGTTTTCTTTTTAACATCTGTGCCACCAGATGAGAAAAATCAAAGGTAGCATTTTGATCAAGGGTTTGTGATATTGCACAAAGGCCGTAAACGAGAAAACAGTCTTACATAATGATCTTTGTATTAAGAGTGCATATTTCATTAACAAATGATGCCTTCTAGCACAGGACACGTTTTGTACCAGTGAAGATGGATTTGTGACTTCCTGTCACAGATTGGGAGTACACTTAAGAGTTAATAAACAAAGAGCTAAAGGCCTCAGAGAGAAAGATCACAAAATTGTATGACAAATGGGAGAAAAATTACTGGGGTGAGGAGGGATTAGGATGTACTATGTTTGGCTGATATTTTTTAGAACTGCAGCTGGAAATAGCTGATTAAAGGACATCCAGATATAACTCATTCTATACAGTAATTTAAAGGCCTTTTCTAATAAGTTTGCAATACTTCCCAGTACATGTTTTCAAAGGTTATTAGGATCTACCAATGAAAAAGAATTTTTGAATTCTGGATTTAATAACAGATGAATGAAAATGGTAAGAGTCTTCATGAGGTCTGATCATGAATGAATTGCAAGTGGTAAACCTGTGTGAAGAGGTTGAATTACATGTGTTTGATGGCAGAAGTCGATGACAACTGAAGGTTCAGTCTGAGGGGCACAGACAAGTCAAAGGTGGTAGAAGGAGGCCTATGGTCCTGGAGGCCTGTGCAGCTTAGAAGCTTTGAACTAGGTGAACACACAACAGTGGGTGAGTGAAAAAGGCATAAACAGAATGGCATCTTTACCAAGGATAGATATCAAGCATATTGCAGTAAAGATATATGGGAGCAGGAGGAATGGAAATGGAGGTCAGAAATAAAAGGAAAAAAACTTAAAGTAATATTATGATGATCATATACCCCTCACCCCAAAAGAAGATTATGAAAATTTCAATTCTTTCCACCTGTGGTTTAGAACACCACCACCACCACCACCACCACCACCACCACCACCACCAAAAGGCTATGAAATGAGTCCCTGCCATCACGCCCCCAAGGACCATCCACAGGGGAGAGAAAGTGAGAGTGGAGACATGGTGTTAATTAATTAGAGTTCAATGTGGTGAGCTCTGCAACAGAGTTTCTCATCAGGACCTATGAGAGCACTGGGCAGGATCAGCCAAATTCTAACTCCAGGCTCCTGAGAATATATTCTGAGCTTCTTCCACTCTCCTACACTGCTCCTGGACTGTCACTTCCACATCACTTCAACCTCTTATCTTTAGCTTCCTGATGAAAGGGTTCCTAAGCCAAGCTGAAAACCACCTGGCTTATTCAGTCTACAGGCTACTTTGGTTCCAGGTTGTCTCAAGAGGCCAGTCCCAGGCACTCATTTTATAGACTACTTCTGGTTCTTGAAAACCCACTTGGAAGAAGATTAGGTGAGACTTCCAGTTATTCCTGAGACTGGAGTTGGATAGTAGTTGTACTGAACAAGAGACCTCACAGAAGACTCACTCTTGGGCACGATTATACTCCATGAACAATAGGAATGTGACAATTTAAAAAGAAAGAAAAGAATTATTTTCCTACTATCTCCCTTCATACTATCTGTGAAGAACTGGACAAAAGTCTTCTCTTCATTTTTTTTGTTGTTAAAGCTTTTTGTTTAAGTGTGTTTTTTCAGGACCCATCAGCTCCAAGTCAAGTAGTTGTTTCAATCTAGTTGTGAAGGGCGCAGCTCACAGTGGCCCATGTGGGGATCAAACTGGCAACCTTGTTGTTAAGAGTTCCCCACTCTAACCCACTGAGCTAACAGGTCACCACCAAAAGTCTTCTTTTCTTACCAGATAAGTAACACAGGCATCATTTTGCCATCCCAGTGACACTCTGGATTGAACTTTTAATCTTCTTAATGCAACCAATATGGTCACATTGTGTGAGGGAGCAAGAAAATGCCAAAAGTCTGTTGTTTGATCTCATGATTAGAATTAGAAATCATAGGATTCAAGAATTCAGATGAACCTCAATAGTATTTTATTGAACACATTTTGAATTGATAGTGAATGTGAAATCACAGATTTTTCAAAGCCTACTGGGTGTTCTTAACTTATTTACTTCTTAACTATGTTAAAATTTTTTTGACTTTATTTTTTCAGAGCAGTTTTAGGTTTACAGCTAAATTGAGGGGAAAGTACTGAGTTCATATACACTGCCTGCCCCAACACATGCCTTCCCCATTATCAATATTCCCCACCAGAGTGGTTATACTTGTTACAATTGATGAAACTACGCAGATGCATTATAATCATCCAAAGTCCACAGTTTACATTATGGTTCAACTCTATGTTGTACATTCTATGGGCTTAAACAAATGTTTAATGACATGTATCTATCATTACAGCATCACACGGAGTATTTTCAGTGCCCCCCAAATTCTCTGTGCTTCATCTACTCATCCCTACACCCCAAATACAATAGCTTTATAATGTGTTTATAAACACAAATAGCTTTATAATGTCTTGAAGACAAGTAGTGTCAGTCCTCTAACTTTGTTCTCTTTCAATATTGTGTTGGCTATTCTTGGTCTTCTGCCTCTCCATATAAACGTCAGAATCAGCTTGTCAATATCCACAAAATAACTTGCTGGGATTTTGATTGGGATTGCATTGAATCTATAGATCAAGTTGGGAATAACTGACATCTTGATAATATTAAGTCTTCCTATCCAGGAACATGAAATATCTCTCCATTTATTTGGTTCTTAGATTTAGTTCATCGGTGTTTTGTAGTTTTCCTCATGTAGACCTTATACGTATTTTGTTGGATTCATACCTACATGTCTCATTTTTTTGATATTAATGTAAATGGTATTATGCTTAAATTTCAAATTCCATTTGTTCATTGCTGGTATATAGGAAACCAACTGACTTTTGTACATTGCAATCTTGCTATACTCACTAGTCGTTCAGGAGTTTTTTGTCAATTCTTTTGGATTTTCTGTATAAATGATCATATAATCTGTGAACAAAGACAGTTATATCTCTTCCCTTTTAATATGTATGCCTTTTCTCCCTCCCTTTCCATTTTTGCCCCCTCTCTTCCTTTCCCTTCCCTCTTCTTTGTACATTAGCTAGAACTTTACAGTACGATATTGAAAAGGAATGGTGAAAGGTACATCCTTGCCTTATACCTGATCTTAGTAGGAAAGCACCAAGTTTCTCACCATTAATTATGATATTAGCTGCATGTTCTTTGCAGATATTCTTCATCAAGTTGAAGACATTGAATTATTTTTAATAGTTCAAAAGAAAGGAAAATACCTTTTGTTAAACTAGAAGATTCAAAAGGTGTTCATTCCCGTATCTGGAGGACCTCAACAACAGTGCCCAACAGCTCCTTTATTGATTTGAATAATCTATAATCTTAATCTACATATATATTCCCTTAGGAGAATGATGAGGATTATTACACTTACATCCTTGTTTTGCATTGCTTAATAATTTTAAAAAATCATAGCATTGTAGGCATATTTTTTTAGATGTGGTTTATACTACATTTCCTTTAAGAATTTTTAGGGAGCCTGTTAGAACGTTTTTGGGATTAATATGCCTGGGACTATTATCTAGTATGTATTATATATTATGTATTTCATATGATATATTAATATATGGGATTAACATGGACTGTAGTGGTTATATGCTGCATTCTCTAGCTGAAATGTTTCCATTTTGATTGTTTCTTCCACTGTGTTTCTCTTTTTTAAATAAACCAGATTATGTTGCCATGTGTGTATGTGTGAGTGTGTGTGTGTGTGTGTATGTGTGTGTTTGTGGTGTGTGTGCATCAGGTTGAGAGCTGGCATTATTTTTCAGTCTCTATGTTTCTCTCTAAGCAGTAGAAGGCAGTCTTGTTGTACTGACTATGTGCCAGACACTGAACTCAGCAAGGCTCACATAATGCTTAAAAATTTAGGAGGCAGATACTGTTATTATCTCTATTTCATAAATATTGAAACTGAAGCACAGAACATTAAATAACATGCCCAAGAAAGCAACAAATAGTAGAACCACAAATCATCAAAAGGAAAACATGCTTTAAAATAATTTTCTTTCCAATTTCTTCTTAAGCAGGAAATCTAGCTTTTGCAGCACTAACACTATTAATAGAATAGTTAGAACACAACTGCTAAACCCTGTCTACGTAATATTGACACGTGTTTCAAACTGCAGAAGTTGTGAATGTGACTTGATTTTTAAATTTATTCTTGAGGGATGGATGGGAGGGGAATATCAGTATTCCCCAGCTTACGAAAAAAATTGAATATTATTTGGGTTTCCTACGTATCTCTAGGAAATCAATTTAACTCATAATGTGTTTGAATCAGTACAAATATGAGATGAAAGTGTTTTGGGGAGCACTATACTGGGAACACTATAATGACTTCACAAATGCTGGATGACTAAAAGAAAGAAACTAGGATTGCCAAGGGTACAAATAAAGTTGATTTCTGTTTTACTCCTTTGTACTGAAAACTTACAGAGAAGTGTCTTCGTTATCAGTAAATAAAACACATTTCCTCTAGTTCTCTACATTCTCAGTGTTAATTTACCCTACCTCCAGCCAGACCTCAATCAAGAATCCCATTCAAGTCTTTCTACCCTCCCAGAATTTTCCATAATACAAAACTGCCTACCTCTCAGATTCCATTAAAACTTTCCCCCACAACAGATTTTACCTGGAGTAGTAAAAAAATATATATCAATTATTTAACTGAATGGATGTTTGTTTGCATCTTAGCTTTTTGAGAATATATGCATTTTTTAAAAGGGAAATAAATCCTTGTTTATCAGATGTTTTCTATCAAATTAACCCCCATGGTTGAATTCTATGAAGTAACATAGAATCAAACAAAAACCAGACATAAGATCATCAAATGACGGATAATCATGATTACAATGAGCACTCTTTTGCTGTCTTCCTGTACGAATCACCTGTTATTTTCTAGGTATTTAGACAGGAGCCCTGTGAACCAGGACTGTATAACTGTATTTGCCCATTAAATGGCTACCCTTAAATTCTTTCTGACACTTTAAACCTTTTCTGAAACAAGGCAGAGAATAAATAGGTACATAAGTGTGTGTGTGTGTGTGTGTGTGTGTGTGTGTGTGTGTACAGATTGGCCCCCCTTTGTAGTTCAGTGCCTCCATGAGATTTATCAGTGGCACTCAAAACACACAGTCTCCATCTTGCTACACACAATGTATTAAGCAAACATTAAATAAATTTCTGATACATAGACGCACTCACACAATTATCAGTTATTACTCACTTCAATATTTAAATCCCGTGGTCTCAGTTTACTTGCTATTAAAAAGAATCTAAATATTTAACCCTAGAATGTGCTCTGAGACTTTCCTTCTTTTCTGCTCGGCTGCTCAGTAGCCTAGTGTGGCAGCATTCACACTTAGTCATGATGGCACCATGGTTATACTTGTCTGAATCCTGCGTCCTGACGTAGCGGGAGCATAGAGGGGAGCAGAGTACACATAGCTAAAATGTCAGACGCTTGTGGCCAGAGCAGCGGGCTTCCTTTGGAAGGGACAGAATGAGAGCAGAGGAGTCCTTCTGGAGATAACCTGGCGGCCACGGGTTACAAGGCTGAGCCAAGCCAGGGTCTGGTGGGGAGAGTTTAGATTTAAATACCCAAAAGACTGACTTCAAATGTGCCATTAGAAATACTTATTGAGGTGTAAGTTGAAGAGCAGAAAGAGCTTCACCTGAGAGAGAACTGTCCATTCCTGTCAATGCCTTTGTTCTCAGTCGGCTCCACTGTGGAACAGGTCCCTAGAAGCTGTCACCTTGCACACACCCATCTGATCCCAGGCCCGTGGTGTGTGTGCTGGACCCAGCATTTACCTGCTCTCAGGAGCCAGTTATGTGCATTTCTTCCCAACTCTGTGGTCAGTGACATCATGATGGCAACTTGACACTGTCCCTAGGGGAAGTACTGGCTAACTCTGCATTCAGGACTGTTCTTTTCCCGCCTCACCTCCCTTCTTTTGAGGGCCAGTTAACAAGCACACTATTAACTCTAAAAGTTTGAGATTCTTCCTCCTTTTGACATAATTTTTATACTTCTTTAGGCAGTGATAACATACCCAATTACCTCACTTAGGGATGAGGCCAAATTAATTAAATGTGGTAGGGACAGTCCAAAAAATAAGAGTAATAGAGGCATAAAACGATGAAAATTTACTTGAAATGACTTGTTGGATTTCAACTGAGCAGCTGTTCCAATTACAACCATCACTATTATTAAGGGGTGGTATTAATAATATCAACAAAAATCATTTACACCGGGACATTAATGTATCGTTTACCTTGTTTCTTCCTGTACGTTAGTTCATACGTTCTTCGTGAGAATCTTGTACAGGTGCTGGGGCCAGGAATTGTTTAATTCCCATACATGCATTCATAAACTAACTCAAACATCTGGTTTCTGGACAAGGCAGCTCCCGGACCTGAGTTTTATGATTTCTAATACTGGCCTCTTCTCACTACACCACACTGAGTTATTTTGTAATGTTTTATTTGACTGTTTTATGATGACTCAGCTCTCTCACATAGTGTTTGTTAAATTCTCAAAAGTCCTCCAAATGAAATTAATTTTAATTTTAGCTAGTTTTAAAAGTGAGTATTTTAAAAGCAAGTTTTAATCACACACATAGGACTTTTGAAAGAAGAAATAATATAGAAAAAGGAAATGATGGCAGTGACACACAACTGCACAAAAGGGTTGAAGTCATTGGGTTGCTTACTTCACTCTAAACTCTAAGGTTATTAAGAGCATAAATTCAACATTATTTAAATATATTATGTTCCTGGCACTGTGCTAAGTCTGTCCCTAAACCCCAACGTTTAAAAATAGAAGTGGATGCAGGAAGTCGTTATACACAGTTTCCAAATAGTCTGGGAGACGTTGTTCAAAACAGGTTAGAGTTTGACAACTTTACAGTGAATTAGGAACAGTAAAAAGAGCTATGTCTGTCTATAATCAAATCTTATTTTCTTGTAGTTATTTTTATTTATAAAAGTTCCTATCCACAATTGGATGGGGAGAAAATATTTTTTAAATATATGCTCTTAATAAACACTTTTGGTACTTTGGCAGAAACTTCATGTGCCATGATTCCATAACAGAAATAAGTCCTTATATCCCAAAGTGTATTTATGCACTTTGAGCCACTTAATCTTACTGGCAGTATGGTATACGGAGTGGTGCATGGCTTTTCAATGAGTCTGAAGTTTAAAATTGAGTTTTTGTTTTTATGTGCTAGCTGTTAATCCCTGGGGAAATTAAGTGGCCTAGGCTTAATAAATCCTTACTTCACAAGATCATTATGCGAAAGAAATAATGTGTACAACGTAAGAGCACATCCTACCCTCCCAAGGAACTCAGTCCTGTTTCTTTCTGAATGGGTCTCACCATACTCTGGTTTCCCTAGAAGGGAGATCACTTCTGACTTCCAGAGAGACCCTTACAGTGCATGTAAACCTGCTCAAGCTTTCTCCACCAGACTGCCCTTCTTTAAAACAGAAATTCTGACTTCAATCAGAAAACAAAATTTTGAAAATAAACAGCAGATGCATTTAGCCTCCAGTAGTAACTCTGCACATAACAATTTATCAAAATGTTTTCTAAAACTGAACAGGTAGGTACTCCAGAGCCCTCTGGGCTCTATGCAAGGACATGACAAGCACATGTAAGACTAAAACACTTTTGAAAGAGTATTACATTTACCTTATCACGTGAATACAATGGGCTTTCTAGAATGAATAACGCAATATAAAAGAATGTTTTTTAAGTGACAATATTTTATATATGCTACTTTTGAAAGGAATTAAATGGGGGGGGAAGATAGATGAACCTGGCAGAAGTAAGTGATCTGAAATAAAGACTAAGGAAGAAATGTACCATCACGACACTTTGTTTTTACTTGGATGATGCTTCCTAGCATTACCCAAACAAAATCTATTTCTATCTACCAAGAGTTAAGCCCCTCTTTTTTGAAGGCTGCAACTTTCAATTTCCTTCGTATGCTAACAGAGCGTTGCTGGCATGGTAACATGGAATCTTTTGTAGGGTGTCCTTTATGGTGTTTGAAATCTGACAGCATTGACATCATATATCTTCTTCCGATTATGTTTTATGAAGAACAAAACTGAAATGAGTATTCTATGAGAAGGAATCAGGGTGACCTGACCTCCTTAATGTAACTGCATTAAAAATCCCTCATGCCAGTTATGTACACAATTTTTAGCATTCGTTTGGAGGGAATTGAGATAACTAAACTTTGTGAACTTTTATTACTTAATTATATTAAATTAAGCAAAAGACATTATGAGAACTGTGACAAGTAGGAAGTATTTCCAAAAATATTTAATCTGTGACAAACCAGTTCTATTCTTGATTCTTCTGAATATTGCAACTGTTATAGCCGTTAGTTAAGTGCAATAACTAACCCTGATTATATATTAACCACCAAAAAAACTGCCTCTTGTAACAATTCCTAAAGGTTCTAGCTATATCTCGTTAACTCTGGCTTAAAATTTAAGAAATACTATTCAAGAGTCTCTTTCATATTCATCATCAATATTTCGAAACTATTGTTTCAGGATCAGAGAAAATATCAAATGCAGGAATTAGAATCAGATAAGTCAAATATGTTTGTGAAAGAATAGTCAACAAATTTCTGACTCCTCTGAACATTTTATTTAACTTTCCAACTGAGCCTAATAACATATTTTTAACACAGCATTCATTACTGTCTACTGCTGAAATTTAGAGTAAATACTACTTTGGAAAGCAGGGCAGTTCTTCAGTCATAAACATATGGACTCCCTGCACATTACTTTTTCCATCAAACAGATATTGTGAACAACTTTAACGTTTTCAATATGGTTTGATAGTCTCAGAAGAGGAGAGGAAGACGGGGGATGGTGTTTTTAAATATGGCATTTGATTAAGTACTCCTATCTAATTCCAACAGCAATCACACTTTAAATGTCACTAATGTAAAATACAAAGTTGACTACTTCACTGCTTATAGCTTCCACCAGAACTGATACTAATGGAATTAACCCAAATGTTTGTCCTTTCTCTAAACCATCAAAAAGCCTCTTTAAACGAAAAGATAAAGAATAAGAGGTTCAAAGTTCCAGGTATAAAACAAATATGTCTTGGGGATGTAATATACAGCACAAGAATTACAATCAATGATATTGTGATAGCATGGTACAGTATCAGATGGTTGCTGGACTTACCACGGTTATCACTTCTTTAGCATAGGGAATATAATCAATAATATGGTAATAGCTACGTATAGTGCCAGGTGGGTACTGTAGAATAACTATGAGGTATACCTGAAACTAATATAATATTGTATTAGCTATATTTTAATAAAAATATAGAAGTAAAAAAACATTCAAAAAACAGAATATAGGCAACAATAAATAAATAAATAAATAAATAAATAAATAAATAAATAAATAATTCTGATCTACGAAGAGATTATGCTGGAACTTTGTGTTTTAATGAACCAGCATTCCTAACATTTGAAGGAGCATAAAATCAAACGTTATTAAAAAGCGTCCAGGTAGCCTTCTCTACATAAGGTCAACAGGCAAAATATGCAAGTAAGATTAGCTTGGCTTTGTTCACCACTAATTGTAAAGATGCGTAAAACCTCTAGTTCCCAGAGGGTCAAAAAGAAAAGCTAAGTACACTGAAGCTGCTTTTAAAGTGTTTAACAAGGCAGAAACTGGAACGGATCTGCCACAAACCAATATCCATTACCACAAAGTGATTGCTAAATTTTCTTGTAAAATAGCTCTCAGCTGGCCTATTCAGCATCATTCCATTATAGCTAAAAAGAGCATCCCACTTGTGATCGTTACCATGAAAATAGAAGGCAGCAGAATATACAGTAGCTGCAGAGAAGAAAACAATATGCTTCAAGAAATTTTCCGACAGATTTACATCTATATCTGTTTTTTTTTAAGATCTAAGAAACAGAAATGTCTCTTTAAAAAGTATTTTCCCAGACATCCAGTACGGTGATTTATTTATCAATATACTATATATGTCTAGCCCATAAAGGTAATTCAAATTGACTTTCAGGAATAACAATGCAGTTCTAGAGAGGATTTCAACAAACACTTGGTTGATTAATGGGAGGTGGAAGGTACCAAAGCCAACTAATTTTGTAGCTACATTTTCTCTGCAGCTAACTTTATCTGCCGCTGTGAGACCTGTGTAAGTCTTTCCTGGGGAATAGACTGGTTTTCTCCTTGGTCAATAAAAGATGAAGTAGACACTCCATTGTCTATTCAACAGCCATTTCCCTTGGCCAGTGGTTGGCTTGGGCTGGGGAAATGTCCAGTTCTAGCTAATAAAATATAAGGGAAAAAATCTCTTGGAGAGAGCCTTTTGCCCTAACCCAAAACACAAATCTTTGAGAGGAGAAAGCCTTTAGTATTCTTTCCTACCTGGAATGGAGATATGATGCTTGAAGGTGTAGTAGCCATCTTGTGACCGCAAGGTAAAGAGTATGATTGAAAAAAAAGTCAACATTCTATAAATACAGAAACATGTAAAAAGATGTACGGACACTAAATATCTATTAGTATCATGGAACAAGTAACTGCATTTTAAACTGATATTTCTGACATTTTTTACTGGTGTCATTTCTATGATATGACAAAGCTTCCCTCTCCATATATGCCAAAATGACTTAGAAAGTTATGGATGGATCCAACCAAGAGCATAAGCTTTGCTATTTGTTTAGCAAAGGAAAAGTATAGAAAGGGGGTAGACGGTTTGGTGAGTAGCAACAGGAAGAAGACAAACTAAACAATACAAAGCCTTTTTAGGCAGGCTGTCATCTTAATTGTCCCTCTGAGTGCAAGTTAATCGTACCTAGATAAAAAAAATAAGAGGTTTGTGGAACTCCTCACTCTCCCTACCAAAGCCGAGTGATTTGTTTCCTTATAGGGCTGCCTTAGAATCCTTTACTGCAATAATGTACATTTGGTTAAGCTACTCAGGAAATATTTTCCTACTGGGTCTTAGATCCTTGGATACCGAAGCTAATTCAATGTAGAATGTTGAATAATGTACATGCCTAGATGAACTGAAGCAATCAGGACACTTTGTCTCCAGATAATAAACAGCAGTCACTTTATTTCTGGTGCTTTATTGAAAAAAGCAGTATATAAAGCTTCACTGTTTGGGGAAAAAAATGGGAAAAGGAGAAGCCTTGTGTTCTTATTTCTTTCCTTTCTTCCATTTAAAGACTATTGCACAATAAATACCATTTTTTGGTAAAAAAACCAACTATATTCTGGTATTAAACATGTGAAAGACTTCTACCCTTCAAGCACATTGAGGAGGTTGTATCTATGCAATATGATACATTTAATAATACTAATGGAAATTACAGCAACAACTAATCCTTACTTTAACTACTTTGTGCTAAGTGTGTCACATGGATTTCTGATTTAATCCTTACAATATTCTTATAACCACTATGACATCAGTGATTTTATTTTCCCCATTTGACAAAGGGAACTCAGTCACAGAGAGGTTAAGTAACATGTTCCAAGACACACAGAAAACAAGTGGTACGGAGGGAATTGGAACCCAGAACACTCAATATTAATACGAAATACAGCTAATTTTATGACCAACATCACTTATTTCTTCTTTAGAACTTTCAAGCTTTAAAATCTTCTGGTATTTTAAGAACTGCTGAAACTTGAACGTCTGATTATTTGGAGCTCGCTTACCTTGCAAGTAGTGATGACTACCAAATTATAACGTGAGGAACTTAAGAACTGAGTAGAAGGAGGTAGGTGGTCTGAGGACTTTCACAGAGGTAGAGCAAACCTATTATTTTTAATTCAAAAAAATGTTTGTTTGTTTGTTTGTTTGGGGGTGGGGGGTGGGGCTCTGTGTGAAGATTGGATGGGAAAAAGCAAAGTTCCAGAGCCCTTCAAGCTATTTCTCCAGAGCTGACTCTGCTCTAGGGTCCTGATGCTGGGAACATACTTCTTCACACAGCCCTTACACCAGTTAACATGAGTATTTCAGAAAGAGAGGATGCAGCTATGCCAGTTTATAGTTTCTAAAACAAGAAGACAATTTAGGATATGTATAATGGAGTAACTTTTCCTAGTCAGACAAATAAAGTGAGCATTTTAAATAATTTCTTTCCAAATATGTATCAAAATTTTTTAAAATGTCTTCCATTTATTGACTCACTGGAAAATTATAATGGGTGCTTCATGCTTGAAGCATTAGCCACTGGACTATTTAACTCCATAATTTTATATGTTAGGCAATCTTCCTCTTTTACTCAAAGATAAGACCAGTGAAAAAATAAAAGGGGGAGAGTTTTAGTTGCTTAATTCTTCTAAAATCAGGATTATTTGGAGAATTGTTACATAACAATGTTATAGAAAATACCTTCTAATTTGGGCTAATCTCATGGTTTTGAAAGCTAAGAATATCATATTCTTTAGCTCATTTTTAACAAAGTATGTCCTTTTGAGACTTAAACACATTTTGTATTTCTTCATTTCTAGGGGAAGGTCAACTACTACTGAAAGTCTAATAAGTCCCAGGATCTGTGCCTGACTCATTTCATATTGTTTCATTTACTTTTCACAGGCAGTCTTTTTGATATACATTAACTTTGGGCTACTCAACAGAGGCTCAAAGAGTTGAAAAAATCAGATAAGTGGTAAGGGTAGACCCAATTGAAATTCAGCTATATCTGACTCTATAGACCAAGTTTTTTAATCTATGACAACATTGATAATACACAACGACATAACCATTTGACTTTTTAGATATAGCATTAAAAATACTGCCACATACAAATAGATACACATGTAAAGATAGACACACATATAAAACATATGTATACATATAAGATATATGTACAAGCATATGTGTATATACAGACACCCGTACCCATGTGAAATGAACATGACTACAAATTACAAAAAGTTGCATTTCTATAATTTTGTTAAATATCACCTAGTGTTATATGTGGATTTAATTAAGCACTATTCACTTCCTCACATTTTATAACCCACAAGTTATAAAACATAATTATTCAGTTTTAATATCACAAAAAGTTCCTGAACTTTACCTAACTTTTTTTTTTTTAAGTTAGGAGTTTACAATGTAAAGAAACAAAATACAAATGCAGCAATTTGTGTGACATAAACAAGTAATAAAGTAAGTTTTAATTTGATCTTTTACTCCTGTAGAAGCAATGCCATGATTAATTTAAATAGGAAACAAAATCTCATTTTAACAGGATACTAGTCATGTGACTTGACTAAAAATGTTTCAACACCATCAGCTGCATTATTACCATAGTATTGTTGTCTCCAGGTCAACTGATTAATATTTATTCCAAGCTCTACACTACAAAAATAAAAATCCCAAAGCAGCATTAAAAAATAATAATAACGACCCACCTCTTGAATTTTACTAGGCCTTGTGTCTCTGATTTAGAGACCCAACAGTGCAAGTTAGGTAAGTTTACAAAAGTAAATGCCTTTCCAAAGGTGGAATTCATCTGCCAGAGGATACTATAGGCAGAATCTATTAAATCCCTAAGATCTAGACAGATGGTAATGTGTAAATTAAACTTTGGCACATTGTTGGAAATTCACAACTATCTTCAGTAATTGGTAGAGTATAAATAACCTGATTTAAATGTGTAAAATAACCCAAACACTGCCAGATTCCCCCCCACCCACCGAGAGAGAAAAATTCATACCATTATCCCATAGCTGAAATCCCCTAAAAAAATAACAGCAGTGTTTTTCATCTAAAAGTGGCAAAAATAGTTTGGATTCTATTTTATCTGCTTCCCTTTCCAAAGCTCATGTTCTCATAGTTTAATGAGCAGTGAAATGGCCAGAAGAAGAATATTCCAGTTCAATAAAGGCTGATGCAATCTAGGCACTGGCTATTCAAACCCTGAATAATCAAGTACTTACCATACTGTATTTTAATATACCCATAACATCTGCTTCAATCACCATAAAAATATTGATGGTTTGCAATGCTGACTACATACAGAATTAAACCACATTACTGGGTTAGTACATTTCTAAAAAATGGATGAGGAATCTAAGGGTCCCTGGTTGTGATTTCACTCTTCTGCACGTACCCAGTAATTCAATAGCTTCTGAGAAAAAAATAGCTAATATTAGGGTTTACTGAGTGCCAGTAACTTACAAGAATTATCTCTTTTAATTCTAAACAAACAAAGAAACAAACAACAAACAACCTATGATGAGGCATCCCCATTTTATAGAAGACAGGCTGTGGTTTCAGAAGTGCATGAGTTGCTCTAGGTTTCATTCCCAGGTCCTGGCCTAAGCACTGATAAGGGAAGATACAGGACATCAATAGAAGATGAAAAAAGAAACCAGCTCCAAAAGATATACATAAAATAATAACTTAATTATTTTAAAGCCCTTAGTCTTCCATAAAAAAAAAAAAAAAAAAAAAACACCCTACACATAGCCCTTGTTTCCAGAGTCAATGTGCAAAACTGTTACTCTTCTTTCCCCATTGCCATAAACACTCCTCCCAATGCCATTTTGTCATTCTTGTCGTTTTCAATATGGTCCTGATGTTGTTGGGGCAGAGAACAAAAAGGAGGGAAAAAAAGAAGATGAAAAGAATGAGGAAAAAAAAGGATACAAATTGAAAGCTCTTAGAGAGGCCTTATATATTTATGACACAATTACTATTTTAAACAATCACAAGATAAAACCT
Source organism: Rhinolophus hipposideros (assembly GCF_964194185.1). NCBI lineage: Eukaryota > Metazoa > Chordata > Mammalia > Chiroptera > Rhinolophidae > Rhinolophus > Rhinolophus hipposideros. The sequence goes on along the minus strand of NC_138052.1, from coordinate 77,450,552 downwards.
GATACCACATTTTCATGCAGTTTTAGAACCAAGATTTCAATGCTCTATTTTCTATAGAGAGATGTACTGGGAGAAAAAAAAATAAGTATCATACTAAACTACCCTTAAAATCTTTAAAATGTATGCATACCTTGTAAAGAAAACTGAACTAATCTTAAACTGTAGAAACAGATGCAAATAGCTTTAAATGTTTTCCAAATGTTATTCGACTCATCATGTTAGGCTAAAGTAGCATTGATTAAGTACAGGGAAGAGATGTGTTCTAAGGATATTTGTGAATATTATACTCCATTACATAATTAATATGTATAGTATATTTATATCTACAACTAAATAGGACTTGTCACAGTTTTAGTTCATTAAATGAAGATAAATATATTACACCATATCTTTATTTACTGAATATATTTTATGTCCATGATTTAGATGTTGAGATTTTATTCCAAAATATATGTCTAAAATATCAAATTATTCTCTTGCAAAACAATCCATCTAAACCAATCTACACTATGTTGTGAGTTCCAGGTTCACTTTTAAGTAAAATAGTACATAAGGTGCATTATATTTTTAAAAGATAAAGTGAAAATATCTCAGGTGTTGGAATTACACAAACTTGGACTAGAATCCTGGTTTCATAATATAAGACCTACCTTGCAAAACTATTAATAAGAAATGACAGTCTGTATATAAAACTACAAATCAAATTTCTGCCCAGAGATTTCCATCAATAAATGGTAGTTATGATGAGTGGTTAAGACTTCATAACTTTGTAAAGCACAGATTTATTCTTACTATGCCCTCCACTCTGTTTCTTAAATTGCAGAAAACCTTTATTCCAAAAATTCCTAATACATTCTGAATTAAAATAAAAATCATGTGAAGCTTTACTTTTTTTAGTATAAACTAGTATAGTATAAACTAGTTCCCTCCATGCCAAATTTTAAAGCTGAAAACTAATGCATATCCAAGTTTATTTTAATAATGAGTCACTAAAAGAAATGACAATACATTTTTCAATATAATTTGAATTAATTTATAGGTTCATGTGTAAATTAACAAGGCAACTAGAAGCATAATGATGAAAAAAATTCTGGTTGTTTCTATGCTGAGACTATATTTAGATAAAATGGTTAAATGAACCCAAAATCCTCATCTAATCTTCATAAAAGACAAATTGCATGGTTTGCTAGGTAACATACTTTGGAAACTAATTACAGGTGTGTGTGTGTGTGTGTGTGTGTGTGTGTGTATATTATGTACTATTTCTGTATTTATATTAGCTTTGTCTCCTTGTATTTCAAGGGCTTTGAGGGCAATGACATTGGTTATATGCCTGCACTATAGAGAGCCCCCATCATTATGTAGCACAGTATTGAGTAACTAGTAGTCATTTCATTAGTATTTGTTGATGATTGGCTTGTAATTAAGGCAAGTCTTTTCAAAGGTCTGAAATAACCTTGGGGTGACACTAACAGATACTAGACTCACAGAGGACTCTCCCTCGATAATATCCTAATTATAGTACCTGTTTCCCTCACCTGCCTCGGATTTGGCCTTCAATGCATTTTTATCAAGAGGCTGCATTACTGACCAATATGAGCTTAATTTCCTTTCCCTTTTGCTGCTCATAGAGGTATCAAAAGCAATAAAATGATAATATTGATCAAATTCAATGTTTGGCAAGATGCCAAACAATGGCATATGATTTTATCTCTAACCTTCAGATAGACAATAGTATCTGGCTCACCAAGGTTAAGTAATATACTCAAGTTCACAGTCACGTGGATTCCACCTGGTCTACCTCACTTGAGCATCAGTGTAGAATATTTTGATAATGAACACAGATCACCTGTGGCTGTGTCTCATACACAAATCTGTTGGCCAATTTTTGCTGAGGGGACTTTGACCTTTTGGATTTGTGCCTGTGAACATTCTCTGTTGGGTTTACAAGTGATTAACACAATTTATGATATGATGAGATAAATGAACTGCATGTTGAAAATGATTTTTAGAGGAGGGAGGAAGAAGGCAGTGGAGTAGGTTGATATTTTTGGTTCATGACCTTTGTGGTAACAAACATTCTGGTTGAAAGTTGTCAGTGAATTCTCTACCATTATTTGACATTTTTGCTGTTTTATACCCTTGGCTCACATGCCCACAAGTTCTTCAAATCCTTTGTAGCAAAATCATAAGAATAAACGTTGCTTAATGTTTGCTTTTTTTTTTTTTTGAGACAGTTGAAATAAAACACAATTCAATTAAAAAAAATAGACAAATCAGTGAGTCAGAGCAAAAGGGCAGCAGAGTACCTGTCTTTTTCTCTGCACGTGACTTTCGGTATAAATGGAACTGGTGATGAAACTGGTCTTGTAGAAATGTGGTACACTTTTGAAAAGATGAATGCAAATTCCCAGTATACTTTGGATTAAAATATGTACTAAATTTCCACAATGGCTCCCTCTGCCTCTGCAGATAGTAAAAACACATTGTAAATGTGAGATGCTGAAAAAAGTAGTATTTCTTTCCCAGCACAGATCGCATTGATTTAATCAAATCTATTGTTGAATCCCTAATGTTTGCTAAGTAAAAAGGAAGTTAACTAACTCTTATATAGATATGTGTTTAGCGTAGCTAACAAAGAATATCATTGTTGTTATTAAATTAATTATGGAAAAACAATCAATGGTTTCCTTCTTTAAGAATCAGGTACATTTTAATAGCTTCATTAAGTTTTAATTCAAGACCATACCTGTACAACTGGTTTGTCAACAAACTATTAAAACGATGTCTTTCCTGTGTGATACTGATGATTAATGCAAAAAGCAATATCATTTAAGTAACTGATGATATTCTGGAATAAAAATTTAAATTTTTAGTTAAAGCTTGTGTTCATTTGAATTGCTGATCATATGATTATCCAGGATCATGATCACTTTGGGGGTTACCTTAAAATGTATAGATTATTCTATTTTTACAGAATGCCGCGTATAAAGACCACAGTGAGTAACTTATTTAGGATTAGCCCAACAATGTTTCTGTAATAGATGCGAAAGTACTCTGTATGTAATGAATTGTTGTGTCTAATTATTTACATATTCACCTTTATTCTTTCATGATTTAGCCACTCATGTGACCTAATTTGTGACATGAATCAGAATATATGGATTAGTCATTTAAAGTAGCTAATATTTTCTGCAGAAAAAAAAACAATATTCTCAATTCTGAGTATTTAAGAAAAGCAATATATTGACCTAAGATGATCATTTGAGTATTAAATATAGAAGCAATTTTGTGATCTTATTGTTCCCAAAGGATGCTGTTCCCTAAAGTATACCCAAAAATTAGGACTTAATTTTAAGACTAAAGACTTCATTAATTATATTTTTATAAGGTTTTGTGATCCTCATCATTGTTGTTGACTTGTTCTAAAAAGAAATCATTTATCATGAATACCATTCAGATGGATATTATAATCAAATTACATTTATGTAAAATACATATAATGTAAAATAAATGTCAAAACATTTAAATTTTAAAAATTACTTATTAAATTAAATAAATAACATTTCATGAAAGTCTGCTTTTCTATGTCTGAAATGAGAGAATAGTGCAAATTTGTTATTGACAAACTCACAGAAGACGTATTTGTTTACTTGCCCAAACCACACAAAAGCTACGTTAGTTTAGAGTGGATGATTTGGCCCAGAATACATCACTGACAGTGAACTCAGGGAACACTAGAAATATGCAGTAACCATTTTCTGTGATTATTGGCTTGAGAAAAAGAAAATTTTAAAGAAAGTAAAAAAGCTGAATTTTGAAGTTTATCATTTATTTATATAATGCATTCTTGGGTATTTTCTCCATTAAACATTGTATTAAAAGCTAGGGCATTTTATAAGATCAAGATCTCAACAATAACTAAGCCCCTTTCATTCTCATAGCGTTCCAGTAAAGCAAATGTTTATGTTCATGTCATTGATGAAACTGCTATCTAGGACTGCCCATTGATAGTCCTAAATAAAGTGAAACATCTAATAAATTTCAGGGATACATGAGGGATTTTCAAAATATATTCATTCTTGAAATCATCAGTCTACTGTATTCACTATTTACTCTTGATTCAGTGTTGTTTAATCACTTAGGGAAAAAAAAAAATCCCACAAAGCACATGCTTCCAGTGTTGTAAGCTGCCCTTAGAGTACTTGCACACACAATTAATAAACATATTCAATGCAAACACCAGTTTGGTTCACCCCAATAGAGTGGAATGGAAACAAAGGGTGAAGACAATAACTTCCATCCTGGATAGGCACAAATATGTGTTCCTTTTGACCAGTTAACTGCTCGTGGGTTTATGAAAAGAATTATCATATTTTAAAATTTCTTTAGATTATCAAGAAACTAAATTTATACCATAGATGACACTCTGAAATAACTTCATATTTTAACACATATTTTCCTTATAAAAATGTGCCTGAGGAATGCAGCTTTTAGTTAATATACCAATAATATTGACTGTCTTAATAATGTCAAATATTCATTGAACAGATACCAAAACATGATTCTGAGCTATGAAAGAAGAGGAAGTCGACAATTTTGAGGATGGAAAGCATTAAATAATTCCCAGCGTACTACTGTGAACCCAAGTATATTGAAATCAAAACTACCTTATGGATTAGCCAAAGATTTCTACTACATGGTCTCTATTCTAGAAGCTCTGAGTCCATTCTAAATAATCCGTCTGCAAGAGATCATTTGTAGCTAGGGCAGAAGCATTTAATTAATTGGTATTGATTGACAGGTCTAATACTTTCCCAATATGAAGTTATTTCATCAGTTTGTTTTTTTTGTATTTGAATCCATTTGATTGGCCCTATAACTGACTGTATATTAAGCACTGAATTTGTCGGGAAGATCCATGTTTTCAACTGCCTGGTTTTTCTGATGTCAGCTCAAACACAAACGATTCATAATAATAAATCCACTAAAGTCTTTTGCAGAGGAAAAAATAGTTGGAACAATAATTATGAAAATGTGACATCATTTTGCTTGTGTATTACATTTTTGCATATGCCATAAATAATTGAGATATACTTTAAAACACCTAGTCCAGTTTATGGCACAGAGCAGGGATTAACAAAATGTTCAGGAGAATAATTTCAAAATTCAGCTGTCTCAATCTAAGACAATGCTCAAATAAAAAGCAATTTATTATCATTTATTTTTTAATCTGTGATCTCTTTCATTCTAAGAAAAGGTTTGGAAAAGCTAATTTTCTAGGGGTTTTTTTGGATAATATTTATTCTAGGTTGACAAATGTACAATGAATAGAACAAAGATCTTTATTCCCAGTTCAGTTACTGGGAATATAATAGTTCATTTACAGAAAAAGACAATGAGGAACAGAGAATAACTAAATCCTAAACTATGCTAGCTTCTATATTATTTTAATCAATCAATTATGTTTAATTTGGTATAACTGAGAATACCTAAAAAGTAATTCTTCCAACATAGTAATATATAGGACACTCATACAACCGTGTCTGAACTATACACATACAGAGGTATAACCAAGAAAACCGAAAAAGGAATACAAGTAATTCATGAGCATCCTTGTAGCTTTGCAGAACCAAAGTACCTGTCTACAACACTGTGCAGAATTTAGGATAATAAGTGCTCCTTGGAAATGTTATGGATATCCAGTGAAGTTTACAAGGATAAACAGGAGTCACATTTGCATGGCATTAAGGGTGAGAACCCTTAAAAAAAAACAACTATGGTACAAAGAATAATTAGGTAGGTGTTATAACTTGGATGAACTTAGAAAACATTACTGTAAGTGGAAGAAGTCAGTCACAAAAATCCACAGACTATATGATTCCATTCATATGAAAATGCAGAATAGGGAAATCTATACAGACAGAACATAGATTAATGGTTGTTTAGGATTGGGGATGGGGGTGGGTTGGGCAGATGAGAGCTAAAGGGTTCAGGATTTCTTTCTGACATAATGAAAATGTTCTGAAGTTGACTTTGGTGATAGTTGCATATATCTGTGAATAATTTAAAAATCATTGAATTTTATACTTTAAATGAGTGAAATGTATGGTATGTGAATTATATCCCCCAAAAAGCTTTTTTAAAAATGCAAGTATTCCATTTAATAGAATATGCAAGTATTCTATTCAACAAAATGCAAGGCAGGGTATATGACCTTGAGATCTCGTGGACACTTGTTCATGTCACTATAGATTCGCTTCGACACTACTGCTATTTCAGAGCAGTACTTCACTTAAATATTAAATTGTAACTCTTGTAGAATTTGTGGCAATTGAGAAAGACAATCTTGTTATAGAATTCTATGTTCTACCTGAATAAAACTGAGGTCCAGCTCAAAAAACAAAAGACGCTGACAGAATTAAGAGCCCAGAATACTGCAATGTCAGGAGACAGCATGAATACATGACATATTTACAGATCAGGCTTTTATAAAGTAATTTTAAAGGGCTAAGCAATGTTACCTTTGTGCATTAATTTGAGGAAAATACCGCCCTCCCCACCCCACCCCACACACACTCAGCAGTTTCTTATAGTTGATTAGAATCCCACCATAAGCCCCAAACAAAAGACTAAATAATAAACCATGTGGTAGCTTGGAGTAGGAACAATCCCTGGGCTGGAATTCCTAGGCCTCTATTTAGCAAGTGGCCTTTGGGCAAAGCCATCAACTTCTCCAGGCCTCTGACTCCTTATCAGAAAAATGGAGATCCTAACAGTAGCTGACTTGTTGTAAGGGCTAAATGAGATAACACAGGAAATAGATTAGCCAGTGCTGGACACATACTCAAGAAATGTTAGCTGTTATTAATGGCAAACGAACAAAAAGGTCTCTGAAATAATCCAGTTAGCCTAGGTTTAAGGTGGAGGTTCCACACCTTTTGGCAGGTTATCTGGGTATTTTGCATAGCCCCTTGGGGCAGCCAGGCAGCTGGCTGGCCCTTTGCAGCCTAAGTCTCTTGGGATCCCTTGGTTCTTTCTGCCAGCACTGTTTCCTTTCTCTCTAGTTGGGCCAGGTCCCTGCTTCCACTCTTCTTGCATTAATAGAACTAAAAAGACCTCTCTTACCTGGACCAGCTACCTCACTCTGTCTTACCCCAGTTCTCTCAGGAATAGTCTTAACTTGTGAACAATTCTCCTATCCTCCCCTGGAGGGTGGCATTACAATGATTTCCCCAAACAAAACCAATTTAGGTCCTTACTGGCCCGCTCCCATACCCACCCCAAAGCAACCAGGAACTTTTGTCTAAATCTGAACTAGAAGTAAGCCCTGAAGATCAGGCCTTTGTTTTCAAGGGATGCATCCTATTAACTAATTCTAATGCCTTAGAAATTTTCCATACAAAAAAAGACTAGAAGGAAATTTGCCAAAATGTATACTGTAGCAGCATCTCAGGAATGGAGTCATGGGCTATACGTTTTTTTCTTTTTTCTTTATATAGTTCCATACTTTCTAAAATTGCCACGTTGAAAACAGAAAAGATAGGAAACCAGAAAAAAATATTTAAAAACATACCTTTACAGGGGTAGGGGCAGTAAGGAAGACAAATGTGGAAGTAAAGTTGCACTAAAAAGGGGCATTCAATACAGAATGCAGTACCGACTGCTTGAAGGGCAAAGAGAAGGTTGGAAAGGGGGGAAGGGAGAGAGGTGGGCAATATTCAGCTTCTTCTTGAGTTCACCAGAGAGCAGGCTAAGCTTAGTTTTTAAGATGCATTAAAGTCACCACTCAATTGATTGGTGAAATATTCATTAAACTTGTTGGTCAACTAAAACAGTCAACCAAATGCATTAAAATGGCAAATGCAGAGAGAGCCTTCAGACCTGGTTCAGGTCTACTTTGGTGTAAAGGTGATTTCCACTTTGGTAGCAGGTCATTCATTTTGTGACCCAAAATTCCAGGAGGGCAGCTGAAAATGGAGATAGAAGATTTAGTGAGAAAGTACTAAAAGAGAGCCATCTAGACATGGCCAGAATCGGATTTAAGAATCTGTGAGTTGGTGTATAGAGGGGTCACAGCACGTTTAGAGGGCCAGTCCCGGATTTCAGACTGCCTCAACCTGAATACAGGCCCAGTCGGTTATAAGTCCTGATACCATGGGGAGATTATTTAACGTTACTAAACCTCGGGCACATCATCTTGAAGATAGGGATAATAACATTACCTAATAATATTACCTAGTTCCTAGAACTCTTATAAGAATTCAGTGAAATAACACATGATAAAGGCTTAGCATTCCACAAAAATTAGTCATGATAAAGATGATGATGAAGAGCTTATATGAAATAAATAAATACTAGATCATAAGAGAGTTCAAGGCTCCTATTTTCCAAATAGCCAAAGGAAGGAAACAATCAACATGTTTATTTTAGAAAGGAATAACATTGTTTAAAGTCACTTTTTTTCAGGAAGATCTTTCCCTTAGGAGACTAAGATTGGTTGCAAAATTTGGCTAATGCCCAAAACTTTTTGTACCTAGATAATGAAATTCACTTAAATTTAGCATTAAAAACATAAAGTGGAATTGTTTGCAAAAATAATTTAACTCAACAATTCATATATTGCAAATTTCATTATTCAAATTTCAGAATTTAGTTAAGATACCTTAAATTTTAAAAACTGTTTTGAGCCATAATGACAAATAAGTCATATTAGCCAATCAATACACATCTCAAGAGTATTAAAGACAAATTTTATTCAACTTCTATCTCAGTATTCTTAAGGCTAATATACGTAAATGTGGCAAGCACACATTTAATTATTTTATAACTTATTTCATGAAGGTCTGTTTCAGACTCATAAAAGGAGTGTCTGCATTTTCTTTACTGTAGAACTCAAATGTAATGACCACCAAATGGCACTAGATACTCTTTCTTAAGTGGCTTTAAAAGCCATGCAATTAAATGATAATAAATTTGAAAGCGGAAGAACAGATGTTTTAGAACACAGAATATAGACAAAATAAGCCCATAACATGAGGAGACTCAGATGCAATAAGAACTTAGAAACAAAGAGAAAGACATTGTCTTTTTCTTCCTATTAATTTTTTTCTTACTTTCTTTTGTTTTTCTTATGAAGAAAAAAGTATTTGGAATTTCCCACTTATTGTCACCTAATTTGATCAAATTTTAGCCAGTACCTAGATTTGATCAGAAATTAAACATAGCAAAGTCACAAGATGGTTTTGGATAGTCTACATATGATGAGAGAGAGAGAGAGAGAGAGAGAGAGAGAGAGAGGAAGGAAGGAAGGAAGGAAGGAAGGAAGGAAGGAAGGAAGGAAGGAAGGAAGGAAGAAGAAATTCACAGCTCAGCAAAAATAGTGGATTCAGTATTTCATTCATTCAATCTCTAACTATAGGTACTATCCTTAACAAGAAGGATCTAAAGATAAATGAAACAAATCAAATACAGTGCCAGTGACACAAAGAAGCTACTACAGAAAAATATTGGGAGGGGGGGAACACATATTTTGTAACCATACAGACATGCATTAAAATCCAACTCCGTTTACTATCATCTATGTAACCTTGAGGAAGTTAATTGATTCTTTTAATAATCACATTCTTCAACTATAAAAAATGTTGAATACCTATATTAATGGATGGTTATAAAAAAGAAAATGATAATATATCAAGAACCTACCATGCTGCCTAGAACTTCATAAATGTTTGTCCTATCAATACAAATTACTAGAATTTATGATTTAATTCAAGCTGAGAAAAATACTTAGTCATATAAATAACAGGCAAGTTTAAGGATCTCAAATTACACAATTTGCAAGAGATACTTAATTTCCTGTCTATATTTGTCCTATAATCAGTAACTGAACATTGAACCCTCACTGCAATCCTAATAATCTGCACTTCCTCCTCTGATTAACAAAATAAATATAGCTAATTCTAGTGTTAGAGAGGCTACAAATTGTCCTCATTATCCATTCTCCCCTTCCTCTTCAGCCAAAGAATCCTCAATGCTAACTGGCCACAAGTTTATTCTGAATAAAAGACACATTTCTTCTCAATAGCAAAGTGTAACCAAAGAATTAAGTCACAGTCAATGGGATTGAGATGTGTGCTTGACTAGTAGGAAATATACATAAAGGATGGAACCGTGACCTTCTCCTGCTCTTTCCCCTTCCTGCTCTCCAGAATGCATATATAAGGAGACACTGGAAGCCGAAGCAGACATCTTGGACATAAAATGGAAGTTGTATGTTGAGGATGTCAGGGCAAAAATATAGAGGACATCTGGGTCCATGATGATGAAGAAGTACTATGCCAAACTTGGATTGGCTTAAGTTACTATTATTTCAGGGGATTTTTGATTTTTTATGTTTTGTTTTGTTTGTTTGTTTTTGTCATTCTCCCCTGGATCTAGTTATTAAATATAATATAAAATTAAACATAGCTAAGAAAAACTCTGCTCTCAACTGTCATAGAATTATTGGGTCCATGTCCCTTCTACAGTCACTAATGGAAAAGAAAAAAGGTAAAAAGTTAGGCCATATATAATCCTGACAAATGACTTCAACAGTCCAGAAGTGGTAACTAGTCTAGAACAGAGAGCAGCACAATTAAAGTTTAGTTAAAATGAGAAATAAATAGCTTATAGGTATACAGTGACATATATTTTTGCTCAAAGTATTTATTGCTTCTCTTAGAAGCATTTTTCATCTTGCTAATACATTTTAGAAATTAATAAATCTGCTTGTCTCCTACTTACTTCAAATGGAATTCTACTTTTAGAACAATTAAAAAGGGATTGCAGCAGACCCTTTGTCATTATAAGATTGGATACACTAATAAATAACATTCCTGATTATCAGACCCCTATTTTTTTCCTTGAAGAGCTATTGTAACAGACTTAATAGTAATGTCCATGATTTTCAGAGGAGATATATACTTTTTCTTCCTCACACCATGCAATGTCCTTAGTCCCAGGGATTCCTTTACTATCTCTTTATAGAGCATACATACAATTGTTTGCTGAAACATTTTATTATTCAGTTTAGTCAATGTGCAATGTATTGACTATAAGTTGGTCAGGACTGAATACCCGGCTAATTAAACATAATCTTGATAACAATAGAGTTTCAGTTTTCCAAAACTTGTTTATTTTCCTTCAAAATGTATTGTCCTTGTTCTCCAACATTACAGGCAAGGAAGCTTTGATCTACTCTCTACGTTGGATACCTGCTGCTGCTTCATATACATCCCCACTTTCCCAGCTGCAAATCTTCTTAGCTCTCATCTGGGCCAGGCAAACTCCCTTTTAAAGGATAAATAGTTCTTTATTCTTAGTTCATACACAAAAATTATTAAGGAACTACAATTAATTGGTCTTCCCCAGAAAGAGGGGAAAATAAGTATTTTAAATTCCTATTTTTCTTTAAAACAGAATTACATAGAATTTTTCAGAAAAAAAATATAATATCTGTGTAATATTTCCTGCTCTGAAGTATTTTATTTTTTTATCCTTAGACCCAGTTAGTTAGTTCGAATATTTTCCCTTAAGAACTATGGCTCACCTCCAACAGATTGGAGAATGGAGGTAGGCATATAGAAAGGGGGATTGGAAATTATAGTTGAATCTTTATCAAGCATCTACTATGTGCCAAAAAACTGGGCTGGGGGTTTGGGACTTATTGGAGATGAAACAGAAAATGTTCCGGCTCTCACAAACAGTCTAGTTAGAGAAATAAACAATAAATAATTATACAAATAAATATAAAACATATCAGATATATTTATAAGTGCTATAGAGAAAAAAAGGCGGGGCAGGGTAAGTTGAAGTTAAGTGTTTATTTTTCACGCAGGGTGATGTAGGAAGCATGCCTACCAGATACCAGATATAAGAGCTGTCGCAGGAAACTGAGAAAATTCCAACCCGTAACTTTAGTAATTATTTATCCCCCAGATGCCAGGATTAGCATAAAGAACTCCAGATAGTGAGGGTGTAGAATTCATGAGAGCCTTTCTGCCTAGAGGTCTACTGCATTCACATATTTATAGATCTAGTTTAAGCAGGTCTGGGAGAGAAGAGAGAACATTCGTTGGTTTTCCTGGTTGGTCAGCTTTACAGATTCCAAACTACATCTCACCTATAGATGTGCTGTGGAGAACAAGGTTTAGGAAAGAGTTTTGCACATTTCACATTTCAGGTCTGAAATGAAATTTTCCAACACACGATAACCATGATCAGAAAACAGGAATACTGTTTGATTTAGTTGTAGTTCTTATTATAGCAACACTTCCTTCTTTCACTTTCAGGATGGCAAAAAATAGGACTTAAGTCAGCCAATATTTATTAAAAGATCTAGCACAAATAGCTCAATTAAAAGGTAAATTCTATGAATTTCTAGTAACTTCTTGGTTATTTTTTGACATACAGAGGCAGAAGGATTTGCTCCAAGGGAGAGTCCTTGCCTTTTTAAAATTACAAATGCTTACATCCTGAACTCCTCATGCATCCTAGCCAAATAACTAGGATGCTCTAAAGTTTGGAGAGTGCTCTAAACACATAACAACAACAAAAAGGCCCTCACCCCAAAAGGGAAAGAAACAAACCAAAAACCCAAAAGACTGAAAAAAGTCTCAAACTCTTCCTCCTGTACCTCTCTGTACAGGAGGTGCCCATACTTGGGTACTCATTTACATATTTTTTAATAGCATTCTACTTTCAGATTTTCCTGTACTCAGACAGTGAAATACGCTATTTGTTTTTGTATATTATTATTATTGTCTAATCTCTTCATGTCCTGCATTCTCATGAGGCCACTTTCTAGACTCTTAGTTTCCTCTTTTGAACCACAGATGCATCAAGCTGACTGCTGCACTAAAAAGCATAGGATTTAGGAAACAGTGACTGCACATTCCCAATCCACTGATGGTTGAAAATTGTTTTCGAATCATCAGATTTTTTTTTAAAAGCCCACGGTATGTTTAATTTTGTCAATATATCTCCTCTGCATTGCTTTTAAAGCTTTGAAAATACCAAAATCATGACATGAAATGAGAAAAATTCCATTTTCACAAAACAAAAAACTCAAACATTCTTCTACTCAGAAAGAAAAAGGAATGTAATGGAGAAAATAAATGCAAAAATAGAATTGGCTGGAAACCAGCAACCACAAGAAAAGAAATATTGCAGGAAATGGAACTAATAAGCTACTATAGTGAAAATTTTTTTCCCAGACTTTTTTTGGGTTGGAAAAAAAAAGAAATTATAAATTAATGTAGAAACTAAAAGTTTGAACAAAACTAAATACTACATAGTATTAAAGTATACAGAATTCCATGTGAATATTTGATTGTTGAAAAAGATGATAATCTTGATTGAGTGGAATTTCCAAAAGCTAATTTTGAGATTCTTCTGGTATCCTGGTTAAACTTTAGTGGGAAGAATTGAAGCTTTTGAGGAGTAAGGTCTATATAAGTATGCCATGATACTTCTTCCAGAGGCCTAATCATCTTTGTCCCTCACCCAGTTGCTCCAAGAGTCAGCCCATTCAGGAAAGAATTTGTTTGAGTGAACCCTCCTCAGCTCAGCAAGTCATTGCCTACAGGTTAACTTTCCCTGAGATTTCATAATATTAAAAGTTGCTCCTTTGGGTTATTCTCTCATCATAACTTACTCATATCATTTGGTTGTTTTAGTATAAAATATACCAATTGTTTTATAACTATTTTATGCCTAAGACATGCCATTTCTAAATAAGGTTATGGAAAACCGATCCCTGTGTTTTTAAAAATAGATTTAGAAACAATTGCCATTTATTTGTTAGGAGTTTTTAGAAAACCAGTGTCATCCAACTTGCCAAAAATTCTGAGATTCTAAGTTAAAAACAAAAAAAATCAGTCGCTAATTTATTTAACAAAGTCATTCACAAAAAGCTTAACAGCCTCTGGGTGAATCTGCAAGGGTGGCAGATTCAAGCCTATAAGGAATGGAAAATAATTTTTATGTAATTTCCAATATATTTGAATTTAATGTGTGGTATAAAAAAGAAATGGCACCCAGATACATAGACTTTGTCCTGATATCCAGAGCTGATACCACCAAAATATTTAAAATATATATATATATATATATACATATATATATATATATATTCATTAGAACCCATATGGCTTGTCTCCACTTAATTTCTTAATTAATAAGAAAACCCAGGTCTCAAGAATTGAAATTCCTTATTCAAGGTCACAAAGCTGCTTAGTAGAAAAGGCAAGAATTGAACCCAGGTTTCAGGATCCCAAGGGACATTGTTGGTCATTAATTAGCACGGAGTTAAAAGATCTCCAGTCAGTAACAGAACACAACAGATAATGAATTGGGGGGAAAAATTGATATGGAACTGTTTCACACCCTTGTTTTAACCCACAAAAGCTTATTCACGTATAAATCAGTGAGGATCCTAAGCCATTTTATAACCGTTTCACAATATTAAGGCAAAAGACATAATGACAGACAATGATAGCTGATGAAAGGTTTCTAAATCAAAGTATTTCGTGGAATTTTTCTTGTGACCACTCTCCTTGTATTGCACAAATATAAGAATGAAAGTTGATGAATGTGTACTTTATGCAAGACGCTCTGCCAAGAGCGTTACGTATATCACCCAATTATTACCCCATTTATTTCCTTTGATTACTATTACATCAGTTTTTATCTCATTTTTTAAGGCTACCATCACAGCAATTGTCATACAGCTAGTACATGCTGGAACCAGCATCTGAACCCATTGTATATGATTCCACAGTCTGTACTAGTATCCAACGAATTAAATTGCTTTCAAGATAACTCTTGAAAGTTATCTCCCCTGACTCTGTCTACTTCCTTGTCATTTTCTAGTAATATATATATTTCTTTTAAAAAATTAGACAAAAAAGCTGCTTCTGCTTATAGGAAATATCATATTCCTAAAATTAGATAGAAATAAGCATGAAAATTGATTCTAAGTGGAATAAATAAACAAGACTTTCAAAATGAAAATCTTTAGGTCTCCAGCGTCTAAAATGCCTTCTCAAGGTTTCCACGCCAACCTTTCTAGAACACTAAACTAAGCTGTGAAACAACATTTACACCACATTATGTAGGCATTTGATACATTAAACCGTTCAACTGTATTCTTCTAATAAACCCAACTACACGTTGAATATTTAGCAAATGGGAGAATAACACTGGCACAAGTCATCAACGAGGCAATTGTAGCTTTTGTTTTTCCAAATGACAGAAGCCTTAAAAAAACAGATTTGAAGGGGACTTTTCGTTTCCGTTAACTTTCTTTTTATATGTATCTATAGTTAGTCATAGCTTTTCAAAATAGAGTTTTATAAAGTTATGCTTAAAATATAAACAGCACGAAGAGCTAAACACTGACTCTGTAGAAGACAAATCTGGAAATCTAGGGCATTTCCATCCTTGATACAGACCACCTGGCAAAAAAAAAAAAAAAAAAAAAAAAGTAAACGAATAAAAAGCCAAATGGAGCTGAACAGGTCTGTTTCTTATGATTCTTTTCATGCTATCGGAAAATGATTCTTTTTATTTACCAAGTTCCTTAAGGGCAAATACATTTGATGGACTGCTGAGTATAATCGGGGCGTCCAGAGGGGAAGAACAAGAGACTCCTACATATCAGGAGAGGAAGAAAGGGAGACATAGGATGTAGGTCCAGCCTCCAAACTGCAGAAAACCCAGGCAGATGGCCCCCTAGAGTAGTTAGAAAGGAGATGCTCAGGGTAGCAACAAAGAGGGGCACACAAGGCACTGAGAATAATCCCAAGAGCAACCCAACAATAGCAATAGACTTGACAGTGAGAGTAATCAGCTCTTACTGAGTACAAAAATTCTATCAGGCTGGAGGCAAGGTTCCAGAAAGACAGTAATGATAAGGCATATGCCGTCTCTCCCATCAAGAAACTTAGAATCTGATTAATAAAAAAAAAACAAATGCTGATTTAGGAATGCAACTAAAGTGAAATGTTATGATAGATCAGATCTGGGGTGTTATGGGAGTGCATAGCTGAGACATTTGGCCCAGTGGAAGGAAGGCTCCTCTGAGGAATTGATGTCTAAGCATGCATTCTAACAGAAAAAATAAAACATTGAGAATAAAGAGAGAGAAGGTGGCAAGAGATGAGGCAAAATAACTATTTGCTGATATTAACTTTAAGGAGAATACAAATACCAATATTTGATTTGTGCCTCACCAAGCTTTGCATAAGCATGCAATATGTCACATTTAATGACTGATTCAAGTAACCATAGGCAAATAGGAAAAGATAATTGTAAATTCATTAGATTCATGACCACTCTTATTTCATCACCTATTATTGTGGGTGCACTGAGCTGATGTCTCTTTAGTATATTGGTCTGTTTCCTCTCCATAAATTGTAATATGTTTGAATGAAACACTTTTATTTCTGAAGGGGTATCATCAACTAAAACTTTCCCTGAAAGAGGAAGATTTAAGATTTGACCAAAGTTAAATGAACAAAAATAAACTTCCAAGTAACAGTTTTTAAAAAGTCCCTAATTAATGACTCTACTAATAATAATTTCCTGGATTAAGAGCTCAGGCCACTCCTCACCCATTGAGAAAGACCTACAACTGTAAGCCTCTTACACATATATAATGTTGAAATTTACAGGATATATTCATTTGAACCCTTATTCAGTGACTCCAAATCATAAAATACTGATGATATTCATAGCACTTTCAAAATTATTTTGAAAAGCATTTGTCACAAACATTTCTTGAAACATCACATAAGAGGGGGCACCATTTTTCTCAATCTGAGACAGAAGATTCATCAACCTACTTCAATGACATAATTTAGTGTCACTCATTCTGCTCACTTCTTCCAAATTATTTTCCTTCCTCTGCCTTTAAAGTTCAAAATGCTGTTTTGTAGCAAATGCTATTATTTTTGCTCTGGCCATGTTTATAGTGCTCCTGGATTCAGAAGTGCCTGGTCTTGTCTTTCTGCTCTGATTAGCTCTTGGTATCTGTGTTATTATTCTCTTTTCTTGATAGCTTCTCTCATGGCACAGATGAAATCCAATTGGTGAAATAAATGGAGCCCCATCATTTCTACCAATGTTCCTGGTGGAAATGATGCTGAAATGAGCTGTCTGGTTGCACATCTAGCATGAGAGTAGCTTACCACAGGTTTTGTTACTTCTCTAAAAGTGAGCCCAAAAAAATATGCTCATTTGAATTATATTTATGAAGACAACATTTTCTGAAACAAAACTTTAAACATAGGGTCGGCTAAAAGATTTTTGTGAGTGATATATCATTTTACTTATATGAAGTCTTATAAAGATGAACTGAACTATCTTATCAAATATTTGATCTACCATTTTATTGAAAAGAATGAAATCATGGGGGCCCTGGTGCTCATGAAAACAGTAACTAGTGAATTTAGCATGTGAAGCTTCTTTAAAATATGTTATAGAACGGAATATGTGAAGCTTAAATTCTTGATCTCAAAATCACGATTTCCTGGCTTATCACTTTGGATGGGTCATGAATGTGTTTCTAATGTTATCTTTGAAAGGCACAGAGTCCTAGCTCACAGAGTTCTAATATGGCAACATCTTTTTACTACTCATTCTCTGAGAAGCTAAAAATACATCCACGCTTACAGATGAAGCAGGTTTTTGTTCTGTTTTGTTTTTAAGAGATTAACATGTTTACAAGAAGCAAGGTAAAGCATGAAGACAGACAGATGAAGGTGGGAAGAAAAGGTTATGATCCAATCAGACATTCGTTATTCCTGAACAATAAGTTGTGTTCTCTCCTAGTAATGAAAAAGGGGGAGAGGGAACTTGACAGTTGCTGCCATCAAATGGTTTTTAAAAGCCATCAGTTGATGTATTTTAAATTGTTAAATAAGGACAATTGTTTGGCAAACTCCACATTATATTTAGGTGTATCAAATGAATGTGTTATGAAGTACGCATATGTGCTTTAAAGGCTGTTCGACTTACCACCTGAGTAAGAGAAAGCAACTATGCCTGTCATGTTTCCTTCTAGCACACTTCTTGGCACATTGTAGTGCTCACAAAAGCATTTGCTAAATGAATAAATAATTTATGTGGGGTCATTGTACACAGACTAGAAATTAACTCAGCCTGCCTTAATACTATTAGGTTGGTGCAACAGTAATTGCAGTTTAAAAAGTTAAAAATAATTTCAAAAACCGCAATTACTTTTGCACCAACCTAATAAAATGGAAAATCATAAGAAGCTCTAAACCTGACTTTGGAGGCAAGTTACCATGTTTCCCCGAAAATAAGACCTAGCCGGACCATCAGCTCTAATGCATCTTTCGGAGCAAAAGTTAATATAAGAACCGGGATTGTATTGTATTATGTTATGATGTTATGCTATGTTATGTTATGTTATGTTATGTTATGTTATGTTATATTACTTATATTACATTATACTATATTATACTCGATCTTATATTATAGTAAAATAAGACCGGGTCTTATATTAATTTTTGCTCCAAAAGACGCATCAGAGTTGACTGTCTGGCTAGGTCTTATTTTCGGGGAAACACAGCATAACGAAGGATTTTCGAAAGAAGATGCTACACATTATGTTTAATCTATCTGTCATTAACCAACATTATTTCAATCAGACAGTATTGACAAGATACATAGCCAAACATGCAATGCGACATGAACAGAGTTTTCCTCAAAGGTTATTGTGTGATATGGGCCAGGTTAAAAATAAGTCCATAATACACAATGAAATTTAAAGCTATCAGTCCTCTATAATCTGAAAAGTGTAAGTAATAAGTAGCAAGGTAAGCAACACTGCTAAAAACTATCCAATGAAACTATAAGTTCTTGAAAAATAAATATCCTTAAGGAAAATAAGCAAAATAATGAAAAGGAAAATAATTTGCTTTGTTAAAGAATAACTCTCAGAAGGCCTTAGGTTGTTTAAAGAATTTTCCCTTAAGTACTCACCCTTATAATTAAAAGTTAGGCCTTTACCTCAAAATTAATAAAATAAAACAAAACAAAATAGTATGAAATAATATTTCCACTGGAAAGATTGAGGCCTTGTGACATTCTTTTCTCTTTGCACAGAGAATTAAAATTTGCGTAGGTGAAAGCTGCTGCCTCATTATTAGTCATTAATAGAGTTTTTTCCATGTCCTTCTTTAGAATGCTAATTTTATACACACACACAAAAATATGAATTTTTAACTGTTCCTACTAAATTTAAAGAGAAATTTTAAGGAAAAAACTAACCTGTATAGGAAAAAGAAGGCTCCTATTAGGTTTTAGCTCTCTCTCTCTCTCTCTCTCTCTCTCTCTCTCTCTCTATATATATATATATATATATATATATATATATATATATATATATATATAAAGAAATTTTCCTCTACCCTTGTAGGTTCTGTTAGCTGGTCTAATAATCAATTGCCATGAGATAGAATAACAAAATAAAATAACCAAATTTAATTACATACCTACGTATGAAAAACCCCACATATATGAGAGCGGCAGAGACCCCACATATAGGAAAGGTCAGAGACAGAAAGGGAAAATGAGGTATAGATGGCATTCTGAGCTAAAGATAAGGCATTTGGAGCTTCATAAAAAGTTATTTCTGGTTATAGATCTTATTATGGGCAACACTCCTAATTTAAAGTCTTTACAGTAGAGGTAAAAGGAAGGAGTGATGATTTTACTAAATCTTTCCATTTTTAAAGCCTATTTTTTGTCTGTTTGTTTGTTTTAGAAAATACTAGCAGTACATTGGGCCGAAATCATCCATTGACTAGTTTTCTGAAGAAACAATGACTTTATTCTTTGTAAGGGCAAATATAAATTAGAAATAGGAGGCTTAATTCTCTCTGTTGAAAATAAGAGTAGAGACATTGACCCTCTCGTTTTTATTTTAGAATTTCTTTCACTGTCCTTTACAAATGTATATAAATCTTTATTATGGCGAGATTAAGCCTCTGGTCACTCTCATACTCCCGAATGTTTCCTCAAGGAAGTGGGAACCATCATTTTGAAATGCAGATATGGAGAGAGGTAGCTTCTCTACCTTCCAGTCCCCATGGCAGACTAAGTCAAATTCTCTGGGTGCCTGGCTCCAAGTTGTAATAAAGATATGAGAAGTTTGTCTCTCCTCTGGAGAAAGCCAATTAGCTTACACAGATGGTCACCCCAGTTGCCAGGTAAATTTAGTCATCTTATTGGAAGACTAGTTACTGTTTCTCTTGAAAGCATGTGTGTAATGGGCTGTATCTGCTTGGCTATATAATAAAAGGGTGACATTTGTTTTGGTCTTTGCAGCCTCTTAGTGGATTGTCTATGATGAGCATTGCATTCGAGTTAATGCTTATTCAATAGCATAAGTGTTTTCTTTCTCTATTACTTTTGTGGAGAGGATTTCTGGGTTGGGAGGAGTTTTGTTTTTAATTAGATTTCCCCAACAATTTTAATTACAATTAACCTATCTCCCTATCATGGAACCGTTTTAGATAATTGAACAAATCATTTAAATGGCGAAATTCCAAGTTTCCATGTGAAATTTAATAAAGAGATAGATTACTTAATTTTACTACTTCATTCATCTTTAGTTATAAACAAGGTTGGTAATATTAATACCAAAATAAAATAAATTCAGATAGCATGAAGGCCAGTTGGGACAGTTAGATCCAAGTGTCGAGAAATTAGTGTGTGTGTGTGTGTGGGGGGGTGTTTTCTCTTCACAAAACCTGACACAAAAACATAATATTAATGGATGAAGAACTTTGGTATATTCTAAACACAAAGTTAAAACAACTTTTGCTGCTACAATTCATTCTCTTTCTGCAACTGAGCACCTCAGTAATAACCAATAAGAAAGTTTACTAAAACTGCCCATGTGTAGGAAAATCAGAAAATTAATAAATATTTATTCAGTCCCTACAATGTAAAAGGAATACAACAATTCCAGGTATGCTGGAAGGGGTAGAATAATATTTACTAGGGGGAAATAAAAATTATGTCACTACTCTGTACCATAAGATATTATAAGGTAACTTAAGTCATTATTAAGATGTAACATAATTTTTTTTCATGTTGTACAGTACTTGTATGACACAGAAGAAAAGGTGACTGCATGCCACTGAGACACCTATTTAATAGCCTGGCCTGAATATGTGTGTACAATTTCTCTGTGGTCATTAATTTCATCTAACCTACATGACTGTTTGAACATGTTTCAAACGTACTACTAATAGTAAAAGATTTACATCTTAAGTTCCAAATAATTAAAACAGGTAGAAAACCCCAACGGGCAAACTAAATGCAAAGGTCTTCTCCCTACATTACTGCCAGATGGTGTGTATTAGATCTCTGAGTCACTAAGAGATAATGGAAAGTAAAAGTGAAATTTGAATATGTTTGCATCTATAAAGTTGCCTATCAAGTTAAACATCCTTCTCATTAACCCATTTCCCCCTCCCCCCCATATTTTCAAACGTACCTAAAAGTTTTAAACAGAGGGAAAAACAACAACAACAAAACCCTTGAAAATGAAAGCAAACATCACAAATAGAGAAAGGAATTCTTGTAATTTTACTTTCCTTCATGGTTTCAAAAAGGAGGCCATGGTTCCTCCATGGACACATACATCTAAGCAAGTTTTCTAACCGTGTTGTTCAATGTATTCTCTTTCATGGGACTGGTATTTGCCTATGGTTAGCAAAAGAGCCCTTAAAGATACCAGGATAGGGTTTTTGTTTTTTTTTTAATGGGCTAGTTCAGTCTTACACCTTAGCCTTATACCTTGAAAGCTACTTCTGGTAAGGCAGTAATACATGACAATAGATTTAAAGACAAAACTGAAAAGTATTTCAACTCTATAGGTGAAAGATTGTCAGGCAAAAGATAACAAGTTCATTCTTATTTATCTTATTAGTATCTTATAAAGGAAGCTATCACTGAATAGTGTACACTTGCATATTACAAGCAAGTAATTACATTTGGGTAAATGTGTGTTTTCTATTTATTTTTATCCCCCAAAAGACTTTTCCATATTTTTAAGAATTATTGCATTTCATGGAGGAATAGTCTGTTTTAAAAATTATATCTGGTTTAGTGACTACGTTTCTCTATTCATAAAATGAGGATGATAGTATTTAAGTTTTAAGTATCCATTGATATTTTAAAAATTATTAGTTTGGTGCAATTGCAGTTTTTGCAATTATTTTTAGTCTTTTAAACTGTAATTACTTTTGCACCAATCTAATAGTCACTGTACTTGCTCTATGTTTGAACTATAAACTTTATTTGACAGACATACAACTTTTACCATACGATAGAAAGGAGAGAGGCGGCGGGGAGAGAGAGACATGGGTAGATATATAAACATAAACATAGATGCATGTGTTAATGTTTAAGTGGTTTTGTTTTGTTTGTTTTTTCCTATTCAACCCTTCACTAGTTAGACTTAAAATAGTAGAAAGAAAAGTAAACAAAGCAAAGGCTCTAAAGTAACATAAGCCAATGATCACAAGACGTTGAATAATATGGAATGAAATCAAATTAACTTTGGTTTGTTATAACAAATGGTTTTTCAACTAACATTTTTAATATTGCTAAATAACTGACAGGAATTGGTTCAGAAAAGGCAGATAATTTTACCTTCTTTAACAGGAATGGCCCCTCAAGTATGCCCCAAATCACTGCCCTTGTTTTATTCATTGGCAAGACTACCCAACACCAGCATGCACATCTATGTCTCCATCTAACATACAAGTATATGTGATTATATGTTATATTCTTTTCTCTGCTAAGCTACTGATTCTATTCTTGGACGAAACTTAGTAAGTGTCCTGTAGATTTATAGAAGCTGAGGAACGAGAAAGCATATCCCCTCCTTTTAATAATATGAAGTTCTTATTTTGCAATAAGTAGGCCATAAAAGAAAGAAAGGACTTCTAAATGAATGGACTCCTTACATAAGAAGAAAATGCACTTCTTAAGGTTTTATATCCTCTAAACTTTCCTAATAAGATACAGGCCCCAATGAAAGTCATGGTATTCTTTAATGATATAAATAAATGGTCTGCAAAAAAGATCAGTTGTGCTGTTCTTTGGAATGACACTCTTTCAGAGGAATTCAGGAAAAGAATAAAAATTAGCTAGCCAGTGAATTAAATCCACAGGATTGATTTCTTAAGCATGGGGTTTATGTGAAAACATATCCGAGGGGTTGTCTTTTTGCAGCCATTTGATACTACAAATATTTAGCTAAGAAGAAAAGAATCAGCTGGAATATTTTTTTCTCACATGGGAAAATTAGATCCATTACTTGTTATTTAAGATATTTCTGGTGTGTTGTGTTTTCCTATTTGTCCTCTGTGGCATGGCATCAACAAGCCTACTTCCTCAGAATGTCAAGACTCTGTCAAAATAAAAAGCAATTCTGAAAACACATATTCTCAAGGTATTTCATTAGGTCATATGAGGAGACTGAGAAACCATGGCAAGTTTGCCTCTCACCCCCACTTGTACCTCCTCCCCACCTCTCCCATTCCAAACCATGGCATGTGCATATTTCTTTACTGTAACGTTTGTTAATAGGAAAAGAATCATAAAAAGGAAAAAATAAGGATTTATGATGGTTCAGATTTCAGAAAGCTGTACAAGGGAAAGCAAATTCTCCTAGGACTGACTGGTCTTTCCAGTTTGAAATGTGATTCTAGAAGCTTTGTATGGCTCCTTAAAGTGGTAAACAAATAATTAGGCATTCTACAAATCTTTCCAGAATCTCAAAGTCACATGCCAGTGCCATAATTAGAATTCTGGATATGTTTTTATCCTTAATGATATTACTATTATATCATACTAAATGTAGCAATAAAGTCGACGAATAAAACAATCACTTTTATCACACCTGTACTTTTTTTAATTCCCCAAATTAAAACTAATGATTATTACTGCTTCAAATATCTTTTGGATGATTTTTTTTGTAAAGCTCTTGCTTTGATACTCAACTTTTTCCATCACCAAGGAAAAGAATACAGTGATTAATAATTGTTATTACATACACACACACACATTAAATATATATATTTAGCATATACTTAATTTACAGATATGTAAAAGGATTGTTCATTGTTTGTAATCTTTATAATTCACACAATAAGCATTTCCTGCCCAGTTCAAGGCCCTATCAGGGCAGGAGGCCCAGGGCAAAGAGCTATGGGTTGCTAGGGGAAATAAGACACATCCAGAAATAATAATAACATAAAGAAGCATGAACAAATGCTACGAGAGCTATGTGAAGCAACATCAAGCAAGTTGAAAGGGAAATGGCGTTTCTGCCTGAGGTGACACTGAAGGGTGACTATGTAGCTGGCCAAAGACTTGCTTGTCTTGATTCTGGAAAGCTGAAAGCACTGACGCTTACTAGAAAGACCTAAGAGTACATTATTGTGTGTGTGTGTGTGTGTGTGTGTGTGTGTGTGTGTGTGTGTGCAAGGACATTTCTGATGCCCCATTTAATGTATCCTTACCTAAATCTCGCTTTTATCTAGCAACATAGTTATTTTGCTTAGCTAATATTGTTATAGAAAAACAAGTTTCCTATGAGGGAATCCCTTTTGTCCTGAAGCAAAAGAACTTAGCTCTAGCTGAGAAAAGAGTAGTAATTTTCTTTATATATTATATTTTGTGTTGAGAATCTGGCTATTTCAGATGGATTAGTATATTGTTACAAAGCCTTGCTACATCTAGCTGCTATTTTCAAAATGTTGTTGCAGAAACTAATTACCAAATTTAATTATCTTTTCGTTCTCAGTTGGAAAAAAAACACAATAGCAATTGTGCTAACCCCCCATATCCAAGTGGGAAGACCTGGCAATATGAGAGGTTTAATCATGTTCCATTTCTATGTACACTTTATACATTTTAATTGATATAATTATTTTGGAATATGTAAGTCATACTAACTTTGCAAAATTAGACCAAACACACTTAAATTATGTCCACACTCCCACAAAAGAAACTCTCTATATGGAAGATGGGTAGAGGAACAGATTAAGAAAAGTTGTTTTTCTGTGTGTGTGTTACTCTTATAGTTATTTTTTAACAAAACATTTTATTTTTTTAACAGGTTTCTTTTCAGGTTTTTTTCTTTCTTAAAAGTGGCCAAAAAGAGATGAGACTTTAAGTTGCCCGTGTTGACCATACCCAAAGGGGAAGAAGACAAAATACGATTCACTTTTAATTAAAATTAAAAATTAACAATCCAAACTTAAACCTATACGTTGAAAATATTTTTGATTCAAAGATATACTTTGCTAAAGATTTCATTCCACTTGAGATCGATGGGTAGGGGCTGGCCGGAAAAGAAGAGTAACAAAAAGTTCTAAGACTCTTGCAAGAAAGTCTGTGTTTAAATGTGTGCAAGGTTACGTATACTGAGGAGTGAATATAAAAGGAAGCCAAAGAGAAAAAAAAAGGAAGCCAAGCTGTGTCTTCAATAAATTCAACCTCAAACTCTGAACATGTAATACAATAATACAGATTACAAATAGATACTTTAACTATCACCCTATAGACTTTTTACTTTGTTTCCTTATTAAGTTTCTAATAATCAGTAGGCATGATTCCAACATGTTATATTTGCTATAACCCATACATATTTTGAGAATAAAAAAACACAGTTTGTATATGAAAAAGAGAAATAATATTAGTTGTGTGTGTGTGTGTGAGAGAGAGAAAGAGAGAGAGAGAGAGAGAGAGAGAGAGAGAGACAGAGAGAGAGAGAGAGAGAGAGAGAGAGAGAGAGAGAGAGAGAGAGAGAGAGAGAGAACGCGAGAGAGGAAGAGAGAGGGAGAGAGAGATTGGGGGTAAGAGAGCGAGGTCAGAATTGAGGCCAGAAAAAGTATATATTTAGTGTGTGTGTACATATTTACTGCTGTGTGTTAGACACTGCAATTTGAAGGGTAAATACGGGCTTTTAAAGGCTAACTTCATGTTTAATGTACACAGAAATGAAAACCCAATGTTTTTCTCTGTTAATTATTCATCAAAAGCCTATACAAAAAGTTAGCAACACCTGGTATTTTGCTCTTTTATGAACAACAAAAGCCCTCATTTTATTCAGGGTTTAGGTGTTTATTTTGTTTTAAGATCTCAATACATGTTCTAGAGAAGAAAATAGAAAGGATAAATGAAATTCCATGCCTACTGAAGCGAGTGCCATAAAAGAGTTTATTACACTAAACTCAGTTAAGCTGGTTTTGAGTCTCCCATACATCAACTAACAAGAAAACAGAACAAAAGGAATGACTCTCCTAATTAATTGAAATTTGCAACTGATAAGCAATTTTTTAACTCTACCATCCTTAGGTAATGTGGCTTCCAAATTGTGGGCTTCAAAAGTGTCTTCCTTCCAATTCTGAAAGCTGACCATTCTGTAACATGTGAGCTAACCTTAGCAAGCACTCATTCTTTTGATAGGTGTATTTATTAAAAGAACAAATTAGAATTGGATCTTTTTATTTAATCAAAATTCAGCTAGTAAGACAGGTAGAGTAAATGAAACACTAGATAATCAAATAAATTGTACTATGAGAACAAACATTGCTTAGGAAAGCATGTTTGTAAATGCTCCAAGTCTGAAATGTCCAGTTCTCACTAAGTTCAGCTTTCTACCACTCTGCAAGTGTACTCTGACCCAGCTATCCAAAGGACCAAGATGCCTCTATTTTATTTCACAGTTTATTCATAATCAATATAAACAAACCACCAACCTTAGTTCCAGCCAGCAGTCAGAATATACCTTGGATCAAATCAATCAAGTCTGAAAGATAAACAGAAAAACATCCTGTAAATTAAATCAACTGAATGATTTAGCCTTTTCTTTTCCTCAGGAGGAAGATGAAGTTAAGTTACTTGGTTCCTTTCACAATAAAATTACTGGCTGACAAACACAGATTTACAATAAGGGGGTTTATATAGTTATAAAACTTAAAATTACTTTTTAGATTTCAGTTAAAAATGTATTAGATGTCCAAATTAGGTCTCATTTTTATTTTTAGCAGTTTCTATTTATTTCAAGTAGAATAATTCTTATGCTTTTATTTTAAAATATTAACAAAAAAATTTAAACAAATTATGTACTCAATGTACTACACTTTTTCTTGAAAGATGTTTAATTAAAAGTAATAAAATCGATGCATTTGGCTCCTTAATCTGATTTAACATCCACAGTCTGCAGATTTTTAGTCCAGGATCAATAATTTATTTAAAGGCAAAAAAAGTCAAGTAAGACAATTCCAATAGCAACCTATCAATGTTCCCATTGCTTTCTTCTACCTAAGTCTTACCCCTAAATTATGCTGAGAAGCACATTATCAAATGAAAGTAACAGAAAAGGTAAACCCAGGACAAAAGGAAACCCAAAACTTCTGTGCCAAAAGTCAGCCTATCTTTTGGACAGTTAGTAAAGAAAATAACTTTAAAATAACATAGAGTGAGCTTCATGACTGCTACAGAGCACATCTATGGCTAAATTGTCAATTAAGAAAACAAGTTAGGTTCTAGAAGTGTGTTTGTCAGTTAACTGGTTGGAAGGCAGAATATGTTCCACATGACATTGCTAAAAATGGTTCATTATTAGACTCCTAGGTTAAGTCCAAAAGCTAAATTAACCTATAATGTAAGTATTTAATAAAAAGAATAGTATAAAATAATATTCATATATTCCAATGAGATGATATGTTAATAAGCTTGACTACAGTAATCATTTCACTATGTATATGTTTAACCAACCATCATATTATACACCTGAATTGTGTACTTATTTAAAATAATATAAAGGGAGTACTAGTAAACAAAAAATGATTAAAAATGAAATTCTTGATTTTTAATCTTAAGGGCAGGTGCTTAAGAAAAGTGAACTCTATCATACAAGAATGAAGTGTTAGGTGGATAAAATTTTGGATTTGGGGGTATTTTGAGGGACTTTCAAGATTAACGGCTTTAGTATGTCTACTTCCACTTCAAACATCTGACTTTATTTAACTTTGATACAAACATAATTATTTTGCTATAAACTCAACAGGTATCAATTTTGCTATAAACTCAACAGTTCCCAAATTGTGTGCTATGGTACCTCAGGATCCCACAGTCAATTCAGAGAATGGTGAAATATTTTCAATATATGAAAAAACATAGCAACATCCATCATGCACCACACAAATTATTGGCTTGAAGCAGTTCACACTTTCAATTTTAGATTATGATACAGTCCTTTCAATGATGCCATACTTTGCAAAGTTGGGTTTTTGATGGCATTTGTGATATAAAAATACTGCATGAAAAGCAATATGAAATAAGAAATGATGATGACAATATCCAATCTGATTCCCGGGTTTGAGGGCTGGGCAGTACCGAACAGGCCACAAAACCCATTACTAAGTAATTGCGTGTGTCTAAGCCTAAAGCAAAAATATTTTTTCTTTCAATTTGCATGTATTATTTTTTTCAAAAAGCCACTAAGTTGTTAAGACATAAATACTTATTATGCTAATTAAACGGGACTGTGAGGTACTTCTTTGGCCTAGGTGAGCCATGAAAAAATTACTGAGACACTTAGAATACCATAAACAGAGAAATTTTGGGACACTCTCTATTAAGCATATTTTTTTGTTGTTGTCCCATTCCCCACCCCCCCACACACACAAATTTAAAGAAAAGGAAAAGCAGTTGAGATTTAAACAACAACAACAAAAGGCTAGTAAAGGAGAGAGAAGGAAAAAGTGAGGAAGAAAAACATTTTTCTAAAATAAGAGGAAAAGTTTCTGTATGATTATGTGTGCATGTGCAAAGGCACTACTAGTGTGTAAGAGGTACACAGGAGGTAAAGAGTACACATGAATGCTAGGCGATGAAAGACAAAGGACAAGTAATGGGCACACTGCATAAGACTATATGTACTATGGGGGTTGAAAAAAAATAATTTTCCTTCTACCCTTGTAAATTCTCTCAATGTAATTAAAATAATCAAATTCACATGAGACAGATTAACAAGAGAAAATGACCAAATTTATTACATATGCACACACAGTCTAAGAATCTGAAGCCCAATGATACATTGGGTAATTGAGGCTTATATGTCATTTTGGACTAAGGAGAGGTAGGCAGGTGTCTGGGATTTCAAAGGGAATGTAGGCAATTCACAGGTAGTTGAGAAAAAGTAAACAAACTCTTGCTGGGCCACCCAGAACAATGGGACTCAGAGGGGAGGGTAACAAACAGACTGCTTGATTTCACTATCTGCCATATCTAGTTTGCACTTGCTAAGCTAATAGCTGCCTTCCTTTAAGCAGGGTTTTCTATCAGAATTCCTTTAGGCAGGTAAGAAGGAAGGTTCAAGTTCCTTTCTGAGTCTTTTGTTTCTTAAAAATGACCATCTTAAAATGATCGATATTCCAAAAAGCATATTTTGGGGTGGCAAACTCTGCTTCTACTCAGCCCATGTTAACCACGTTGATTATTTGTCATCATTCCCTAAGAAAAGGCAGTTCCCTAGTTGCTTAGAGCCATAGAAAGACTATGTACACAGAACTGCATATTTGTTTGTGTGCAGTTTTAAGCCTCAGTTTACCACAGCCATTTCTTGCAAAGAGCTTTTTATCATACTTAATCAATATCTTGGTATCTTTAACATTCTTTTAAGTAATTGGATTTTATCTTTGCTACATGCACTTCCAAATATTTGCTTTCGTAGTAAAAACACAATGATACTTCTCAAGTTTTTCAAGTCGGGCTACTTGTTCCCACCACTGTCCCCCAACCTAGTCCCATTTCCAAAAACTTCTAGTTTACTTTTGTTTTCAATACAGCATGAGTCAAATACAAACTTTATTTAAAATATTAATGCCGTTTTAGCTATGCAAACCTTGTATTTGAACGCAAACGCTTAGCAAGATGTTCAGCACAGAGAAGAGTATCAATAAATATTTGTTAAATTAATGAAGGTACATAGTGTTGTATTTTTCTGATCCTTTGTCAAATTTAAAGAAAATTCTCCTTTTCATTGAATTTGTTTTTAAAAATTCCCATCCTTGCCCCACTTGACTTGCATAGAAAACGATTAATGGAAACAAACTTTTGAGGGAGAAGAGGTATTTATGTTTGACCTGGTGGACTCAAGCTGTCTAGGTGGTTTTGTTTGTTTCCTTGATTTTCTTATCTTAAGGTAAGCGCTTCCATTTGCAGCACCAAGAGCAGCTGCTTTGTAAATAACTCTCTAGACCCTGTTTCTTCCCCCCCCTCGCTCCACCCAACCCGGTTATTGTGGAAATAGGTTCAGAGAGTGAAGATGCATGTTACCCTAAGGCTCAGTCTTCAATGTGAACATCTGCCATTTCAAACACACAGGTCAAGACCTTTTGTGTTGTATCTTACTAAACAATGCCAGAAGTGTAACTCAAATGAAATTCTTATCAATAGGGATTCGGTATCTGCTTCCAGGCAGTTTAACTTTTCAGCATAGTAAAAGCACCACCTCTCTATGCTCTAAGTCTCTTTCTCCACACCAAAAAGGGAAAATGTCAGAAAATAAACTTGAGAGTTAATTGCCAAGCCTTCTTTTTTTCTAATGAGAAATGATCTCATGCTTACATAGTATATGTCATATTGTGATAGTCAGATCAAATTATAAGCCTATATGCAGATGAAGTATGCCTGATTATACATCACAAGGAATAAAAATTGAAAATATCAGACATATTTTGTTACTAGATTTTCAAGGTCAATTGTCAATGAAAAGCGACCTTTCACACTTCCTGTGCTTTTCCCTTATTAAAGTTACACTTGAGTCTCAATTCACAGAAACCCTTACTGCTTGAGTAATAGAAAAGTTACTGCTTGAGTTCAATTTACAGACACAAACGTAGGGAACACTGCACTTGGAAGGCAAATTAAAAATGAATTCCATTTTTTAAATAAATGTGTTTTTATTTGCTTATAGTATTTATATTTTTTATAATACAGAGAAATCTTTTTTCTAATAGCATTGTTTAGTATGTCAGGGATCCGAAGTTCTTTGCCATCAAAAAGCTTGCTTTGAATCTAGTGGGAAAGAGGTGAGAGTGAAAACACAAAAGATAAAAGGCCATGACACAAAGCAGAACATGCCCATTGTCACAAAGAAATGCCAGCAAAGAGCTATGGGAGATCAAAAAAGAAAAAGAAAAACCTAAATCCTGTTAGATAAGGATTCACAGAAGGTGCATTTGAGTCGGGCTTTGAAGGAGGCAAAAGATTTTGACAGGTGGAGATGGAATGTGAAGACCAACTCAAGACAATGGACTCAGCAGAAACAAAGTAATGAAACAAGCAAAGAACAGGAAATGTTTGAAAAAACTCCTGCATTCCTACCTGGCTAGAGAGTGACACACAAGAAGAGCATTAATTGGGTAAAAGGCTGGGTTGGGTCTGTATAGGGAGTAATGACCTTGAATGACAAGCTGCGGAGACTATAAAATTAAATATGTTTAATTTTGTATGCTAAAGTGAACCACAGAAAGTTTTATATCCAACAATTAGGGCATTTAATCTGACATCAATATACAGATTGAATCAGTGATGAGATTAAAAGAGAATAGACCTTCCCCTTCAGAAGTCCATGTGAAAGGTAATGAAGAGTCAAGTCAGTAGAGTCAGTGTCAACACAAAGGAGGAAAAGTGCTCCACATACTGCATAGGCGAGTGTCCTAGTTCATCTGGGCTGCCATAACAAAATACCACAAACTGGGTGAGTTAAACAATAAAAATGTAGTTTCTCACATTGTGGAGGCTGGAAGTCTGAGATCAGGGTACCAGCTAAATCTTGTTCTGGTAAGAGCCCTCTCTTCCTGGCCTGTAGATAGTCACCTCGCTGTGTCTTCATATGGTCACTGCCAAATTAGGGCCCCACATTTGTGACCTTATTTAACATTAACTACTTCCTAAAAGCTTTATCTCTAATGACAGCCACACTGAGGTTTAGGGTTTCAATATGTGAATTTTGACAGGGTACAGTTCAGTCCGTAGCAATGTATGTAACCTATGGACCTTAAGAATAAGGTGGATATGAAAGACATGACACGGAAAAAAGACACCAAGAGAATTCTAAGGGTTTGAGACAGTCTCCCAGAAAGATGGTGTCATTCTTAGAAATAGGGAAGGCTGAAGGAAGGTCAGGTCGCTGAGCAAGAGTAGAGGGTGATAGGTTCTTTTTAGACACAGCAAGGTCAAGTTTCCTACAGGATAACCAAGTGAAGGTGTTTTTCAGACAACTAAGCTATTCACGAGGGTATGACTTTATGTGATACACAAAACAGTGATATCTTATTTAAACTTAAAACAAAACAAAAAAGAATGAAAGTTGTGGTGATATAATTAGGCTAAATTATATTAATATGGAATCAGAAGTGTATGTGTATGTTCCAAATTGTAGAATTAGGTTGTCTAGCCAGCACACAATAAATACACAATACAATAAATACACAATAAATACACATTATTGTGTATTTAATCACACTTTGCCTTGATAGATAGTTATAGCACGTATAGAGTACTGGATATGTGTAAGCCCATCTTGTTCTTAATGAGTGCCACATCCTGTCTGGCCAAACTGTGAGTGGCTCTGGGTCAGTGACCCAGCAAATTCGTGTTTGTATCTCAATCACTTAATGTAGTATATGGCTCAAAGTCAGGGATATATAAATGTGAAATGAGTCACCCTCCTCCCCCCCAACCCGGAAACAGTGGCTGAGTCATGAGCACTCCAACTAATTTCACCTCTAGACTTTGTATTATTCATATAAAAAACATCACAGGAAGCTAGGCAATAGGTATGCCTTTAATGGAATGCTCTGTACTCTGACATGTGTGCTGTAGCTGCTATAACCATGGTAGGAAATAGAGGTTAAGGCTAAAGAGGACCAGTTCCATGCTGGGAAATTATACCTAATTCACCCATCAACTGTCACAGCACAGGAAAAGAAATAACTACATGATGCAGGAACTAGAAATAATAATAGGTACACATTTAAAGTTAATAACTTTCAAATCCCTCGGTCATGAAATTGTTTTATGAAAACTATAGTAGAGTGAGTCCTCACCTAATGTCATCAATAGGTTCTTGCAAGTATACCATAGGCTAATTGATATAAACAAGAGTTCCTAGGGCATATTTCTGGTCACAAAAATATCACAAAACTTCTAAATAAAAACAAAACACTTCTAATATTAAACAGTGAAACAAATGTGAGCTATATGTACATTTAAGAAAGATGAATAAAAACAAGTAATAGAATGATTTTTCCAACCCACTCATTCCAGCTCAGGGTCAACGGTGGCTGGAGAGTATCATGGCAACTCAGTGTACAAGGTGGGAACCAACACTGGATAGGATGCTGTTCCATTGAAGGGCATACTCACACACACCCACACTCACTCAGACTGGGGCAATTCAGAAACAGTCTCAAAGATGTGTACATCTTTGAGATATGAGAAGAAACCAAAGTACCCAGTTTGAACAAAACAAGTTTGAACTGAGCTGGTCCACTTATGTGTGGACTTTTTCAATAAACACATACAGTACTGCAAATGTATTTTCCTTATGATTTTCCTAATAGCATTTTCGTTTCTCCCGCTTACTTTATTATAAGAATACAGTATATAAGACATATACAAAATATATATTAATCAACTGTGTATGTTACCAGTAAAGCTTCTAATCAGCAGTAGGATATTAGTAGTTAAATTTGGGAAGATTTAAAAGTTATTCGCAAAAATTTCTGGTCAAGATGGAGGAGTAAACGCTGTGCTTACCTCCTCTCATGAGCATATCAAAATTACAACTACAGAACAACCATCATTGAGAATCACCTGAAGTCTAGTTGAACCAAAGCCATACAACTAAGGACATACAGAAAAAAGAAAGCTGGAGACTGGTAA
The DNA here is from genome assembly GCF_964194185.1 of Rhinolophus hipposideros. NCBI lineage: Eukaryota > Metazoa > Chordata > Mammalia > Chiroptera > Rhinolophidae > Rhinolophus > Rhinolophus hipposideros. The sequence goes on along the minus strand of NC_138052.1, from coordinate 77,416,496 downwards.
GAGTGGCAGAGATGCCTGTGGCAGTTAAAAATTGTTAGGAATATCTCAGCTGCGGAGGTCCATCCTGGAGAAGTGAGGGGTATGAGACCCACACCAGGCTCCTCAGCTCAGGATTTCAGTGCCACGGCGAGAAGTTCCTATAACTTCTGGCTGTGAAAATCAGCAGAGATCATGGCTAAGTCAGTCAAAAGTTAGCTGCAGTCCCATGCAATCCTTCTAAAGGGCCTGTGCATAGACTTACCTGCTGACAGACTCACTCACTTTGAGCTCTAGCACTAAAGCAGCAGCTCGAAAGGTGCCAGGGACATATGGTGAGGTACTGAATTGTCTGGCTTAGGGTGAGGGCTGGAGGGGCAGCTTTCACCCAGAGGGAAGAGCTGGTGGAAGCCATTGTTCCTTTGTTAAGCCCTTCACCATCCCAGCACACAGGCAGGCACCATATCTGAGTCTCCATCAAACTGGCTATCACCTTTTGTCTGCCCTGCCCTAGTGATTCTCTGAAACCACTCCCCACCCAAATTTCAGACACATCCAAGCTGCTTCAAGCGGTTTTTCCTAATCAATGGCCCACCATGCCTCATGCTATGAACTTTCCTAAAATCTCTCAAAGGTTCATAAAACCCAAACAAGCAGCATCTGGCTTCAGCATGTCCTGTACCTCTGACTGAGCAGCCCCATGCCCTGCACAGAGAAAGACAGATGCAAAGTGTTTTCAATTATATGTGGAATCTAAAGAACAAAATAAACAAACAAAACAGAAAGACGCATAGATAAAGAGAACATTTTCATAGTTGCCAGAAGGAAGGAGGTTTGCAGAGCAGGGTGAAAAAGATAAAAGAATTAAGAAGTACATATTGGTGGTTACAAAATAGTCATGGTACAAAATAGTAATGTACAGCATAGGGAATATAGTCAACAATATCATGATAATGTGGTACAGTGTCAGATGATCGCTGGACTTATCATAGTGATTACTTCTTTAGGTATATTAATATTGAATAACTATTGTGCATACCTGAAACAAATATAACATTGTATGTTGGTTATATTTTAATAAAAATATTTTTTTTGTTATATGCAGATTTTTTGACTGTGTGAAGGGTTGGCAACTCTAACCTCTGTGTTGTCAAGGGTCCACTGTGTAAATTTTTCATATTCTGTTTTTAAATTAGGACACTAATGGTTTTTCCTCACTGTGTAATTCCTTAAGGAATTCTGACAAATTCAAATTCAAGCTGAAACAATATGGGTAATCACACTTTGGAAAAACTAAGAAAATGAATGAAAAATTTTTTGAAATGAAAAGAGCAGTCTTCTGTAGTTCTTTCTCTAAATATTTAGATTGGGAGAAAATTTTTGGAAGATGGTAGTATTCATTTCTTAAGAAACTTTTCACTGACACTACCTCAAAGGTCTATGGCAAAAGGGTCTTTCATATTCTCTTCCTAGGTCCTTTTGATTTTTCTTCTTTGTAATTTTTATTTTATCAATGTTAAGTATATAAATAGTTGAAAAAGTGAACTTATTCAAGGCCTTTGATAAAACAGAGCAATAAGATGCATGAGTTATTTGAGACCTACAATGTATCTAAATAACACTATTTATATTTTGATAACAGAATAGTACAATTGAGTGATGGCGAAATCTGAAAAAGCCAAAGCTTATTTTTTGCAGTATGAAAGCCTACCTGCTCACTCAAATCAGTAGTCTTTAAAATCTGAGATTTCCTTTGAAATGGTTTTACAGTAAAGTGAATACATTATTAATTATTTGTTCAAAATCTTTAGTGGTAGAGCACCACCATCTCCTTAATACTTGGATTTACAACTGAGATTCGAAGTGGTGTGCAGCACTCATCAAGCAGGCAAGTATGTTTCTTAGGTCTAATATGAGGATGTCTTTTCAGATTAATGCCACCCCTACATTTTATCCAATTCAGAAAGTACATATTCTCCTAGACCTACCAAAGGTTATTTTGTCATCTCAGTGAAACTTGAATTTCAAAGGAATGTACAGCTATAGGCAATCCTTGAACAGTAGAGTAAAACTGTTCCCCAAAGCTCTAATTTCCTGAAAACTCTAATAAGGCACTAACAAGCCAAACTGGAGCATTCCACACATTTCTGGACCCACTTCTCTGAGTCAGAGGCTTTCTTCAGGGTAAATCCAGGGGTATTTAATTCTTACATATGTTGTTATTACAACTCATTTCCAGCATAATTTAATTAATTGAATAAAAAATTGCAAATCTCCAAAAGAGGTTTAAGGATTGACTTCAGGACTATTTATTATAAAGAATTTTTTCATCCATTTTAATATTCTTGCTCATTTCATATTACATACAAGAGACCAAAAAAGAGGTCGGAATTTATATGTAACAATGGGAAATCTTATGTCTGGAACAAACGTAGCTGCAGCAAAAGTTAAGGTTTCCTGTAAGTCTAAAAGCATTGATGTAGGAAACAGATCTGCTGTTACCACATGTTAAATATTAAGTACTTTCTCAGACTCCATCATCCCTCAACTATACTAAACAAGGGTTAAAGCTTTAATTTTCCCCAAAGTAGCACTGGACCAAAAAGTATAATAGTGGAATGAAAATAGCTTAAATTAACAGTGCATCTTTTCCCTATAATTTACATATAGGCAGTCCTATATGTATACATTTTTCCAGCCGTTTATTTAAAACTACAAGGAAAATATTACAAATTTTGGTTAAATTCCTAATTTGGTCTGTTTAATCCTTATTATAAACGAACTACTGCTGCATAGCTAAAAGGAATGTTTATGGCCTTCCTGTGATCCCAGACACAGCCTCATCATTATTTTACTCTAAGAATGTTTTCCCCAGCAAATGGAGTACACTAGGGAGTTAGGGATTCACTCTTTTAACTGATGAGTTTTGAATACCTGTTTCATGGTGAGCACTTTTCTAGGAACTGAGATATAATGGTGGCCACTAAGTTATCAACAAGGTTCCTGCCCTATTGGAATTTTCATTCCTCTATTGGAACACAAATATGTAAGAGAGTGACGACTGCTATGAGGAAAATAAAATAGGGTAAGGGGGTGGGTGAAGAAATGGTAGTTGGGAGCTTTCTCCATCTCCAATTTAAGCAGCAAGAAAGCAGTAGAAGATGAAATTACACTTATCAACATAAGAAAACTAGACCCTCACCTGATGCCCTTTTAAAAAGGAACATTTCAACCAGCAGATCCCTGACCTACAGCTACCCTTGAGTTATAAAGTGCAAATGTAAAATGTTCATGTGAATTCTGAAAGTGCACTTTAGAGACTGGTGTGGGGTTTTAGTAGCAGACTCGGTGCCCACACTAAAACTAACATTTTACGTTTGTATAACTAAGTTCATATAGTCTCGCTTAACCCTGTAAACTAAGATACCTCTGTTGACCTAGATTTAGTTGGCTCTCAGGCATGACACCTGTTTCCCAATGAAAGGTAAACTTTAGTAATGGGCTGTCCTCAATTGTTAGCTTGCCAAAGTGTCAAATGTCATGTAAGGAAGAAAATAATCAAGAGACAAAGGAAAACAAATGGCCTAATTTTTGATGTACTCCTGCAGTGAAACGTGTCCAGAAAACAACATGTGTTTCATTTCTAAACTTTGGACATAATAGTAATTTAGGAAAGAAGTTACAGAAGGTGGGTTCTATCGTCAATGCATAATGAATTGATTAAATCTTGCTTGTGACAGGCACCAAATTATCTACAATACACCACCGATAGAATCCCTGTTGGTACATACATCTTCAACCAGTTAGCAGAGAGGGAAATAAGCTCTGACAGCAGTCAGGCAACACTGAAACGCCGCCCCCTGCAACTCACAGGAAAACAGCCAGAATTAGCCCATACAGCCCGTCACCTTGTCACTTCTCAGTGCACTCAGCACTTGACAGACCTAGTGCCACAGCAGAGTAACTACACACACTCTTTAGCAGTTAGAGAAAGTCAACAGGCCTCTCCCTGTGTGTAATGAGGAAGCCAATTACCAACTTCTGTTGTGTGTGTGTCCGGTCACAGGCGCGCTGCACAATTGCTATTGTGTTTCCATCTGCCAATTTCATTGAGCCTTTGGAAACAGAGCTAGAAGATGGCAGTTCTTTCACAAGAATTTTTTTTTAGCTAATAGTTGACAAGGAACATTAAGATAATTGAGGAGGCATTATTTTCTAGCCATCCCAAATCAAGACGGCCAAGCTGCTAAAAAGGCAGAGTGAAAACACCAAATAAGCATTTCCTGACTTGCAGTAACTTGTTCCCAGGTAAATTTACTGAGAAAGATAAGGTTCAGTGTAATGATGCATCAAAGAAACTACCTTGACTTCCTGGCAGTGAAATGTAAACTACCGACGGCCTATCAGTAGTAAACGTTCCCTGTTGTAAGACGGCAGCCTGTATTCCTGCTGCACTCAGGAGCAGTCAATTTATTAAGAGTCAACACTGTGGCACCCACAGGTTTAAAATCACTTTTTTCCAAATGCCAATGAAGTTTTCTTGATATCACACTTAGGATTAGAGGGTGTAGGGTCCTTATTTTTATTAGGCTGGTGCAAAAGTAATTGAGAGTTTTGCAATTATTTTTAAGCTTTTAAAACACAATTACTTTTGCACCAACCTAATATATTTGAAAAAGAGAATCAAGCTTCAGGAGATACAAGGAATGTCTCAAGGTCATCTAAGTTGTCAGAAATACAATGAGGTCTATAACCAAGTTTCCTGACGGGATGATAACCTGGGTAAAGCTAACAGGGCTGGTGGAAAATGGCGCATAATCAATCTTCTGGAAGGGCTCTGAGACCTCTACGAAAATCTCTCCCAGCTGTCACCCACCTTTCCAGGCTCCATGCATTCTGTTAATCTTCCCCATGATAAAATGATGGCGAAAAGTAAATGGTGTGTGTTCTCTGAAGGCAAAAGACATGCTGACGTGATTTTGAAATTTCTCAAAAGATTACTATTAGGTTGGTGCAAAAGTAATTGCGGTTTTTGCAATTATTTTTAACCTTTTAAGCCATAATTACTTTTGCACCAACCTAATACAAATGCTAGCATTTCCATAAGGCAAACTGAACAGTGAATTATGACATTTGGGCGTCAGATTTCAAAATGCACTTTTTTCTAGTATATAAACAGGAACAAAAATAGGTAGACTGTACCAACAAAATGTAGTAACTAATTTCGAGAAACTTTTTTTTAACAAATAAAATACCATTGAATCTTGGTATAAGTAATAGTAATAAAATCAACATTAAAATAAGATATATTTTTCAATGCTGGGACTTTTCTCTTCTTTTAGATTCATCTCACTTTGCTGTATTACTAAGTTTTACTTTAACGAACACGTTATATCTAGCAATAAAAAAATGTAAGCAAAAATAACCTTTATAAAATATTTTTTCTCTGTAACATTATAAACTCCATAAAAGTTCATGCATGCTAGCTTTCGTTTTATTTATATTATATGAGCTAATAAATGCTTAATAACACAGGAGAGGATAGGTTTAGAACTAAACCATATCCAAATTCTAAATTCTGAATAAAAATCTGCTATCATACTCCACTTTATTTGAAAAACCTAAAGACAACCTGACTCTAGGATTTTCATGTTTATGTTTATGTTGGCATAACATGTCCCCTTTGTTCTTCGGGAGCTGAATACACCTTTATCATGGGAACCAATTTTACATACTTTAGGTGGGGTTGACTACACACAATCCAATCGCACCAGCCTCAGCCATAAGACAGCACAGGTCCATCATGGATTCCATTGTCTGGACACACTGATTAGTTGAGAGCTGAGAATTCAGGACACACGAGGCTGGAATGAACACTGGTGCACAACTGAAAGACTTATCCCCCAGCTGCGGGAAGTGCTGTCAGTCGAGGATGCTCAGTATTAGGCCCCTTCAGAGACTGCCTCCCTCCCTTACATACTTCACATCCAATGATGGATCCACGCAGAGGTGTAAAGACCCAGCTATCTTCACCCAATAGCAGGCAGCTCTGCAAAGCATTCTCTCATCGGCCTATGCTGTCTTTGGGCTGGCACAGCAGCTCAATTTCTCCCTCTGCTCACTCCAGTTTCCTGTTCTCTTGCACATTGATCCCCAAAAATATCCTGTAAGCTAAACTCTGTCTCAGAATTGGCCAAACAGAAACCCAATTTGTGACACGCCGAAGGGGTCTTTCTCAGTATGTGAATGCAGCATGGGAGACAGTCTCTTTTCTTTGTGGTAACTATATGTTACAATCATGTAAGCCTGTAGCTGCTGTTATCTGTCTTTCACCATGGAGAGAAAGCCTCAAGAAGTAGAACAGAGGGGCATGAAGAGAGAATAAGAGGGTAGAGGCAGAGAGGGAGGGATGGAAGGAGGGGGAAAGAGAGACAGAGAGGGAGGCAGAGAGAGAAAAATGAGAGAGGAGGAACCAACAACCATGTGAGAGCAAGAGTAAGAACAAGACTGATGTAATGATTACATTGGAAAACCTGTATCTTGCCATCCCTGTACCATCGCACTCCTGGATATTTTTATTTCAGTTTAAACTCATTTAAGTTTTTGTTTTCTATTTATATGTGAAAGATCATTATTATAATGTGTAAATACTGATAGCAAATGTTAATTATTAAGTCCAAATAATTTGTTTGGACTGATACATAAAGCAGGTTCATGTTTGGTCAATGCCTTCCCATGGGCTATAACATCAGTAAGCAATAAAGGAAAAAAAAGCTTTAGGTCATCTCAATTCCAAATGACTTTTTTTAAGCAAAAAAATGCATTATTCCAACAACAAATAAAGCAATGCTAATCTCTAAGAATACTTGAATGTTTTACCAGGTATCCACAGACACAACCAGCAATTTAACACTATTCAAAATTAAATGTATTATAGAAGAGCAAAAAGTATACAATAGTCATGCTGTTCCTTGTGTAAACTAGAACCTAGTGATTTACCTCCAAATGGAATAAACGGTTGCAGTTAATAAAGCCAATTGGTTATAGTAGTGAGTGGAGTCTACTAATTTAGAAGACAACACTATTATATTCTGAAGTTCCATTTGTCCCTTTTAAAGAAGACTTTCATCTTTGGCGGTATATTATGACACTTTCCCTTAGATATAGTGATTGTCTAGTGATATTATTAACTACTCTTAATCAATGTGCATACTTCACTAAAAGGCGATCAGCTATTTCAGTATGTATATTATTAAGTAAGGAATGGTGAGAAAAATTGTGAAAAATGTCAAATGCAGCTTCAACTGTCACACCTAAATTCAATTTATATGACTTATTCAAGTAAAGCACAGGAAATAGCAGCAGTAATAAAACATGTTCACAGGTACAATCATAAAAATCCTTTGGGCTTCCTACTAGCAATTCAATTTTATTTTGATGCATAACTTGACAAAGGTTGAAATGTTCAATAATTGTACCTGCTGAGGCTGAGAGAAGTTATAATTTATCAAATCTTAGAGATTTAATTAACAATTGTTAAAAATTTTATTTGGCTGCTTTTTGGGGGGTGATGGAACATTGAGAACTAAAATATTGCTTTATAGGGTGCAAAGTTATGCTCTTTTTCACCTCAAGTTAGAAATCAGATATATTGTGTTTAATTACCACCATCTCTGAATTTTTCTACAATTTGTTGGCTCCAACTTCTTATTACTCATCCATGCATTATGCCTTTGGCCCAGAAAACTCTCTGAGATCAACATTGTTACTTTAAGAGACAGGAGCTAACAAAGCAAATCTAAGTACCATATTATTTGAGCTTCAGATTTTAAGCTCTTTCTTTATTGTGTGCCAAATGCTAGACAACTGATCAAAAAAATCTTTATTGACATAGTTCCTATACATTAAGCAAAGTAACATGACTTACAAATGTAATTCCATTTATAGAATAGTATAAGTATGAATGTACTTGCTGTAATGAAGTTTTATATAAACTATCTATAGTAATAGTAATATTATTTCAGCCAATTCCTGACAATTTCGATGACAACCTACAGAATTCATTCTTCTGTTAATTCTAAATAAATACAAAACCTCACAAAAATGAGACATGTGTGTCTTTTGCTAAACTACTTCAAGAAAAAAAGTCACTTGCTTTTGTAACTTGAAAATAAATCAGCATATGCTAGGACATGAGAAATTAATGTTCATTTTCTTCATTATTAAGAACATGTTATTAATTGCTTCTCAATAAATAAAAACTGCTCAAGTGAATGCAAGTCATTAACACTGTGTGGCTGGCTAAATGCTAGACACTTCTTTACAAAGCTGTCTCAAACCCTAAAAAGTCTATATAGCCTATTTAATTTCATCCCATTTAATTACAGTAAGGATGTCCAGTCAAAATATGGGCAAAACCTTTCAATTTAAGACAAATACATCAGGACATCATTAAGAAAAGTGATATTTAGATAATTAATTCTAGAGAAGACCTGGGAAACATACCAAGAAAGTAAAAATGTAGAACCTTATTGTGAATCGAAGATAGCAGGCACTGCAAGTTAGTATTTTAATAATGTATGATGAACAACGGCAGAAACTAAATTATTTACATGTGTCGGCCTGGCATACATCTGGAAAGTGAACCGTGCAGAGAGAGTCAAAGTATTTGCGATGTGTTGGGTGTCGGTGACACACCAGTCTCTGATTTCCTATTTCATGTTCTCAAGTGAGGTTTTGTAGGTTGTATTTCAAGTATCCAGAAACGTTTGAGGACTTGGCAGTACGAAACATTTACCTTTAGTTAGATAAATAAGCTAACCCTCATCGAGTAGTCTATGTTGGGAACTCTTCTAAATACTTTAAATACCAAAAAAATGTATACACATGACTTGTATTCATCTTTTGTTATCGGTATATATTAGGTATTACAATTTTAATACAGGTTTTTTTTTCCTTTCTTAAAATGTGTATACATTTTTTGGCACCCTCTGTATATTAATTTACATGGTCCTTTTAATGAACTTAAGACATAGATAATGTTATGGTCACCCCCCCTTTTAAAGATAAAGTTATCAGACACTAAAGACTGCGTAGACGGGACATGATCAGGATTTGAATCTGTGCTGCTTGATTTCAGAAGCTGGGCTCCTAACCACGACAACTGATGTCCGTCCCTCACAGGTAACTGTATCCATAATGACATGTTGTCTGTGGTTTTTTGTTTGTTTTCACTCTTTTCTCCCCACACCTTACTGACCCAAACCAGGTACTATTAAACCTCAGCCTGAGTGGTAGTCCTCTCATGCAACAGAACTAGAGTTATCTAGCAATATTTGTAATGTCAGAACTGTCACAATGTAGGGAAGGGAGAAGGAAAGAGAGGTGGAAGGAAGAAAAGGAAACATAGATAGAGACTTAAACAGCCATTTCAAATCCATTTCGCTTTAAAGAATTACCTAATGCTCTCTTTTTCTCCACTAAGTACACTTTGAAAGGGTTTTACATAGAGTAAGCCTCACATGCATGTAGCTAAAGCAACGGAAGGATAAAACTTGTTTTATTTTTTATTGTCTTTATTTTTTCACTGAGTTTTTAAAAGACAGAGCCATGCTTATGTATTGCAGTTTGGTTTCATGATATTTAGTTGTTCTTATTGTCCTTTTATATACATAACTTGTTATTCTGAAATAGTTTAAGCCTCAGAAGAAGTTACAAAAGTGGCACAGGTTACTGTGTACCTATCACCCAGCAGCCCCAAATCATTTATTTTTTGGATGGGGGAAAGTGAATGGATCAATTTCTTTGTTTCTGAAAAGCAGAGACAATAATAATCGTGCAGAATACATGCCGCTGGCCTGAAAGGTGGCTTCACTGCATGACTCTTGAAGAAGCTTTGAGCAGACGGAGTCAAACCCTGGCCTTGACTGTGAAACCTGCTGGCAACCTGCCCTCGCACAGTATGGTCTTCGTCATGGGTGCCAACAAGACTTGGCCTCATTTAAAAAGAAAAACAGCTCAGCCGATCTTTGTGGTAAAGTTTTTGAACGCTTAACTGAATTCAATTAGGACAGGAAAAAGGATTTGCCTTAATATATGCAGAATCAAAAATCTTTGTTTTAATTTTTCCTCCAAAGAGCTCACTGTTCTCAAATAAGAAAAGACGTTTAGTTGAGTATAAGAAAGATGAATTATAATAAAAAATACTTAAAAGGCTTTGCACCAAGACAGATTACATTCAAGAGCAATATTTAGGTGATGGGTTAAGAGAACAGCTGGCACAATTAAGGCCTGAATGTGCAGCCTGGGGTTGAAAAGAAACCCAAAAGCATTTAATCATATGGACATTGTGTATTTTTCAAGAAATAAAACCCCCAATGTTGCTTTTCCCAGACTAAGGCTAGTGAAAAAGCTCAGAGGCTGTTTTTATTACATTGGGCTCTCTGCCCAGTTTTAATCACCATTAGGAAAATGGGTCTCTGACCAGGATAGTATGTTTCACTTTCAAGACAGCTTGTGGTAAGCAGTAATGTATTTCCTAAATTACATCCGAAATTACAAGTATAGCAGGACAAAAAAAAATTGTGGGGAGGACTACTGCAGATCTGGCTATTTTATATCCTTCTGTAAATGGACCGCTTCCTTCAGCGTCTGTTTACTGAGATGGTAAATTCCAAATTAAGGGAGATAATCTTAAGTCAGAGGTGAATGGATCTTATTTCTAACTGACTGTTATCACTTTTAGATGGACAGGACTCTTATTTCCAAAATTAGGACCTACAGTGTGTTCTTGAAGAAGGCCTCAGTTTAAAATTCCTAACAGTTTTAAAAGTATCTTCTAAATATATGTTGCTTCTAGAGCCTCTTTCCTCTATCATGAAAGACAGGAAACTTGTCTCTCGAGGTAAGAAATTCTCACTATAATAAAATACATTCAGTTTAAAAGGAAAAAATCATTTTACTATCGAACTTGTCTTCTACTCTGAGGGACAGAAACAACAGAAAGCTTTGTCTAATAAAACTCAAATATATTGACTGATTTCCCACTAATTCTCTCACAATTTTCCTGGAGCATTTTCATAGAAGGTTCTAGAATACTACTACATTGCGACCCACCCTAATCATGTTTTTTGTACTTTGGTATTATATATTTATATTCCACATATGTTGAGATACATAGTGTTACAGTAAAAAACAAACAAACTGAAAACTTAAAAAATAGGAGAATGCATAGATATAAAGGCTAATATTTACTTAGAATTGATATGTAAGTAGAAACTAAGAACTGTAGTTCAAAAAGTTTATTTTTTTTATTGGATACACACAAAACCAGAAAGATGGTTGTTATTAATTTCACCTCTAAGTTGTCTTTCACTATTTAACATAATTTCTGGCTTGAAGTTTTGTAAGGTTCTCTCCCATCATATATATCCTTAGTCAAAATATGAATATATCTAGTAAACATTTTACGAAATCCATATTATGTTTTGCCCTAATATTATAAAATACTGTGCTCTCAGGACAAGTGCATTAGAGTAGGATTAAAAGGAAGCACTCGGCTTCTCAGTTGAGTTGTATACAGTGGTTAAAATAAAGAAGATAATAAAATTCCATCCTTAATTTGTAATTTTACAGTAAATAAATGAAAGACAAAATTTACAAATGTACTTTTAAGAGCTGATTAGAAGGTAGGTTTATATTCACTGACTTGCGATTTTTCTTATATGTGTATGTGTATAAAAACATAGTAAGATGTCACCTCCTTTATGACATAACCAAATTGCTTCATTGTAATAGATTGTGTTTGAGGATATATAAGTATAAATCAATTTTTCAGTCTGCTGGACCAAGATAAGGAATAGAGCTAAAATTTACTTTTCTCCATGCACATAGAAAATTATCCCTGTTAGGAATTACAGGATAAATCATGGCCAAATTTTATTCAGAAATGCTATTGTTTGGTTTGAGAAAATAATCTATGCTCTCCTCATGCCTTTTTATAAATTTAAAGTATATGTATATAGGTAAGCTTGAAATAACAATTTCCTTGCATTTCACTTACTGTGTAGTAAAATATTATTAATTTTATTTGTCTGAACAATCACCCATTTCAAGCTTCGAGCAGCACCCCTTTGTCCTAATATTTTGTGATTTAGTGAAATTGCTGTTTGTTATTTATATGCACATTTAATTTTGTAATAAAATATATATTTTTGTAATAACACATAATTTGTAATATATGTAACATAAAATTTATAATATTTTTGGAATAACATACATAAAATATACACCTGCCTGCTCTTTCTTATAACAATAGTAATCTCCAAATTGGAGAATACTGAATATAATGAGAAACCATTTGTCACAAACCAATATTGAGAATCCTTTCCCTACAGATTATGCATTGTTCCTGGGCTAATGGAATAATTAATCCTTAATTATTTTAAAAGCTATATGGTTGCTTTTCTACCATCCTGTATCATATTATATGAAGAACTCTTAATTCCTCTTTCCGGCTAGGAAAAAAATATCCTGCTGATAAAACATAAATGGTAAAGTGTTTGTCTTCAGATACTTACCACATTTGGTTTTGCAATGACTTCCTAAAACTTATTGGATCAAAGTTAAGTGCTTCTCCAAAGATCAAACCACAAATCAGCTGTAACCAAAATTGCTTTGGTTACATTCACCTCCTGGCAGAATGCCCATATCTCAAACTCCCCTTGGGTTAACCACTATAGAGTGCATCTAAGGTAATGAGTCCTCATTTCTAAATTTGACCCCAGATTGTTTTAATGTCAGAAAACAATGAATCAGATTTGTGAAATGTGAGTAAAGTACCAGGATATACACCCTCATCTAGTGAAACTAAAGAAAAATAATAGTATAAGGATAGCATGCGGCAAAAAAATACAGCAAGCTGGAAATATTAATAATTATCCTAGGGAAATCTGAAGAGGAAATATGCAACACTATTTTAAAAAATATATGCTGTAAAACACCAGAGTAAAAATACGTGTTCAATCATTGCTTGAACAGGTACTTTTGAGAGAGTAATTTATAATTTTAGTTTTATTCTCTGATATGTTCTAATATACATTTTAGTTCCTGCATATCTAAGCTCTTTATTAAATATGTCATAAACTAATCTCACACACATTTTGCAGGGCTGTTCAGAATTCTTCTATTCTTTTGCTTTATAGGCCAACACTTAAAAGAGAAAACAACTATAAGCCTCTATCTCTAACAGAAAGTACAAAATTTTAAATTAAAATCCAGTCATTTCAGAGTGATAAATCATACTATAAAGTTGTATAGATGCCAAGGTTTTCTGGTCAAGATGGCAGAGTAGTATGCCGAGTGTAATTGAAAAATTAAAAATAAAATAAAATAAAGTTTACAGGTCCCTTGATGAAACATATTTGATTAATGTAAAACCCTCAAATATATGTTATGATAGCTCTTTACACCACCTACACCCTTCTGTAGGCTTTTCATCAAGTCCCTAACTCTTTAACAAATGGATTTTCATCAACTAATTAATCTATATTAAAATACTCAGAAGAATGAAGGAAAATAACATTTGCACTTGTAAATACATGTTGCCGAGTAGAAAGCTGTAGACCAGTTTTTGATCATTTATTTTCTCGGTAAAGAATAATTGTTGAGGAGCAACAGTTTGTCAATCACTGTATGAAACAGGTGGGATTCACAAATGAACGAAACATGGTTCTAGTGATGATATTAGCACAGGAAGAGAGACCAGACCAAACACACCACTGTACCAAGTGGGAAGTGCAATAATAGTTGAGGCGGGGATAATGTTTTATGACATCTTGAGAAGGGTCTCATGTGAACTGGGCCACAGAGCAGCACCCTGCTCCTGGAACTCAGATTGCAATCCTAGCCATCAAAGGTCTTAGTCTGTCGTTGGGAGAACCAGAAGAATGTAAAAACAATAAATATACAGTAGTCCCACCCTCATTGCCAGGTAATACATTCCCAGACCCCCGTGGATGCTGGAAACTGCAGATAGTACTAAACCCTATATGTTTTCTGTTCATGTCTTCCACCCACAAATTTAATGTCTTTTCCATATTAACTCAGCACTTATCATACACTATGGAGAACTTCTACCTTTTCACTTAAAGGAAGCAATTTAAGGCTTCACTTTGGCATATCCGAACTGCAAGCATCACTACTCTTGTGCTTTGGGGCCATGATTAAAACAATCCTTACCTGAACACAAGCACTGTGATACTGCAATAGTGGGTCTGATAATGGAGAAGGCCACCAAGTGACTAACAGGCAGGTAGAGCATAGAGCTGGAGACACTGGACAAAGGGATGACTCACATCCCAGGCAGGACAAAGAGGAATGACACAAAGTTTCATCACACTACTCAGAAAGGCTATTTAAAACTTATGAATTGTTTATTTCTAATTAAATATTATTCCATTTAATACTTTTGGACCACTTCAAATATTTCAGTTGACTTCCGGTAACTGAAAAACATGGAGAGCGAAACTGTGAATAAGGAGGGCACTACTTTATCCATAAAAACCACCTGAAAACCTTTTGTATTGCTTGACAACTGGCAATCCATTAATTTTCTTTCTTATAAAACAAGATTAGACTAGAAGATCTCTAAACTTCGTTCCAACTCGATGCTCGGATTCTATTAAAGAATATAACTATTTTATACAAATTCACAGTTGTCTGTTCTTGGATATAAAATAATGACAAAGCAATTTCAGCAATGGCAATAACTTTCCTTTGAGTAGTCGTAACCATTCATTTCTGTATTACATAATCCTCTGCTTTTTTAGCCCTCTTCCCTCAAAGTTTTAGGGGGCTAATAGTCATTAGTAATTACTGTTTTATTTTGCTTTTTTTTTGTCACAAAGAGGCATTTCAATGTTGATGCCTCTGTCAGTAATTTGACGAATTGTTGTTTACAATCTTTTGGAAACAAAAAACAGGGACTGCAAACTTTCACTTTTCCTGAGATTTCACCTAGCCCTCAGCTTGAAGTGGGTTACCAACAAGTCCATATTGACTCAAGGATGTTTCTGCCCATTAGAACTCTGGTCGAAATGAAGGAGAAACCCAAGAACCATGGGCTTCCACAGCTTCTTGACTGCACGTTCTGGCTTGGTGTTACATACCTGCAACAATCCTAAGGGTCCCATTTTTTCCTTAATAAACCTAGTTGCCAACTTAAATCTCTGGCTACTGGCCCAGACACACACTTACTCCAAAGAGCATCAGTAATAATATTCCAGAAGGCCTCCGAATGAACATTAAAAACCAATAGCTACACAATATGTATTTGTCTGCTCTGTATAACATATATAGTATATTTACCCCAATGAAAAATCATTAGGATGAAGTGGGCTTGGGAGAGAACAGAAACGCAGTTGACTTTGAAACCCCTTTTAACCATAAAATTTGACCTCTTCCTCTTTTCACGGTAGCAATGAAAATGCAATCTCATATGCACGAGCTTCTGTTAAGACTTAATAAAGTCAGAAAATGCAAATAACAGACACCAGGTTTACGTGTTTTCAAATTTATCATTAAAATATCTCCTTATAAGTCATTTTTTAAAGTGACAACTATTTTCAAAGGATGAAAAACATTTTCAAAGTAATAACATATGTTCAATGAAGGAAAGTAGACTTCCTTGCAAATTACTTTTTTTGTTTTATTAAATAGTGAGAAGGAGCATGAGGCCAATTATTTAACTACTTAGATTACAAAGCTCACACTGCCCTTAAAAACTTTTAGTAAATAATTTTGAGATACTAACCTCCTTTAACAAATTCACCTAGAATTTTAGAACAATTACTAGTAAAAACCCTTGACTATCCCTCCCATTCCACAGCATCTCCTACTTTCATTTATTAATTCAATAGTTACAGGGGACTTACTATTTGCCAGATACCATGCTAGGTACTGGGAACATAATGGTGACCAAGAAAAGACCCAGGCTTATATAACCTAGTGGGGGAGACAAGTATTAATCAAATAATAAATACTTTAAGATAGTTTTAAAATAATTAAAAACTAAAAAAGGTGTTCCGCGGCAAAGGAACATGGAAAGGTTCGAGTAAGGATTTCCTGAATGTGTAGGATGAATCAGAGTTAACCAGAAAGAGAGAAGGTAGGTGACAGCATGAGGTAGAAGAAACTACAAATAGCCTAAGAAAAGAGAAACGAGACGTAGTTGAGGTAAAATGTGGCAAAGTGGAGACTGGTGGGTGTGAGGAAACGGGAAAGTCAGACCATGTGGAACCTTGTAAGCCATGGAAAGATTTGTTTTTGTACCAGAGGATAAATGAGAAGCCACTAAACACCTTTATTCATGAATAGTGGTAGGCTTGTGATTTTTATGAGTCTACTCCAGTAGGGAGGATGAGATGGAGGGAAGATAGAGTTGATGTGGGGAAATCAGTTAGGTCACTGCAGTTTTTCAAAGCAAGATTTTACATTCACTAGATAAAATAAATGGAGAAAGATGTTGTGCAAGTGGTTCTGGCCCTCAGGAAGATATTCCCTCTCAGTATTCACTTTTGGAATTCAGGTGTCTTAGTCTGGGGAGAAGGTGGACCAAAGAGCTGGTGTGCCACACTCAGTGCCCCTAACTGACCTCAGAGTTGAAAGCATATTGTTTCTGGGATGGAGACAGAACAGCCAAGGGTGTTGATGGGGGTGAGGCTGAGAAACTGGTGGTGAGAAAGACCGGGCTTCTTCCTAATTAGGTCCTGCTATTAGCGAATGTGGTCCAGTGACATTATCTGTTTTAAAGGGAGAGAAAAAACACAGAAAAGGAAAGGGGAATTATTGAAGAAAAAAAATTTTTAATGAATTTCTTTCCTAAGCAGGGCAGAAGTCTGCAAGGGGGGAAAAAGCCTGTGTAATTACAGTCTAACACAAGCTCAAACTCCTAAGACACATTAATAATACGCCTGACTGGATAAATATACAAGAGCACTTCGCCATATGTAAAATCACTTTTTTTTTCTTTTAAAACAGTGCCAAAGGGCATTGCTCATCTACATGACAAGCTGTTTCCAATGATCATCCCCTCCTGCACAGCATTTGCCTCGCCCAAAGCATTGTTTGGATTTTCACTTCTTTCAATTACAAGGGTTTGAATCCAAACATGCTACACTAATTTTGAACACTGAAGATTTGCTATATTAAAAAAATATGGATGACTTAGGTCTGAAAGCAAACATATGTGTCTGATGCAGCAAACTATAATAAAACTGGTAGGTGGGCTCTTGAGAACGCTGACCCATTGTAGAACAGAAACTCATAGTTATTGAGCAGTTATAACAAGCCAGGCATGCTCACATTTAATAGCCACTTCTATTTCATTTAATAGTCATTACTTGCCAGTGACAAAGGTATTTAATTTTCATTTTGCAAGTGAAGAAATGGAAGTACGTTGAGTTAGGGTGGCATAGCTAGTAAATGGCAATACTGGAATTCAAATCATAGTGTATGCAGCTGAAAGGCAAACTGTTTTTAATACTAGCCTGCAAGCATGAGCTACACTGGAGCAGTCAATTCTTAGCTTGAGTAGGAACCAAGGCACTGAATAAAGTATGTTTGTATGCATGTAATAGAGGGAGATAGAGATGATAGACAGACAGATAGATAGATAGATAGATAGATAGATAGATAGATAGATAGATAGATAGATAGACAGAGACAAAGAATTTGATTGTGAAGGGAGAAAGTAGCAGGTGCAATGGGAAAGTAGAGAAAAAATAAAGAGTTGAAGGAGAATATCACTGCTTTTTCTCTTCCTAAGAAAATGGAGAAGAAAAGAAGTAAGGCCCACTAGTGATCAACTAAAAAAAAAGCATACTGTGCATACACTTACTTGAGTACAGTCAAAAAAGGAGGTTTTTTAGAACATGAAAATTTGTGTCACATTAGAAACATTTGAGAGGACTAAAGACATTTAGCTGAGAGAAGGACCCTCCAAGAAAGGGAATGATATCTGTCTTTTCATCCTGGAACAGCCATCCTATGGAAGAATATAAGACATATTGTAGACAGTTTAAGGGAAGAACTTGCACAAATGAGTGAAAACTGCAAGACAAGCTGTGGCTTGATTTGAAACTCTTTCTAGCAGTGAGAAAAAACATGGTAGGCTGACTGAAGAGACAATGAGTTCCCTTCCAGTGGAGGAATTTAAATAAGGGCTGAATGAGCTCAGGTCATAAATTTATTTAAAGGGGAAGCATGTGTATGGAACTGAACAAGATGATATCCATGATCTCTTCTACCTCTGATTCTTATTAATATAATCCCATGATCTGGTGCAGTCTGTGGCTCAGTGTGGTCTTGATAGGATCATCTTGGATGTTATTCTGGAACATTCTCAAGCAATATATCCTGTGAGTTCAGAGCAACAGAGAAATGCTCCCACATGTTGGCTGCCCCAGGCACTGGTGTAGTCAGAATGGCTCTAAATCCCATCCACATCACTTGGCTGCCCTGTGCCTCTGGTTCCTGTTTCCTCACCTACTAAGTAAGGGTAATATGTACTCAGATCAAAGACATCCACTTGGTTTAATTAGATACAATCTGTAACACTCTTTGGCAAAGGTACCATATCATTATCTGTTGGTACATTTTACGAAAACACAAGAACCATAAAACCCATGAGGCCGAGAGCTAAAGGGATAAACCCTCATTCAACTGAATCTTAGGATTTATGTGCTTAAAAAACACTGAAATGAAAACATCTTCCGTGGAACTTTTAATTTTACTTAAAAACTAAATTAGCTTGCATGGAGAGAGACATGACGCAATTAACAACCAGATAAGTTTGGCTCAAATCTTAGAACAATTCTATTGAGAATGGACTACTCAACTGCCATGATAAATTCACTCTTTCAAGGACCAAGTACCATGTCCTACTATGGACAAATACAATGAAAAAAGCAAAATCTCATTCTCAAATTGGGAAAGAGGAGGGGTAGGCTGAGGTAAGAGATACATGCAAATAATATGGCATAGAATGTCATCAATGACATAACAGGAGTATAAACCAGTTGCGACAGCCAATTCTTACTTGATTTAACAAAATTTTATAATACTTCCTATGAGTCAGGCACTGTTCCAAGTGCTTCATGTTTAAGCAAAACAATCTAGGAGATAGGTAATATTATTGTCCCCATTTTACAAATGTGGAAACTGAGGCACAGAGATATTAAGAAATTGCATAAGGTTTTATGGCTATTAAGTGGCAGAGCAAACCATGAGTCATGGCACTGTTTCCTGAGTTCACGCTCTTACCCTCTTTATTACCCTGTCCAGACAAGAGGCAGTGAATGATTCTCTCTCCAAGAAGAAATGCAGGGAAATCAAGTGCTTCAGTAATAAGACATATGTGAGATTTTGGCTGGTAAAAAGGGAACAAATTATGAAAACAGAGAAACTGAGTTGCATAACAAAGGCATGAGGAGAAGAATGTAAAGAAGAAGGAATAGTGTGAAATGGTGAATTAGTTCAGATTGGTTGGAGATTAATTTCCAAGAAAAGAAGTCGTGAAAGATAAGTCTAAAAAAGTATATTTCCAATGTACCATTAGCGGTCCTCATTGGTATGCTGTTGTAAGTTAGAATTATTTTTTAAAAGACTAGAAAGACATTGGAAGTGACTATTCAGGACAGTGACAAGATTGAAGATGAAATTCAGAAAATGTCTTCTGGCAGTAGTATGTAGAACAAACTGCCAGGGGTAGAAAATGAACAGAGATATTCCAATAAAGGGGATGCAATCACTATTATAAGTGGGACAAAATGCCTGAAAAAGTGGGGTGGAAATCAAAGTGGAAAGAAATATATAGCAAAAGCAGAGGTGACATGACTTAGACAAATAAATATAGAAGTGAGGGAAAGGTTTTGCTGCTCTATCAATCAGAGGCTAAGCAGCTGGGTGGATGTTAAGGGTTCTTGATAAAAATGGGGAACATGACAAGTCAGAGAGGGTTTAGAGGAGGGTTTAGATGAGTTTTGATTGGGACATATTGAGCTTAAAATACCAGTGGAACATTCAAGGAAAAATGTCAACTGGCAGCTGGAATGTGATAAGGAACCCAGGAGAAAGATAGAGGTGATAGATAGAGCTAGAGATGAGAGAGCTAGAGCTAGAGCTAGAGCTAGAGCCCTAACTCCGTGGACCAACACTCTCTTACATCACATACTATTAGGCCTTCAGTCCCTCTCACCCAGTGAGATACCAGGTAAGTCTTTTACTTGGAAGACAGCAGAAATTTGACCCACTGCTACTTTCTTGGCTTCCTATCATGTCATGGATGAAACAAGTTCTTTCCAACTTTGCTATTTCTGAACAAATACAATCCCCTTCCTTAAAGGTTTTCATAGAGGAAGAAATATGTAATATTTAGATCATGGAATCAGTCAGACCAAACTGGTTTGAATCCTTGATCTACTTTCCCTTAATCAAGTTACCATTTCAAAATCCACATTCCTTCATCTGTAAAATGTGTAAGTATTATTGCTCGAGACAAACTCTATGGTGTATATAAAGTGCCCAGTACCTAATGGGCCCTTGGTAAATGTAGTTATTTACTGGACATTGATTATGGGCCAGGCACTCTATTTGCTTATGCAATCTTTACCACAACTCTATGGAGAACGTACTATTATTAGTTCCATTTTACAGATAAGGAAACTAAGTCATAGAGAGGTTAAATCACTTGCCCAGGATCACACTTCCTAAAATGTTACTTTAGGAAAAAAAATTAGTCTAAAATAAGTGTTCAGGACAGATTAGAGCTACAGTAGTCCCCCCCTACTCCCACCTCCCCCCTCCTGCCAATTCAGTTTCACATTCCACTGTTTCAGTTACCCACAGTCAACTATGGTCCAAAAATATTAAATGGAAAATTCTAGAAATAAACAAGTCATGACTTGTAAATTGCCAGCCCTTCTGAGTAGTGTGATAAAATCTCACACTGTCCAGCTTTGTCCCACCCGGGATGTGAATCATCCCTTTGCCCAGTATATCTACGCTGTATATGCTAGCTGCCCATTAGTCACTTAGTAGTTGTCTCAATTATCACATTGACTGTCATGGTATTACAGTCCGTGTGTTTAAGTGACCCTTATTTTATTTAATCATGGCTTCAAAGCACAAGAGTAGTGATGTTGGCAATTTGGATATACCAAAGAGAAGCCATAAAGTGTTTCCTTTAAGTGAAAAGATATGTATGTATAGAAAAAACAAACAAAAAACAGTAGTATATAGAGGGTTCAGTACTACAATGTAATTTCAGGCATCCACTGGGGTCTTGAAATGTATCCCCTGTGGATAAGCGGGGGACTACTGTACTTTGAAAAAGGGAATGTGAAGGGTATAGACAATTATTTGCAGAGGATCTCTTAAACAATCAGGAGCTAATACTAGAGATTCCATTTCATTGAGTGGCAAAGGCAGGTACTAATAGCTGATAGAATCTAATTTTATTCTCAAATTTTACTTTACAAAAGACTGAGAAAAATGGGTAATAGTATTCTTTGGACTAAATACCATTTCTTCAGATATGTTATGAAACTTTTACAGGAACCACTCTGGTCAAATTTTGATATTTGAATTCATATACTCAGTGACAGCTTTAGTTAATTTGGTAAGGACATGTTCTTTATAGCCTAGAATAAGTGTCAGCATTTCTGGTTATTTTGACTCCTTGTCCAATAGCCTTAACTAGGTGTAGACGTGTAGATGTGAAAAACCTGACTGTGATCTTTGGAGAGGCTCAGATTCACCATCACACTGTTATTAGAAAATAAACATAGTTCAGTGATATACTGATTTTAAAAAAAAAATCACACTTCTGACACCAGCAGAGTAGGAAAAGACAAAACTCTCAAGCACAGACATGTGTCTTAGACCTAAGAACATTTATCAACTATCATTTAGACTTAAGTGGAAGCCATAAATTAAGTGTTGTTAACACTGTATAAGAAATGAAATACATTTTTAAAGTTCATTTTACACCACTTAACTTTTACTAAAGACCTATATTAGTGCCTGTTTTCACTAAATGAAAGAAATCAAAAGAGGATTGTTACTTTCATGAAAAAAGGCAATAAGTGAAAATAATGTTCAGCATTTGTTTTGCAACGATCAGTTATAGAAGCAGATTACACCCATGCAATGAGAGTGGAACCTCTATGCTTCTTCCCTGGGAACTACACTCAGCATCTCAGCATCAAGAAACCATAACTTTCAACTGTGTAAGTGAGCATCTGTGCTTTATCATGATTTATTTGGTGAGTCTGTTAGAAACATATGTCCTAAGGTAATTGTTTCTTTCCTTCACACTGTTTCAGATTATGAAATGTTTCATGAGAAAAATTTTGAGTAGGGGAGGAAACTTGTATAAAGTTAAATGCCAAGTAGTTACATCCTAGAATGGAAAAAGTATTATTGTTCCTTGCAATAACTTTGAGTATTAGAATGTAAATAATTTTAAAACAAATTTTACTTTTAACATATGCTCACTTTGGGGTTATGCAATTAACTCTGGAGAAAGACTGGAAATTAATTTTCTGATTTTCATGCAATGCCATATTTTGTGTGTCCCTCACTTACAATCATAGAGATGACAAAAGTTATATTATATGAATGTATTTTGCCTTTCCAAAAGAGAAGAAAATATTTATAGCAAATGATATATTAGTCACCACCAAATGATAGATTACTCATCCACACTTTTTTTTCTATTTTGAATGCGCCTGATTTAGTTTACTTTTCTTTCACTTTTTTTAAGAAAATGTATTTCTGAAATTACACAACTCACGTTTACTTTGCAAAACACACACACACACAACAAAACAAATTTAAAAAAACCTAATCAATCAACCTTTCTAGACCTTAGTCTTAACTATAAAATCTAACTATAAAAGGAAAGGGAGTGGATTAAATCTTCTCTAAGCCAAGCCCTCATACAGCTCTATGATTTTATTATCCATAATCTTTGGAAATAACTAAAGTGCCCAACAGCAGGAGAACATCATAGTCTACTGTTATGAAAAATATGCATGCAGCCTTGAAGAGAAATTTTATGACATGACATGAATAAAGTGGGGTATGGAACAGTCTGCAATTATTCACAAATACAATTATAATGATCTCTGTGTGAGAGTGTACAAACACACAAACACACACACACACACACACAGAGAACCCTATACAGTACTCACACTAATGAAAAGTATATTTTAAAGATGTTAAAATTATTTCAGTTGCTAGGGGAATAATATAGGCATTTTGAATTTATGTCTTTATGTTTTTAAAACTTTATTAGTTGTCCATAATGATGTTATGTTATGATATTAGCAGATAAAGTTATTTTTAAAAATCCATGTCTCAGTAAGCTTTAATATAAGCTGGTTTTTTAAACAGAATTTTTATTATCAAAATATTAGTGATGAATATAGGATAATAATGGAATGCCAGATAGTTAAATGAATGCTGGCTTAGAATAAATCAATCACTACTGGAATCAACTAATACTATACAATTCAATATCTGTAGAGTCATATCTCTGTTTTCCAGCTCATTTTTTTCAGGAAAAAACAGAAATAATGTCTTCTCCTTCAAGTTTTTTCAAACTCTCCCTACCCCAAAGTATTGTCTGATAATGTTACAAAAAAGAGTCTGTCCATAATCATTTTTCTTCTGCAGGCAGCATAACTTGAATAAATCCAAGTTATTTCATTGAAATGATTTTATGTAATCACACATAGGAATTTTTACTATACTAATTGAAGGGTAGTGAATAGATGGTTATGAATATCTAATGAAATCATATTATTTTCAGTCAAGGTACCTGTGCCATTTCCTCTTCAGAAAAAAGACTAAAATTAAATCCATGTCAACAAGGGACAAGCCAATCCCATCTTGGTACTGAGATCCAACGATTAATCTATTTTTTTTTTTTTTTTTTTTTTTTTGTTGAGAGCCCACTGGCCTATGTGGGAATCAAACCGGCAGCCTTCGGAGTTAGGAGCATGGAGCTCCAACCGCCTGCGCCACCGGGCCAGCCCACGATTAATCTATTTTAGTGGACCATTTCAATGATTCATGAAATTTGAAATAGCATAGAGTACACTTTCAAATTCTAGACTTGCTACTCTAGACAGATTTGCTCATGATTAAAAAAATAATATAGTCCATTTGCCCTAGTCATCCATGAACATTTCCCAATGCTGGATTTGAGCACGTATCACCTTCATCAAGTTGAGAATTGGATGTCCCAGAGTAAGGGAGATGCTGGTCTGCCTGAAACCTTGTAAACCACCTTACATCGAGGGCCCGAGAGATAGTTCAGAAGCTAGCAATCCCTACACTGACAATTTTATTTACTTCACTGAATCTACAGTCTCTAATTTGACTCAGGCAAATAGTATTTTACAAGCATTCAAACCTTCAATAAAGAGGCTCCTACAAAGATAAAGAAGGGGACTAGACATGTATCATAGGTTATTTTGATTATTTCTTTTAGTAACAGTTTTTAAACAATGGTGAACTTTGAGGTACTCGGAGACTAAATCTATTCCTGGTTTTACCTATAGTTTTATATATATACCTATATATATACCTATATATACATATATGTATATACCTATATATACATATATATAGGTATATATAGGTATATATACCTATAGTTTTAGTGCAATAATCCTGGTTTTACTCTCTGATTCTGTGCAGTTGAGCTTGTGGTTCTGAATTCACATATCAGGATCTGTGAAACATGGGTATTGGTTTTTTGGTGCCTACACTTTTATGATTTTTCCTTTAAATATGGTATAACTGTATCATATTAGTATGTGCTATAATGACGATTACTAATTAGTTACCATATCTTGCTTTTAATTTTTTAAAATCCAAAAGGAAAGAATAGGTTAAAAGCTGCTCTCTCCAAATAGGGACCAGAAAAAGAACCGAAACAGTCTCAGACCTTACCTTAGCAGGGGACTATAAAGCACTGAAAGGACACTTCACTAAAAAGATGTTTTTTGTGAGACAAGAAAAGATAAGAAATGGCAGGAAGCTAGTTTTTATTATTTTCTATGAAATAAAAAAAAAAATTAAACATAGCATGACTTAGAACAAATTTTAAAAGACCACAGTAAAGTTTGAGGTGATGAGAGCCAGCTTATAGTTAAAGAAAGACTCCAGGTAAAACCAGTTTTCTCCATCCTTTCTTTCATCTCTCCCTGTCTTTCCTCCTTTTATCGATTCTCAAATAACCATTATAAGATAGATAATGAGACTATAGATATAAAAGACACATCTTTGTCTTCAAGTTGCTCATGAGTGTGTGTGTGTGAGTGTGTGTGTGCGTGTGCTGTGAGTTGATAGAAGAACAGGCAAGTAAACAGATAATTACGCACAAGTTCTTCCTCATTTAAAAATGTTAGATTCCTGAAAGCCACTATGGTATGGTGATTTAGAACTGAAGATCTTAAAACTAAGTTAAGAGAAATACTGCCAGAAAAACTTTAGGTAATCTCTTTAAATATTTATGTTTACTAAACCAAAGCAATTAAGGACATAACTCGCAAAATATTAAATTGATGATATCTTATACATTTCAAATTAGTAATCATTAGTAATTAGATATATTGGCAAATCATCTTTGGAAGAGAACATCCAAAGTAAGAGGCATGGTGTGGTCTTCTAACTGGTCAATGATTTTCTGATTTCATGACCAGCAGTTGATTTCTTCTAACTATTGGATCACAGTTCCTAGATTTTACTGAGCTCTCAGAGATACAAAATAGCTGCATGCTAGAAAAGGTCTGTGGTTATCTTTTCAACTGAAATTAAAATTGAATGAACTGAATTTTTTTCCAAACCTCTGGCCCAATATTTGGGCTCCATGGTGTTACGTCTTTCTATGTTAGTCTATTGCAAAGCCTTGTTCTTTACACACAAGACCCTCTCTTCAAGGACACCACTGACTGAAGTGTAGTTCTAAGCCTGGTTTTGCTTCCTGCCTTTTTCTTGATCTTTCCCAATAAGGCCTCACTGAAAAAGCTAACCATCTGCCATGCATTTTACTTCTCTTTTCTATATCCAAACACCTGTTTCCTCTTTTCCCTCTTTTTCTCTTCATTTATCCTTAACAAGAAAACTAGAATCAAGTTTCATGGTTACCAAAAATTGAACAGAGGTAAAATGCATATATGTTACCAGGATTTTCTATGTGGCAACTCAAGATAGGGGAGGAATTACACAGTTGTATAGGGGAGGAATTATACCGTTTTGACAAGTGTGATGATTCATAAAATAAATAAGCCCAAGGTGCTATTGGGACACTGAGGCTCTAAAGGCACTTAACCCAGAGAGAGAAGGGCAGGCATGATTTTCTGCCAGGTGACCTCTAGGCTAAATTTTAAGGATGAGAAGCAACCAGAAGAAAAGGAGCCATCCTGGGGAATAACATGGGTAAAAGTACCAAGTTGTACAAGAATACCAAAGATCGATGATTCCATGAGGAGTTTCAGTGCAGCTGGAAAGTGGCAAATGATGAGGCTGGAGTACGACAGGATCAGGAATGAAAGATTCAAACAATAAAAACTAAGAAACTTACTGAACTAAAAATCATAATCCGGGCACTTATTTATAGCCGTAATTGAACTTGCTGCAGTGATCCCATATGAAATTATGTGAATCACTGCTGTCCAATCGAGCTTTCTGAGCTAACGTGGTAGCCACTGGCCATCTATGGCTATGAAACTCTTGAAATGATGCAACTGAGGAACTAAATTTTAAATTTTATTTAATTTTAATTAATTTGAATTTAAGTAGTCACTTGAGGTTAATTTTAAAAAGCACATATTGTTTTTTGGGTTTTTTGTGTGTTTGTTTGTTTACCAAATGCTTTATTTTTACATTAAATAATTGTGAATAGTTTTCTAGTAATAGTAACTAAATATATTTTGTAATTAGGTTTTCTGGGGTATTCCAAGTAGTCTTTTGTTGTTTATTTTTACTTTCCAGTAGAACTAGTTTATATCTTTAAAGTTTTTGTTTTTTAATCACTCGCTTAAACATCCTACTTACCACAACCAGGTGAAAGGAAATCTATCAATTAATTAAAAGATGAAAAGAGAGTGAATATAAAGTGAGAAAAGAAATCATTCCTTCCCAGTTCACCCAGATCAGAGATCCTAAAAGATTTTTTTTTTTTCCTTCCATTCTAAGGCACCTGAGTCACTCAAGTTATTGTGCTGCAACGATTTTCTAGGGCAAACTGACATGTCCATTATGAAACCAGTATCCACACCCAAAAGAACCAGTTTGTTCTTTTCCAAGCCAGTCATGTTGTTTTCCCCTGGACAGGTATAGCCTGACATAGACTGTCACTGAGGACAAGTTAGTACTATATTAGTAAGCTCCATATATTATGATGGCCAGTATCTTTCATCTATATTTTATCTACCTCTCAGTTTATGAAAGTTATAATTCCAGAATTTACTGAGGAAACTATGCACATATGTGCATGTGTGCAAGTGCGCACATACTGAAATATCACACTTGAACTAAAAATAGGTTGCTTTACAAACACTGAGATATAATTTCTAAAAAGGAGAATTAGATGCTGATTTGATACTTATTCGTGTCTCCAAATATTTGTTTTTATAAGGGAAGTTGGAATTGCAGAATATCAATTCATCTAGAAATGGATCTTGTTTGCTCATTGAAGCTATGGTTACTGGGCAAGGCGATAAGAAAGGGCTAAGACGTGGATAGACTCTACACAGAGATGGAAGTGTTTCAGGTATAAGAATAGAGGCTCCATAGAATAGTCACATGTAAGGGATCTAAGACCTATGGGACATCCAGTGCAATCCTGCAGGCACAAGACTAGGGCCTAGAAGTCCCAAACGGTGAACACGAGGTTTGACAATGAGTCTCAGCTATGTGACTCTCCTGAAGGGAAGGAAACTCTCCCAGAGGCGAGACAGTCCAGACAGTGTCAGCACAGTGATAGAGCAGAAATCAGGACACAAGAACCAAATTAAAAAGCCAAAGCCACATATGTGGCTGAACAACAAAATCAGGATCTGCCTGGAGGACAGGATGATGTAATACTGAGACATAAAGAGGTGACTCAGAAGATGCTCCTGTATCTTTCGATTTAGACCTGGTTTCGTCTTGACAATTAGGGAAGTGGTAGATACTCGAGAAGTATCTAGTGGTCCCAGTTACAGAGAAGAAGAAACAGCATAGAAAAAAAATGATAATAATAAAAGCTAGCATTGGATGAGCACTTAGCCAAGCACTGTTCTAAGGTTTTCCATGTCTGACCCCATTCATTCATTGCTTAACACACACACACAAAACAAACAAACAAACAAAAACCCATCCTGATATTTATCATCCCAAATATACAAATGAAAAAACAGAGGCATAAGAGGTTAAGCAATTTACCCGAGATTACAGGTAATAAATAGTGGAGCCATAATTTAAGCATAAGCAGTTTGACCTCATAACTCATGCTCTTAATTACTACTTTACAAAGGCTGGGAATGAAAGAGTCCAGAACACTGGAAAAATAATAAAAAATATTTTATGGAAGTAACATGAATTTCAAAAATTGCAAGAGCTTGATTTAAATTTGCTTGTCATTCAACCTTGTTCAATAATTATTTGTCAGGTAACATTAACTTTAATTATTCTAAGGCCTTTACGTGAATTAAATCATGTAATCTTCCTAACAGCCCTATGTGATAGTAGTATTACCTCTGCTTGACATGCGACACTAAGATATCAAATAGTTCGATACTTACCCAAAGCTACTCCAGATTCTATACTCTTCACCACTATCCTCTACCGCTTCTCAGGCAGATAGAGGGAGGATTAAACGCTTCATAGACTTTTACAAGACTTCCAATGTACAGGAGATAGCTTGTGTGATTTAGGGCATAAATTTTCCAGGCTTGGGATTATAGAGCAATGCCCATATAAATTATTATGGTGATAAGTAAACAAATAGACTTTGGGGAAAATTTGTGATTTGAAATATCTTCCACATTCCCAAACTCCCACTTGCTTTATTACTCAAATTCAGTCACCCATCCCCTTAGCCAATTTCAACCATTTCTCAATGGGCAGACTGACACCTTACTATGAGCGAGTTCTAGCTACTGAATGTTTAGCATAGACCATGTTTTTATTGCCATTAATCTATGTCTGTTTCCCCATTTCCTTTGCTTCCAATATTACTTCTACCTCTTTTTAAAAAGTTTCAGTCCACAGAGAGTATAGCTGGAATGCATGCTATCATCTAATAGAGGTATAACTATACAGTCTTTGAATTGTTTGGGGAGGTAATTTCTTTCCGGATCCTCTGTGTTGCTTTCTCTGGATAATTTATGTTCTTCCATGACTCCACACAGTGAGATGAAGACTTTACTAACAGGTGGTTTCTCACTGGGAAACCTCCTGTTCTGGGAGTCAAGCCAACCCTTTATAATGATTCTATTTTATTAAATGGGATTCTTGGCATTTTAACAACAGGGACTTTTGTCAGAGAAAATAATTTTACCTGTTTATTTGTATTATCCTAATGCTGAAGACACACTAATAACCAACAGTTGTTACACAGTGTGACCTGTTTTAATTTAACAAAAAGACAAATATGTCAGTCCCAACAAAATCAAGAAAAAACATGCCTCGAAAATGACTTCTTTTATAGCTGTAATTCATTTGAATAGTTGGGATGGACATTGGCATGTTGTGGCACATGGTTTGTAATGTATTTTAGACCATCCTAACCCAAAAAGGAATGGTAAAGGTGACAATGAAATTCAGGTCTCTACATCGATAGGACATAAGCTGGCATAACCCCTATCCCTGAAGTTTTCAAAGTACTTTTATATGCTGCATTGAGTTGGGTCTTCTCAACAATTTGATGAAGCATACAGAGGAAATAGACTCATCCTCTTTAATGGAAGAGAAATATGATGTAGAATAAATTAAATGTTCAGGTCACAGAACTCCTAAGTAGGAGAATTGCAGGTGAAAGAAACCTTTATATATTGACCATGGATTCAGTAGTCTTTCCACTATAGTATCCACTATACTATACTATACTATAGTATCTCATTCAAAAAAAAATCTAAACAAAGAATTTCTGTAGGCCTCATCAGTTTGTTGTGTTATAATATTTTTGCTTCCAAAAATGGGTGATGACATAGGGTCCTGTTGGGCATGTATGCAGTCATTTCCTAATGGCTGGCACATTGCTCCCTAGCTGAGATACTTATGTCAACAGGTAACTATCCAGATTAGATGATGGGTAATTTAGGAAAATGTAACAAGAGCCAGTGAAGTGTAGAAAGATGAGTCAATAATAATACGTGAAAGTCAATCTGAGCAGCTGCCAGAGACAAACCACTCATGCTCTTCAAGATTTATTTTCTTTCAGAGTCACTGTCCTCATCTCTAAAACCAACAAATTAATTCAACTGAATGTATCAATGAAATAATGTATGTGAAACACACTTTTACACACTAAAGCAGTAAATAGATGTTAATTGTGATTCAGATGGTCAGAGAGAGAGAGAGAGAGAGAGAGAGAGAGAGAGAGAGAGAGAGAGAGAGAAAAGAGTGCAAGGCACATGCTTAACCTTTAGTGTAGTATGTAAATATTAGCTACTTTTACATATTTATATATTTCATGCTACTACATATTATTACATTTTGCATATTTTAAAGTAGATTGTTTTATTTTGCCACACATAGAATTTATTAAGATATTCGGCATTCAGTGAAGATACTGATGGTTTTCTAACATATTAACATTAGACAAACATAGTTCTGCTTCACACCATGAAGACAAATACAGAATTGCTTTTTTCTGATTGTAGGATTGAGTTTTTTCACTTACTACTGGGCTGAGCTAACAGCATTAAAATTTACCCTCTATTTTTCTTTTATTTCAGTAGAAGGGTGATTCTATATAGTCCCATCTGTGAATGCTAATAATAGCCACATCAAGATAATTACTCATGTGAGAAACACTGCATTTCATGATATGAAACTCCATTTGAGTAAACATAGAACAAGGGACCCTTTGGTTGAAAAAAATATTTACTGATGTAAAAACAAATTTCTAAAGAACTTTGGTTACTAAGAGAATGTATGGAATCTCTTTATCTGGGATGATTTACGTTTTACTCTTTTGGAAAACAAATAAAATCAGTATGGATATTTTTATGTAAACCTATCCCTCTTCCAGCCCATCCTAAATTGTCATGTTGCATTGTTGTTTAATAAAACTGTACATCCAATCTTAAAATAGTTTGATATTAAGTGATCAGTGTGATACTTTATTTCTTAGGGGGGGGACTTCATTTTTAACACATGAAATTTGATTAATATAGTATTGAATGTGCTGAGCAAAGTGCCAAACTATTATTATTGTAGCCAGTTTGTCATTAATTTCTTAAACAAAAGTCTAAAAACAAGATGAGTAATAGCTGATTACGCATCATTAAAGCACAGAAATATCCGGGGGTTCAGACAGTTCACTAAAGGATTAACAAACAACATCACTACAATTATATTGTCATTCTGAGATGTAATAACAGAGTATAAAACACAAAGACCATAAGGCATGCTTCCACTCTGCCTAAAACATATTTTTATATAACCTACAGAATTTGTTTTTTGGCTCTTCTATCTTCAAAATATAGACAAGCAGTAGAAAAGAGAGAGGTATGAAGAAAACAATTGTAGGACTAGAACATAAGAATTAGAAGCAAATAATAAAAATAACAATAATAATAATAATAACATTGGTTAATGATAAACATACACAATTTCTTTTATAGTGAAGAGGAAAAAAACGGACAGATATACATTGTTACTGATAAACATGAAAGATCCATAGAGCTTGTAGAGAGGATGGTGATCAGCTAAGTGTATCTCCTTTGAATATAAAACAAAAGAATGGTATAAGGTTGCAGCAAATGTGTTTAGGTAAGACATTAATAACCTTCCAGTTTACCTCCCTCCATGTTGCAACTGGCATAAAGAATCACTGGCTGGAACTGAAGGAAAGGAGGAATAGCATGACAGATAGGAATGTGTGCTTCAAGTAAAGCACAGGGAATATAGTCAATAATGTGGTAGTAACTACGTATAGTGCCAGGTGGATTCTAGACTAGTCAGGGGGATCACTTCATAAAATATATAAATGTTTAACAATATTCTGTACATCTGAAATTAATATAAAATAACATTGAATGTCAACTGTAACTGAAAAATCAAAAAGGGGGGAAAGGTGAAGGGCAATAAGTGGTCTAAATTTCCAGGTATAACATAAGTTATGGGGCTATAATATACAGCATAGGGAATATAGTCAATAATATTGTGATAGCGTGGTGCAGTGTCGATGGTTGCTGGACCTATCATGGTGATCACTTCTTTAGGTACATAAATGTTAAATAACTATTATGTATACCTCAAACTAATATAATATTGTATGCTAACTATATTTTTAATAAAAACCTTTAAAAACAAAAGAAAGAAAAGAAACCGATCTATGCTTAAAAAGGGAGCAGAGTGTTCTTGATAGAATGTCTTTCTAGAAAGGACCTGCCAGGGAACTAGATGAAAGTTGGTTTTATCTCCTCGAAGAAGCTGAGGAAACCAAATAGCGCCTAGAAATAGGTCTTTAGCATTTGCATATAGGTCAACCCTCCCCCTACTGTATCTGCTTCTAGAGATCACGGGGTGATCCCTTGAGGAGAAAAGTACCTAGACTGTCACTTCATACCTTTCCTACTCCTAACCTCAAAGAAATTATCAGGTTTACTCTGAAGGCTAGACTTGCAAATAGAACTATTTTGATTTCAAGATGTCCTTTTGGGTGCTTAAGCACTTCCCCATCAACTCAGTTTTGCCTAACATTCCATTAACAATTAATTCAGTCTTTCTATAATAAAATTTGAGAGAGAGGGTTGAAA